>NC_050445.1:100300849-100625293 GCF_903995425.1 Onychomys torridus | reverse complement strand
TTTTTGAGACATAACCTGGTCTCAGAGGATAAAGATTCACTTCACTCCTCAGATTCATATGCATTTATTAATCCATGATGTCTTTCAGTGTGCCTTCCATTTTCAGAATCATGAGAAATTAATCTGGAATAAAACATTTTACACTTGTATTTGGGTTCTTTCCATGAGTCACCAAAGCAGGCATCAGATAACTCTGAGAAACATTGCTTCAATTACCGGTCTCACTAGTCTAAGTATCAGTCTCCAGAAAAGACTAACTTTTATTTTTTATGAATTAGCCATTCCTTTAGCATACAGACATGATCATGTTCATAAATCACAGAAATGAAATAGTCTTGTAAATTCTCTAACACTCGTGTGTAAGCTCATTGTAGGCACAAGGGCAAAAGCTCTTCATCTGAGTAGAGGAATCTGAGAGAGAAAAGAGTAGGTCTTTAGCACTAAGGATTTTTTAGAAGCTCATGTGGTTTTTAGGCATTATTTTACATTTTTATCATATGACTTCAGTAAATCTGTTACTGCTAGTTATAAAACTACCAATAAAGATGTGGAAATCATAACACACAGCAGCTAACTACATTGCACACAGAAGTCTAGTAAGAAGTGGAAGCTGACCACAAACCACCCTTTTCCTAATCCAAAATCTATGTCCTCAAATATAATAGTGTGGCTGAGATCCATGCTCTATAGTCTGAAAGGTGAGATACAAGACATTAGATGGCAGTGAGCTAGATGTGTGATCTTATACAGTGTGATAGTGTCTATGAATGTATGTCTAGAAGTTGGAGTGATAAGAACTAATCATAAAATAACAAAGATAAGAATACAAGTCATCTCTATCCTTCACTTAACCTCAAGCACTCACCAAATGGGGGATTTCACCATCTGATCCACTGTCCTCAACACAGCTACTTATGTGTAAACTAAGGGTGACAGCATGCTAGTGCTAAGAAGGGACAGAACAGCAAGTGATGGCCAAGATCACACTTGAATGGAACATCAATGACTGAAAGTGATCCTGAGACGCAGAATTTGGTCCAGGCCTGATTATTATTTTACCTCCAGACTCACCATTTTGTAATCACAATTGACATTAATTAGTGACACTCTCCATGCTTGCCAAAATGAATGGCTTAGATATTGCCAAGAAATATAAGACCTGTGTAGATTCCAGCTGAGCCAGGTGAAGCAGTGGGACCTTGTTAAAGACTGCTTTGTAGATCCTTTATATTTAGTCATTCTATTAATTAGTCTGATCAGCTTATGAGCCTGGAGAAAAGGAGAAATCTCTTTGTGGGAGTATCCTGTATTCCCCACCTCCCTGTTCTCTAACTTCCACTCTCTGCTTGGAATCAAACCTGGAGCTGCTCATAGGCTCAACAGATACTCTGCCAATGTTCAACCCACTGAGCTCCAGAGACTGTTTCCTAAATGTGAACATCAAGTCCTTAGTAAATGCATTTATAGGCTTTATTGCTGTGGGTTTTATAGCACAGCTTCTAATTTTATCAGGGATCACTAGATACAAACATGTAAACCACAGCTGAAGAGCTGGTTTCAGTTACGTATTGTGTACTTATTTATCTCCATTAACAGGGGGATCTTTGAAGTGTGTGAAGACAGAGTATTTTTCAGACTGACTAGCTTCACTTTGATCTTATTGATGGTTAGGATATCAAAGTGTCAACATTTAGAGTCAGCTCTATTTAAGGGATCTTCTCCATATCCACACTACATAATCCAAAGAGGATGTCAATGAGCTCTTGAAAATTTTCTTTTCATTAAGCTAACAATTATATTTGACATGAGTTTCACAATAAAAAAAAGATATGTTTGCTACCTATGACCTGACCTAAGAGGCAATATGTTGCTCAAGAATTGGGGCATGTATTTGAAACCCAACTCTATCACTTGAGATTTTGTGACACAATCTAATATACAAAACTATGATAATTTAATTTATAGAAATGTTAGCATTAGGGGTTAGAGCTCAGAAGTTAAGGGTGCACAGTGAACCCATGTCTGATTGTCTGCACTCACATTGGCTTACAACCACCTGTAGTTTCATTTCCCTGGGATCCAACACACTCCTCTGCCTCTGCAGAAAATCCCACTCTTGTACAGACACTCTGACCCAGACACACATATATGCCCATAATCAAGAATAAAATCTTATAAAAGAAAGCAATATCAGCCTTAATATAGCACAAGCAAATAATTTACCAGTATACTCAATGTGTAACAAGTACAAAGACAAAGATTGTGGTTTTTCTCTTTCGTTGCTTTCACAGACTAATATATGGTAGAAAGATAACCCAAAATTCCAATGGCACATTATTAGTTAAGAATGTGGCCACGGGATATTTAGTTTCATTATTTGTGATACAATCTACTATAATATTCATCACTATTCCTATACAATCAAATACAACAATAACATAATAATCTAAAAATATTGCAAATATAGAGTAATCCAAATTCAAAGACTGAGCAATCCTGAGAATGAATGATAAAATAGACTTCAAGTAACCTGACTATAGAGGTTCATTCACTGTGAGAAATGGATCCCTTTGACATGAGACATCATGATAAAGAATATTGTGTTTGTGGTGACAAAATGTCTAAAGCCAATCTCTCTGCTCAGTATTGCTATAAAACTATTGAAAATTTAGAGTCTGCAGTTAGAAATAAAAGCCATTGTAATGAAGCTATGTGAATCTTTGGCTTTGATTGTTTTCATACTTATTTAAAGAAATATTTCAAAGACACACTAAGAAAGTAGGGGGTAAAAACTTTAAAAAATATACTTCCTAAATTTTTTTGTTTTTTTGTTATTTTGAGACAGGGTTTCTCTGTAGCTTTGGAGGATGTCCTGGAACTCACTTTGTAGACTAGGCTGGCCTTGAACTCACAGAGATCCTCCCTCAGGCGTATGTCACCACAGCCTGGCAAAGAAACTTTTTTTGTTTTTGTTTTTGTTTTTGTTTTTTCGAGACAGGGTTTCTCTGCGCCTTTCCTGGAACTTGCTTTGGAGACCAGGCTGGCCTCGAACTCACAGAGATCTGCCTGCCTGAGTGCAGGGATTAAAGGCATGCGCCACCACCACCCTTCCTAAAATTTAATCAGATTTTCAATTCCTCTCTCCCCTGCCATTCCCTCCCTGAGAAATGTTGCCGTCTGTATTTCATTATTTTCTGTAGAATGTTCACCCAAGCTCATTTTTTTCAAGTTCTTATATTTATGTTTGTCTTATCTGAATGAAGTTAGTACTCTTTCTTGCATTATAGAGTCGAAGGCCACTAGAGGTGAAGGTACTTCTATTCAAACTCAGCAAGAATAGGTGTCCCTATAGTTTGTCATATTACCAATAGCTCTTCAGTCTGTAGAAGTAGTCACAGCTAACAAACATAACTTTGAAATATCTTTTCTCCACTCTGAGGGAGAGGACAATGCCTCTTGCCTTTGGTGGCACTGCACATCATGTAGCACCAATGTGTGTCACATTAGCCATACACAGAACTGAAGTGATAGCCATCATGGTCAAGACCAAATGCAAAAGTGCATAGTTGTGGGGGCAAAGACAATGGAGCAAATGATGTCCATCAGAGGCTGATTGTGGCTGTAACTTAGCATTTCACCTCAATAAAAGGTGGAGAAATAGGGACAACATATTTAAATAGTGAAAGCCAGAATCTATGCTGGAAAATTATTAATGAGGAACAAATCCTCTTTAATAAAAATGGCAAGTTGGGTCTACTCTGTTCCTCATTCATGTGCTGACTGCATGACCCTTGTTCTTTGAGATATGATCTTTGTCACATGCTGTATTAACAATGTCAATAAATCTCCTGCCTTTGTGCTGCTGCCAAATTAAATTTCATTTTCATCAATTTTTAGTTCTTGCCAAAAATGCTGGGCAGCCAGGGAAATATCATATTTACAGAAAATTATTCTTTGACTTGACTTTAACAAGTATCAGGATGGGATTGTTTCTTCAGGATAAGATGGGTAATACACTCTACATCTTGGGTGAAGAGCTCGTGACATAGTTATGCTCACTTTGGAAGACATAATAGGAGCTGTATGCAAATAAATTTGTAGTTGAATACTTTTTCCACATTGAAGATAATTATTTAGCCACAATAAAACTGTATGTTACCACATATGTTGTATAATTCTGTTAAAAAGACAACAAAAAAGGCCTTGAATTGTGCAGAAGGAAAAGATAGTTGAAAATAAGTGAAAGCCATCCAACAATAATCCATCCAGCCATGCTGTGTAGAGTTAATTACTGAATCTCTGTTCCTCCCAATCTGTCCATGAGAAGCAGAGCCACTCATGTTAGAAGTGGCTTCTTAACCCTTTTCTGTATTTCCCTACTTATCTTTAATTTAATATCACATATTGCTGATTTTTTCTCCCAAAATGCTTCTCTGTATGAATGTCCCTCTAGAGCTACTTGCCTAGTCCTCAAAAAGTAGTACATGGCTACAAGTTCTGACCTTCAGTCTTGTCTATTTCTCAATGCTGCCTATAAGCAAATCTTTCAAAGTAAGCAATTCAAAGGTATGTATGTCAGTCCATGGGAACATTCTGCCCAAACTCTGTCATTGTAACTTATCCTTACAGTCCTATTTGTCCAACATTTGATCATGGCTATTCCAGCACCCTTCCATCAGGCACCAATCAATCAACCATCTGCCATACTGCTCAAACACCCTCACCCCAACTCTCCATGTAAAATCTGACACTCGTGGCTGATCTCAAGTTTCTCAATTGACTTAAAAGAATAGTTCCCTGGACACAACCCACTGTCCTTAACCTCTCCAGGTTTCTCTCGATCTGCTTCTCCTGGTTTTGTGTTTGAATTTCAATAGCAACACCAGGCACCATGCCAAGAAAAAAGTTTTTCCATGATTCCTGCTGTCATCCACTATTAGATGGATACCCTCACTTATGCTGACCAGTGCATACTTCCTATGTAGACTTGGTTGTTAACTGATTCTCCTCCTTTTCAAAACTATTCATCAAATATTTCTATATGCTTTATTTATTATGACATTGACAGCTAAGTATATAGTACTTATTTGGAGAATCTATTAATAATTTATGAATGGAGATTAACATCAAAATGCTTGTTGCTATGAGAAGGTCTCTCTAGCAGGAATTTAATTGCATTATTTAACCTAAGATTAGTAAGATAAGGCTGTTAAGTACATTTTTGAAACTTTTGGCATAGTTTTTATTTACTTATGTAAATCAGCATTTTACATGATAAATTCCTATAATAAATGATAAATCAATATACATAATAAATAAGATGATTATATAACTAATTGGCATTATAGTATTTTAAAACTTTTCACAGTAATGAAAAACCATAGATTTAGGCAGTGTCTTAAATTAGTTGCCTGTTAAGTGATTTTCTAGTCAATAGAATGAAATTTTATGGCTTGAATGTTTAAAATAAATAATATTTGGCTTCTAAAGGAGAAAAAACTTCATATCCTACATAGTATTTTGAAAATGTTTCTATTTACTGTTAGAGAGATGCAGAAATACATCTGTAGGTAGAAATGCTTTACTTTGATTTTTGAACATGTAATTCAAGGAAAGATAAACAGATTTAACATAGAAGTGCAACATAAAAATATTAAAAGTAAGATATATTTTAGATGAGAAGGTTATGTTTCTAATAGGATTGTAGACAAGCTCTGCACAGCAGTGAGCAAGACTGGGAAAACTGTTATAATTGCTTGTCATGATACTGCCTGTCTCTAAGTTGGCACCATCTGCATGCAATTTAAAACCACAATAAAAATAAATCTATAGATAAAAGTTTCCTTTAACTAGTGAGGGGATTGGTAGCTCACTTCCTATCTTTTATATTTAGCCATACTACTGTATTAGTATATAGAATTTCAAGAGTCCAACTTGTCCATAGTGAAATGGAAGAATGGAAGGTAAGGCTGGAGAACTCCCTTTGCAGCCAATGTACACAGGGACATCTTTGGACAGTTCCTGGGCAGTAGTTTACTGACATTGATAGTCTCCTCTGCAGCTCTTCCATAACTCAGAATAAAATAATCAGCAAACTAGCTAAGAATAAGAACAGTTGAGAAAGAAGGAAATCCTGTATTAGAGACAGTGGCTCTGTAGAGGGGACAAGGGTACAATGAATTTCTTAGGCTTGGCATTGAACTTGGCAAAAAACATATAAACAGCTTTGTGGCAAGATTAAAGTAACAAGCTAAACAAAGTGAAAACAAAGAATAATGTTTCCTTTTATTTTTGGAGATTTTTCTCACTAATCAAATTTCAGTGTATTCCTTTCTTTGAACTTAAACTTTGTGCTGAGTTCTTATTCCAATTAGACATTCTGATTGACTCTAGTTGCACAAAATCTACCTCAACAAAAGGCAAAGCCAAGAAGAGCAAAGAAGAGTGGATCCTCATTCCATCATAATGAATCCTTCTCAGATATTTTGATAGACATGTTCCAAGTTTGCTGTCTGCTCAGGCCTTTGTTTTTTACTGGTCTCTGAGAGAAATTTCTAATGAAACAAGAAAAACTGGACATGATTCTAGAAGGAAATGACCATGAGATTCCTAGTTCATAATGCCTCTGAAGAAAATATGTGTATGAATCCTAACACATAGGATCTTAACAGTGGTTTGGGGATTTAGCCCTGTGGTAGAGTGCTTGCCTAGCAAGCACAAGGCCCTGGGTTCAATCCTCAGCTCCCAAAAGCAAAAACAAAAACAGCCTAGATGCTCTTTGCCGGAGGTTGGTCGCGCATGCCTTTAATCCAAGTACTGGGGAGGCAGAGGCAGGTGAATCTCTATGAGTTCGAGGCCAGCCTAGACTACCAAGTGAGTTCCAGGAAAGGTGCAAAGCTACACAGAGAAAACCTGTCTCGAAATAACACACACAGAAAAAAATCTTAACTGATTGAAGGACCTTGTGAAACTCTGACTGAACTGACAACAGGTATCTAAGATGACTGCAGCTTCATTCTATGGAAATGACCTTGGCTGTGCCTTCCACATATGAGGCCTTTGTGTATGTTTTGTAAGCCTTATTATGTGGGTCATCAGGAATGAATCAGGAGGTTACTTAGCTTCCAGAAGTGTCTCTCTTTCAGAGCCCAGAAGCCTCTATTCAGGTATCATGGAAGAAATCAAAAGAGCTTGTACAACGGATGAGGATTATGCCAATCTCTCTGGTCTTGAGGAGAGGTCACAGGAAAAAAAAAGTATAGAATGGAAAATATAGAATTGTAAGTAAATAAATATTTTAAAGAGATAAGAAACAAAGCAAAAATGTATTAGCAATGGTTGAGTTCAAGGTGCTGTAAATATCACCAGCAGCAAACAATCTTGTTAAGATTGAGTGTATCCACCAAAACTCAGATTAAAAGTTAATTCCCATGATGGGGTATTGATATGTGCAGGCAAATGGGATTTTCAAGTAGCAACTGGGTTGTAAGGTTTCTGTCTTCATGAATGGCTTAGAGGAGTCTATTTGTGGCCAGATAATAGGCCCATGAATTAATAGGTTCTCACTGTATGTGTGACTTGTCATAAAAAGTAAATTCCTCTGACTCACTTGTACTCTCTTACCACGGTATAAGCACGTGTGAGGCCCTCATCAGATACAAGTACCTGCCAGTTCCATACAATACAACGGGAATGACTCAGGATGCAACCTCACCAGAGCCAATACAAAATGAGAAAGACTTACAATTTTCTAAAATCATTTCGGTATATATTTCCAGATTCCAATACTGTCCACAGCCACCTAAACACATGGCTTTTTCAGACATTCAGATTCTAACACAGTTCCCCTCCATTGTAGTTTTGACTCTGAAATATAGTCAATATAGACCCAGGATATGATGAGAAACTCTGAAGCAACAGTCACTGATAAAGTTTATCTGGCAAACACCATTTCTAATAAAGTTTATAGGACAAACACCATTTCTCTTTACAAAAGAGTCAGTCAATACTGCTACAGCTTGCTTCCATGGATGCTAATTAAAGAGTGGCTGCCCCATACACACTCTTGTTTCATTTTCCACACACACTCAAACTGCCATGCTCTCACCCCACCTTGTTGTCACTCACCAATATCTCATAGACACATGAAAACCAATCTTGTCTCCTTCCTCATTTATTCCAGTTCTCTGAAACTGTATTGAAGAGAGCATCCCCAAACCGGAATGAGCCTAGCAAATGGGCAATTTGCTCCTGGGTGAGAAAACTAAGTATTTTATCTCTTCAGTTTACATTTATCAGATATTTGTCCAGAATAGTACAAGTGTTAGCCGCCTCTTCCCTGAGATTTATTAAATGAATGTTAATTTCCCTTTCAAATTTTTATACAGCATATATAATATATGTACTAATACATTCTCATATTACAAAGGCAGTTAAGAGGAAGAATCTTCCTTTTCATATTTGAATCATCCAAACACAAACAGACTATGCATTTAAAAAAAAAAACTTTCATTTGGGTAACAACAAAAAGAAGACAAGTAAAACACAATTTTTTTTCCCTTTTCTACAGGTGGACATTAAAGTGAACCTAATTTGCTTTTCTTTTTAAAAGCTTCCAAGGGAAAACAAAAACAAAAAAACAAAAACAAAAACAAAAAATAAACAAACAAACAAAAAACATTAAAATCTTACTAAGATGAATAAAAATGTTGCTTACTAAACTCCAAACTCCAAGTTCGTCTCTTTTGTCACTTGCTTTTTTCATTGGTTCCAAACCATGCCAATGATCATCATCATTAATTTTCCTTTTAACAATTAAAAATTGCTGTATTTTTATTTGTGTATGTGCATTTGTGTGTACATATATATGTGTGTGGTCAGGGGACATCTTGTAAGATGTCCTTCTACTATGTGGGTTCTGGAGATCCAAATTCAGGTCCTCAGGCTTGGAAGCAAATACCATTACTCAATGAATCATCTCACCAGCTTACAGATAGACTCTTGGAAATATTTCATGAACAAAACTCCACAAACACCTCAAGTCTGGGCATCTGGTCTTAAGTCACAGGCTCTTTTGGAACGTTGATCATAGCATATCAGAATATTTGCTTGTGACTATTGCTGGTTTTACTTGGGTTAGACTCTGCTGGGGCTACTGCCCTACTTGGAACACATTTTTTGGAATACTACTCATGACAAAGTACAAGGAAATTTTCAAACTGGTTGTCCTGAGAAGTTCTTACTAGAGGATGGATTTATGGGGCAGGCTTACATCAGAAAAGTTGCCTTGTCATTTCTCTAACTTCTATAAATAAATATTCATTAAATATCTCCAACTGCATTCTTCAGGATTAAATTGGAAACATGTTGGCCTGTTTTGTCCTCTCCTGTTTGCTCACTACTGAAGAACATCTTTGTACTCACATGTGCTCAGCAATAAATGGCTATGCAAAAGAAAACAAATGCCCTATGGTGTGAGTCTGCCCTTGCTTGACAGATTCAAACCTGGTGATCTTGTCTCAGTCTTTGCATCACAGACTCAAGTCACTTATGTGCATTTATCTCTTTAACTCAGTTCCTTCACAATGGCTTGCTTTGCTCACCATGTCTTTACTAGAATCCCACCTGCTGCTGAGTTACATTCAAATCCATTTGATCCTAGAATGGGTTGTTTATCTCTTCTCATTTGCTGCCTGTCATCTTCCTATGTAATATCAGGTAGGTTGTTCTCCCTCCAACTCTACTTCCCCTGTTGTCACACACAAAGTATGTTCTCTCTAGCCATTGTGAATAGAAGACGTATTATTTGCTTCTTTTCACTCAGATCACTATGACAAGTTCATATCACAAAGAGTTTGTCAGGAGTCTGCAACAGGGATGACAAATGCAGGTGGAAGTGGGTTACCAGATGAAATAAAATGTGGTCCAAATGTCATTATGAAAATGGACCTAATGCCAAATCAGTCCAATTGTAGCCGTACTTCAGCTGGCTCTTCCATATTTGTTCCAGCTCAGCTGTGGTCCTTATTCATGTGTTGATTGCTGCCCCATTTTTCCTAGTGTATAGACACCCCATTCATTCACAGCTTTGTTTTCTCAAAAATTATCATTCACATTTTTTGGTAGCTGCCTAACATAGTGATGTCAAAGAAGTTTGGAAACCCAGGCATTTGATGAAAAAAAGAATTGGAATATAATTTGGACCAATACAAAAGCAGAATGGTCCCATCAGATACATAGCAAATGAAAAAAAAAAAGTCTCATTATACTTGCTAGACCTACAATTTAACTTTTAAAGAAATTTGTATTTATATTTATATTAGAGATATAACATGATACATTTAACCACTTAAAATATTTTCACTCTGTCAATATTAGTTAGATAAATGGGTGAGTACAAATAATAAAAAATAAAAGGAAGAGAGAAATAGGAAAACACCAAAAGTCTGAGAATCATCACAAGATAACACTGCAATTGCATATATATTATATGTATTACAGCATAAAGTACAAAAACAAAGGAAAGCTATACAAAGAGTCACTGCTGAGACTCGAAAGTCTGGGAAGATCACACTAGATACATTCAATATCTGGTCACTGGAATTATAGTTCATAGCAGTATCATTTTGGCAAGCTAAACCCATGCTGACTCTGGAGACAATTTTGCATGGGAAAAAGTTCATTGGTCTAGCAAAAGCAATATCTAGAAATCTGAAAAAAAAAAGATAAACAAGGCTTCAGTTTTCACACAATAAGGAAGATAGAATTCAAAATTTGAATCATAATAGATTACAGTCTTAGAAAATATGTAAATACTTTATCATAGAGACTAATAAATAATCATACTTAGACTCAAAACCAAAACTATCCCCACAACTTCAAGCTAATGAGCCAGTTTTGCAGTGTCTGAGAAAAATAATATTCTTTTGAAAAATAAAATAGATTTCAGAGTCCCTGAACAACAACATTTTAAATTTTGTATTCAAAATTTTAAGTGGAAAATAAATATGCAAATGAACATGAGTATGATTCAACATCAACAATCAAGAGAAAGAAAATGGGTATAAACTCTCAATATTAAAGTCACTAGAATTAATGAGAAAATTTTATAAATAATGTAGTATGAAAGAAGACTTAAAAGAAACACAGTCACACATGGGAAGACATGGAGAACTTCATAAGAGCAAAGGGAAGCAAATAACCACAGAAACATTTAACAACAATGAAATAGTTGTTTTTTGAAACAAAAACTTATTGAACTAGATTAACAGAGCTATATAGACTCTCAAAGAATGAGTCATTGAACCTCAGGGCACATAAAGAGATTTTATTCCTACAAGGAAGAGATCCAAAGATAGAAAATAAAATAAAATAATAATAATAATAATAAAACTTTAGTGACCTGCATGATAGTCTAGCAAGTATGTCTCTAACTGGAATCTCTGGAGTAAAGAAAACAGAGTTCTCTGTATTTTCCTACCTCTTTCCCTTCTATCCTCTCTCCTTTTCTCCCTCTCTCCCTTCTTCCCTCTCTGTCTCCCTCTCTCCTTCTCTTCTCCCCACCCCCCTACACACACAAAGACACGAATGAACATAGATATATCATCTTCATTTCATCAAAAATCATCTATAACTACAGGCATAGAAAGCTAAAAAATATTAAGCATCACATATAAAAATTAAAGCACACCTAGATATATCAGTATATCTCAAACTTAACAAAACCTAACCAAGACAGGAAATCTTGGAGAAAGACAAGGAAAACCAGCACTTTATAAACTAATAAATACTGTGCAGTGAAGTACACAAACTTCTCATAGCGCAAATGGCTATCATTACATGATGGGGCCACAGTGTTCCAGTTCTTAGAGGATGAATAGTTACCCAGAGTTCTAGATCTAGGGTTTTAGAAATCAATACAAATATTTCCAAAAAGTATAGGCCTACTAAATTATCAGACAGATTAAAGCCAGAATAATTGTTTGGCAACAGAATCCCCTATATGAAACAGTAAGGTAAGTTTAATTCTGATTCAAAGGAGCATAAAGTAAAATGATAAACAAGAGAGAGAGAAAAATATTATTTTTGAAAATTACAGGAAAATATAACTGGATGCTGGGTGGATAAATTCAACATATGAGATTTATAATATGAACAAAAATAATTGGCAACAATATTTTATAGGCTAGAGCTGAGTTAATGAAATCATTCTTAATAATGCTTACATGCTCTACCACATTATCTCTGAAAACTCTGATGAATGAAGAGTACAGACAACTACTCTTAGAAAGACCAATAAATTTATATCCAGTGATAAAACAAAAACCTTGAAAACAACTTAGCCAAGAAACTTGAAATCAACCTAAAGAATACTAAATTGAATAGCAGAAGACATAACAAAAAGGTAGTAAAAAATTAAAAGCTCTGATAGACTATATTAATAAAAATGACAGACCTCCTTATGAAAATGGAAACCTACTATAATCTCAAATGAACTAAGAACAAGACAAAGACACAATTTCATCTCAACCATAAAATGTGCCTGTAAAATCTGAAGACATGTAGAGAAAAATGGAAACATATCCACCATGCAAACAGAATGTCAACAAAATATTGAAGCAATATATTAATATATCTTTAAATTTTCACGTTAAATTCAAGTGAGAAATAAAGGTACAGCCATGAAAGAGATAAAAATTAAAAAGGATGATAACATCAAAAGCTGAAGCAGCTATGAATAAGAACTTTCTAGCCTTTTGGGGGAATAATACAACTCTTTTTAGTAATAGTTTAGAAGGTTTTAAAAGAGTTAAGCATAAAGTTGCCCTGAGTCCCAGAAATTTTATGCCTAAGTGACTGCCAAGTAATATATATGTTGGGTTTGAGGAGAATAACTATTGTATAAGAATGTTTGCTGTACAAGTATAAGGATCTGGGTTTGAATTCCAAGTACCCAGATATAAAAAGGAGGCATGAGCATGTGTGTCTTATAATCCATTGAAAGCAGACACAGGAAAATCCCAGGATCACACTGATCAGTTTCAAGTTTAATGAGAGACAGTGTCTCACAGGAATTAATATGATGCAGAATGATAGTAAATCACTCATCCTCCTCCTCTAGCCTCTGCACTGGATACATAAGTGTATACACACATGTGCATATCTCACACACACACAAACAAAAAAAAGAAGAAAAAGAACAAGAGCAAAAAAGGGAAGGAAAGAAACAGAAAAGAAGGAAGAAGGAAAAGAGGAAGAAGAGAAAACACATTTATCAAATGACTTGTAAAATTGTGTTTGAAATGTATTTATTCACAATAAACAAAAACTTAAAATTTCATGCATGTCTATCAATTGAGAAGTGCATATAAACAAACTGGGGTCTATTATAAGACATAATGACACTCAGCAATGGGAAAGAACAAACTGCTAATTGTGAAACTACAGAGCAGAGGCTCAAAAACAAAATGTAAGCAGAAAGTCCTGGACACAAAAGGATATAACCTGGTGAGGGTTAATCTTGGTTACCGACTTGACATGATTTAGAATCACCATGGAAACAAATGTGTAGGTGTGTCTGTGAGGTCTTTTCTAGATTAAGCTAATTGAAGTGTGAGGACACATTATAACTATGGGTGGCACCATTCCATGACTAGTGTTCTGAAGTGAATAAAAAAAAAGAAACAAGTCAGAGTACACACTCCATAATTCTCTGCTCCCTGAGTATAGATGCAATGTTACCTATTGCCTCTACCCTGCTGCCATGACTTCCCTCACATGATGGAGCGTATCCATTGGAGCTGTGTGCCAAAACAAATCCTTCTTTCTTTCATTAAGTTGCTTTTTATAAATTATTTTGTTACAGCAATTAGAAAGGTGCCTAATATATTTCTTTATTTAAATTTCAAGAGCAGTTGAGTTCAGTCTATTGTACTGAAAATCAGGTGATTGGTCTTGTGACAAGGGAGGATTGACAGAAAAAACAGAAAGAAACTTTGTGTTGATAGAAACTTTCTGTCTATTGATAGACATACTGTCTATATGAGTCAACCTCTATCAAAATTCATACAGTTGTTCCTTTAAGAATTTCACCCCAAGTAGATTTTTCTTTACTTATAAAAGTCACATTTCCAAGAATTCTAGAATTTTAAATCTCATTTGATTTCATGCCCTATTTCCTTTCCCTCAGTCCACACTACACTCCTCAAGACTAAACTTTGACATGGACTTTGTACTATTGCTTGGCATTTCTGACTGTGAAGAACTACGTACTATTTGTTGTCTCATTACAACATTCTCCCTTTGTACAATTTGCCTTCTGTGGAGGAAAAAGGCAGTGGGCCCCTTGGGAATCAGCCTAAAGCTCTTTAAAGTCTGCAGGGGTGCCAATTAACACAGTTTCAGGGTGTGCTGAACTCAGCTCACAGAGCTGGTGCCTTTCCAACAAAGCATGCACACTGCCTAGGAAACACATACTATTTCACCCAGTTCCTACTTCAACAGTCATCGCAAAAAAATAAGAATCATACAAAAATCTTGAATTTCATGGAGTCTGAAATCTAATTCTGGCCCCCATGTTCCATTGGTATTTTTTTCTCTATATTAAAGATATAAGAGCTGAATATGTGCCTATCACTTTCTGTGGTCCAAGTAAAGAATATACAGATGTGTCTCAAGAATATATTAATACATATGTTGAAAATAATAAGTTCAAGAGACTAATGGTAGGCAACAAAGCAGTTTGTAAGATATAATTGTACAGCAATGGATGCTGGCATAAAGAAAAGGCATTAATGGCAAGTGAGCTAATTTGGCTCAAGAAAGCAGTTTTGAAAGGCCCCTAATCTCTGTAAGTTCTTGCCTTCTTCTACCATAGGCCAGTACTTGCCCCTTTCCAAAATTATCCATCTTATTGTCCCTAAGTCTTTTCAAGTAAATAATTTGAGGCTTGAGACTGGTCTTTGATCATAGTCTCAGTCATTTAACAGACTGATAACTTTCCAGTTCTCAGAGTTCTGAGAAAGCAGGGACAGCTGCCATTCAGGGGATAGAGGGACCACCTGCCTCACACCTCACACCTCAACTTACCTTTAACTATGATGAATTCTAAATACCATATAATGAAAACAGACCATAATAATTTATTTCTTACACAGAGAGACATATGTAAATATCTATATAGTCATTATGTAAATATCTATATAGTCATATATACATAACTATGTACATATACAATTACAGATATCTATGGAATTAAGTATTTTAATGTCTATTAGACTAATGTGCTGTGTACCCTAGCATGTCTATTGAGTTACTTAACATGTTAGATTTTTTTTCATGATAATATATCTGATAGTAATAAGTTACATAAGAGAAGATTTATCTTAGCTCATGTTTTCAGTCCATGTGGACACAGCATTTTTGTTTTGGCTGTGGTGAAGGAGAACATCAAGCCAGAAGGGCTTGGCATGGCAACACTGCTTATGTTATGGTAGCCAGGAAACAGAGAAAGATGTGAAGATGCTAAGGCAAGATCCTCTGTGAAGGGCATGTGTACTCACTGACTTACCACCTTCAAATAAGCTCTCCCTCCTAAAATTTCCACTGTTTCAGGATGTACGTTATAAAAACCTGTTGGAGACATCATATACTCAAAGCACAAGCACAACACTAAATCACCACAATAAGGTAGCATTAATCATTAAACAATTTGAAGTACAAATGAGATAAATGTCTTGGTGTTAAGAAAAAGAAAAGCACCATAGCATAAAGCAATTAAAGTTTACTACACATGTAATGCTAAAGGTTCGTGGCAAAGGTTCTAGAATAAAGAAAGATCCATGGCCACCAGGGATCATGTATATCAGTTACTTAAATATAGCTGTGCATGTACACTACTTCTCAATGAGAGAAATAAACCATTGTTTATCTAATATATATGCACAGCAGGTCTCATCCTTTCTTGCATTGGGATATGTGTGCTATGCATAACTCAACACTCTGAGGAGCCACAGCAGATTGTGACACTCCCTTGTTCTACAAACAAATGGATGACATCATATGGTTAGTACCCATCTTAGATGTCTTTTTTTTTTTTTAATAAATGACACCTAAAAATATTCTCTAACAGCTTTCTCCATTCAAGGTATAATTATAGTCTTACCAGAGACGGAAGTAGAACTTAAGGAAAGATACTTTCACCTTGAAGTTCTTTCAGCATTATACCCTGGCTGTTTGGTAGCTGTACAAATGTGTGTGACAAGTACTTTATGCAATAACCCCATAGTTGAGAAAAAAATCAAAGCTGATTTTAAATTTCAGTGCTGGTGGCTATCTTAATTTCTTTTCCTGCTGCTGTGATAAAACAAGCTCACAGAAGCAATTCAAGGGAGAAAGGGTTTATTCAATTCATATTTTAGGTACAGTCCATCATGGTAAGGAAATCAGGTCAGCAGAGCAGGAGAAGGTAGAAGAAGGTCATATTACCTTACCCTATAGTCAAGAAGCTTTCATCTGGTTTGTTCTACATTATACAGACTGGCACCCACTGTCTAGGCAAGAGTCCTGCTGACTGACAAGCTAGATCTTCACACTTCATTGAATGCAATCAAAACAATCCCCATAGGCATTGCTCTCTAGAGGTTTGTCTTCCAACTGATTGTAGACTCTGTCAAGTTGATGATTAGCATTAACCATCACCATGGGCATTTCTAGGAAGTAGCAGAATTCTCTGTTTCAGGATAAAAAGGGACCCTAGAAACAACTAGAGGCATTATGAGAATGTTATGTCATTGCAAGTAAACAAATCAGATTTTAAAGAATGCCCTGTTCACATTTCCATGTTAGTATATCCAGATTTAAATATAAGCATTTGTTTGTTTGAGATAGAGTCAGTCTTACTCAGTAGCCAAGGCAGTCCTTGAAAGTGTGCTAATCCTCCTGTATTCAACTCCTGACTTCTAGGGTTACTTGTGAGCTAGCAATTCCACTTTAATTAAGAAGAATTTAATAAGCAAGGAACCTAACAAATATCTATGTGCAAAAATCAAAATTGTTAATTTAATCACCAAGAGATCTGAAGTGCCATGGATTACAGGTTTTAATATCTCTTTTCACCATTCATGACATACAAAGTTGAATCACAAGGAAACAATAGTTACTGGAAATAAGAGAGCTCTGTAAAAACATCTGAATTCATTTTGAGTGAACTGTTTCTTTTACTGAAATGAACAGCTAACAGCAACAGGGACAATTATATATATAAAATTTAGGTTTCACGCATATTTGTGTCCCATTACCATTTTAATGTTCATCATCAGGGTAAATAGCAGCAAAGATGACACCCGGCACGATATACTGGCTTGTCACCACCCATCCCTTAGGAGGAATGGCCTCCAATTGGTTTCTGTAAGTTCAACTTATGTTGGGCAATAGCTTAAGAGAAAATCTCCAGAGGAGAAGAGAGTGTTTGCCTTTGTCAAATGAGGCAAAATAGGATGGATTTTAATATGTGACACCTGGCCCTAGATACTTCCAACTGGGAAGTTGTGATAACATCACAGAGGAGTTTTCAGTACAGCTAAGAGTATAGAGACTAAATTGACAAGGATATATGAGGAATATCTACTGTGGTCAAGTGTTAAGTTTCATACAGTGAATGACAGATTTCTTATTATAGTGATGACCTTAGCATTTTAGAATACTAAACTAACACTTTTCTATTTTAGAATGTTGCCCAAGCTAGCACTCATTAGTGCCTGCCTAGTGGATGAGTTTAGTAATGTCTCCAAGTATTCAGAGGAGAGGCAGGTAGACTCTATTCCACAGGAGAAGAAAATGCAATAGAGATTGCATTTGGGTCCCCTGAGATTATGTCCAGGACAAGATGAAGAAGCAATGGGTCTGACAGGTACAACTCATTTCTATCTAGTGTTCAAAAATTCTGTGTTGAGAGCTACTGCTTTGAAAACAGAGTATTAGTCACTTTTGGAGTATCCAGCATCTTCACACATATGCAGTTTTCTGTTTGACTGACAGTCTAAATGGAGAGGAGAATGAAAGGACTTTTTTTTGGCTCCCTTACTATTGATACTAGAGTCCAAGTATGCACTTTCTTGAATTATGAAAACTACTCAAGAGAATTACTGAACCTAGTAGGATTATGGGAACCTCTAAACATAGAGTCAGTTCATCAGAAGTGCAAGTGGCCTGGGAAGCATTAAAGTTTGGCCAATGCGTTAAGTTAGGACATCTTGTCTGTAACTGGCAACTGATTTTGGTTGTGCCCCAGAAGGTTTGCCATACTTTATAATGACATCCTATATTTTAACACATATGTATTCAATTAGGATAATACAGAATACTCTACACCAAATAATTACAAGATATTTCTGTTTCTATGTCTATTTCTGGCAAGGTAAAGAACATCAGCATATATTTAAGTAATCAGAAGATAAATATATTTACCTCATCCCTCAGAGTGAGATGCCCCTAGCATGTATAATGTCTGTGTTAACTGGCCTATTTGTACACAACAAATATTGAAAGTAATGAAAGGAAAGGCAAGGTGGCAGGCATTAATGTCAGTCCCTGAGTTGGCCATTAAGACTTTCCATGGAGAGGGCTGAAGAAAATGGCATGGAAGTTAAAAGTATTTGATGGCTCCCAGCACCTAAGTCAGGTGGCTTACAACTGCCTATAACACCATCTTCTGGCCTCTGAGTGCATGTTGATTCACATGCCATACCCATACCCATACATCACCACCACCACCACCACCACCACCCACCCACAAAGAAATCTTTATTTTAGACTTTTCAAGGGAAAAAGCTTTGAAAATAAAACAGTAAGAAGTAAGTTAATGAGTTTAAAGATGAAGTTAAGTCACTTAATAGTCTGTGTGTGGGGGCATCTAGAGACTCATTGCTTCCCCTTCTCCAGCTGTTGGGTGATTAAAGCAATTTACCTACTTTGAGAGGTTTAGGAAAGAATGGTTAATTTTCTAAAGTAAGTTAAAAGTGAGAACTCCTCTGATTACTTTAAGCAACTCTGTTCTGTGAATTTGTTAGATTAGGCATTCATGTAAATCCACAGTACACAACAAAACATTTCCCCATAGCTAACCTGGAGATCAAGAATACATACATGGCAAGGTGCAAACTAATGCAATGAGTATAAGTGTTGGTTACCAGACCCATGGCATTGAAAAAAATATACCCTCCTGATATTGGGAGAAGTCTTACTTAGTAACACTTACTCATCCAACATGAACAAATGCCTCCTGTTTACTAATTACTCCACTGGGCTGACAAAGTCTCCTTGATAAAATAAAAATCTAGCAATTTTCTAAGACTGTGCTAAGTGACTTGAATACATTGATTCATTTTCTCTAAAATTATAATTATTGGCTATTTTTTTTATTATTCCCCCTTTTAAAATTGGGAAATGGAAGCTCAGAATGTTCAAGTATTTTGTTCCAAATTATATCACTTAGAGGTAGAAGAAACAAAATATAAACTCCACAGCCTATGACTATAGTTATATTATATACAAATACTATGTAATTTAGCTGCTTCTGTCAATTGCATTTGGGGCCAAAGGATAGACCAGATGGAGATGTATTTAGGAGTGAGAGTTAGTATCTCACATGGAAAAAAGAAACATGTACTCACCCCTATTACATTACCGTTTATCTTTCTGGTTTTGGATCAATTAAAGTACAGAAGTGCATTTACTGAGTCCATTTCCTGTTGTTTGCCTGCATATGTATTTAGAGCTGACCACTTGACATTGGATAATCTCTTCAGAACTCACTCCTGGAAAAGACTGATTCTCTATCTCTTAGCAGTCATTAATTACCTATATCTCTTAATTTAGTCGTGGGACCAAATGAGATTTCCCCATCCACATAGGTTTGTCAACTTGTGTAGTCACTATAAAGATCTTGTTTAAGGCACCATGTCATTTATATTTTATGGGTTCTTTTTCCCTAATATATACATACATATGAATTATCATATGTATATTCATACATACATATATATGTGACTAATACTACCTGGTAGTAGATGTTCTGATGCCTTGGCTTTTACCATCTATTTGCTTCTGCTTTTTATGTTTCCTGTGCCTTAGATGTATTATAGATATATCAGTCTGGCTTGGCACAACGTAGTTAGTTTGTTACTCTGCATTTTTACTGGTTGTGGATTTCTGTTATAGGATATATATTCCTGTTACTTGATATTACGTGTGTGTTTTTTGGTTGGTTGTCTCTTTACTAGACTGTTAGATATTTGAGAGCAAAAAAATTATGTTCTTTGCTGCTGCATTCCCAGCATCCTACTGTTGGAACCCTATTACCTAGGTATCAATGAATATATTTTCACTCTAATTCCTTCAATAATTCCAAACTACTCATTGAAAACCAGTTTGAAAATAAATAATTAAATAAATAACAAAGTGAAAAAGTGTTGATTTGAATCATCCAATTAGTGTGTATCCAGAAAAAATATACATATGACTTCATCCTGTGAACAGACTGTCCTGATTATTATGATTGGGCTGATATTGTGCCTGCTGGTCAGTTTTTACTACTCATGTAACTTTAAATGTGATAACCCAGGTAATCATATTCTTGACAGGTGTTCCACATGGGTTTCTTAAAGCTTATCATGAAACTCTCTGTGTTTCGGTATCTTAATCTTAAAAATTAAAGGCAATTTTACTAAATTGTAATATTCTTTGTTCTTTAATAAATATACATGCATATGTGTGCGTACATACATACATGCATTTGTGTGCACACATATGGACAGAACAACGACAAAAAAGCCATCTGTATACACACACTCACACACCATCAAACTAGTAATAAATACCGTCTCCACTGTCGCCTGTGAATACGACTTTGGAAACTCAATTACCAAACTGATCCTCAACTGATTCTAAATAGGAAACTGGAAAGTCAATTTTTAAATTGATCCTGAATATTTAAATTATCTGACTATCTGAGGTCTCCAAGTGGAACAAAGTAAGTGGCCATGTTCTGTGTTTGCCTTTTAAATCATATATAAATGAGACACTTATTTATTATACACCTAGTGTTAAGAGACAGGACTAGAGTTTCTCTTTTCTGGTTAACCACAAACATTTCTGAGCATTCTTCTTTTGTTTATTAAGAAATTTTCCTATTCATTTTACATAGCAACCACAGATTCCCCTGTTCTCCCTCCTCCTGGCCCCCAGCCTTCCCCGGCAACCTACCCCTCATTCCCACCTCCTCCAAGGAAAGGTCTCCCATAGGGAGTCAGCAGAGCCTGGTACATTCAGTTGAGGCAGGTCCAAGGCCCTCCTTCCTGCACCAAAGCTGCGCAAAGTGTATCACTATAGGCACTAGGTTCCAAAAAGCCAGCTCATGCACTAGGGATAGGTCCCAATCCCACTGTCTGGGGCCCGCCGAAACAGCTAAACAACTGTCTTGGTTACCCAGAGGTCCTAGTTGAGTACCATTGGGGCTCCTCAGCTATTGTTCCACAGTTCATGGGTTTCCATGACTTTGGCTAGTTATCTCTGTACTTTTTCCCATCATGATCTCAATATCCCTTGCTCATAGAATCCCTCCTCTCTCTCATCGATTGGACTCCTGGAGCTCAGCCTGGAACCAGGCTGTGGATCTCTGCATCTGCTTCCATCAGTCACTGGATAGAAGTTAGGGTATTCAGCCATCTGATCACCAGAGTAGGTCAGCTCAGGCATCCTCTTGACTATTGCCAGTAGCCTATGGTGAAGTCATCCTTGTCGATTTTTGGGGACCTCCCTAGAACTCTGCTTCTCCCTATTAAAATGGTGCCTTCATTTGTCATGGTATTTCTTTCCTTTCTCCCCCATGCTGTTGCCACTTCAGCTCAAACCTCCAACTCCCCTAAGCTCTCAGCCCCATCCAGACCCTGAAAACAACCTAGATTCCAGTCAACTGAAGAATGGATAAAGTATGGTATATATACACAATGGAGTACTACTCAGCAGAGAAGAACAATGACATCATGAGTTTGCAGGCAAATGGATAGGACTAGAAAATCTCATCCTGAGTGAGTTAACTCAGACTCTGAGGGTCAAACATGGTATGTACTCACTCATAAGTGGATACTAGATGTAAAGCAAAGGATAACCAGACTGCAACCCACAGCTCCAGGGAGGGTAGCTAGTAATTAGGACCCTAGGAAGGATACATGGATTGCCCAGAGATGGAGAAATGGATGAGGATTATTGTACATATAGCTTCTGCCATGTCTTACAAATGTTAATAATTGTGATGAAGAAACCATTTTCTGAGCCCTGTAGACTACTTCAGGATCACAAGTGACTCATCATCTCAGTGAAGACTCTTACTCAATTATTATTAAAACTGAAAACAGCAACTAAAAACAAAGCAGAAGCCCAAATTAGGAAAGCTCACTGACAACCAGCATTTGATCATTTAACATGGTTTGTCTCATTAAATGTTCCAATAAATCATTTTACAGATAAGAAAACTGAGGAAGAGAAGATTAATTGCCTGACATCACAGAATTAATCAGTAATGTGTCCAAGATTAAACTAAGAAGGTGTAACTAAAACTTCTGATATGAATTTTATAGGTGGAACAATGGCTATGCCACCCATCAGATCAAATAAGCCTCTGTGTCTATTGGGAAGTTTTGTCCTAAAGGTAACCCATGAGTCATATGTGAAGTGAATTCCTAGGCTTGTGGCTTGATTCTGATTTCATGTTCCATCCAATCTATTGACCTTTCAGCCTAAATGAAATCTACAGAACAAACACTCAACACACCCTCTATTTTACTCATAAAATATTGATGTCAAAGTAATCAGCAAAGTGATGCCATGTGACCTACAAGAATTTTACAATGACAACAGGTGTCAGAAAAGGCTTTTCTATACAATGGTAAAGCAACAACTTCATAGGCAGTTCAAAATATCAGAAATCATCTTCATGTCATTGAGAGCTTTAAAATTACTCTGAGTTTTTAAACTTCATCTATTCCATCCTGTCAAAAACACTCATCCCTAACATGAAATGTCTGGCCTTAATTAAGTTATTTATATATGTTTTAAACTGAATGCATTTGTTGAAAAAGGTGGAGAATATCAAAAACAAATTGTGAGCTTTTGGTATTCAGTGCCGCCTTTCTCTTCCTGTACATAAATGATTTAATGAGATAATAGCACTTGGAAAAGGCACACAAATTCAAAAGGGAGCAGATGCTGCCAAAAAGGTCATTTCATGATGCCTGTAGCAAAGGGGTCTGTTCAGAATGGACTAGCATAAACACATGGGAAAATTCTGAATAATGGCACTTGCAGTAACAAGTCATTTTATGTGGCATGTTGAACTAAAATCACAATTACCTTATAATGAATAGTGGAAATGCTGTCTTATGCTTCTGGTATCTTCTGCAATGATTCACATCTTCTGAGAAACATGAAGAATTTTTAAATCTCAGTAATAGGTCTTCATACTAACAGTTAAACACTTAAAGTTACTCTATCCTAAGTTTTTGAGGCACACCATTGTTAGGCCTAAAAATCATTTCTTCAAATGTGAACATATAAAATTGTTCTGCTCATATTTCAACATTTTTATGTACATTAAATTTTATAATATTCAATTTTTAGGGAATGTTCTAAATTAGGAAACATGCACATTGATTACTTTGAGGCCAGCAGACCACAATAGATTCACTGCATGTCTTGAATGCCTTGGGGCAATAGACCACTACAGATACACTCATTATGTTCCTTTAAAGTCAAAGGTTCAATATTCTGCCAGCATTTCTCACCTATTCCATGTCTGAGCACTCACACAATTTTCTTAAGCAATTGTTTGAGAAGGCTATGGTATGGTATGGGATCAGATCCCCTAGTAGCTGAAGACATCATTCTAAGAACCTAAGGTCAACTTCCTTATTATATCAAAGTCTCATTGCTAACACTGCCTTCCTTAATAGCCCACAGAGACAGAAGATCATTTTCTAATTCCCAGAGTTTCTGATCTCTTTAATTTTAGTACTTATCATTGGTTTCTCCTCTGAGTTTCTTGGAGAAAATCAAGACAGAAGAAATAAGGGTTTTCTGCCTGCAAGCTGATGAAATCATGTCCATTCTCCTTGGCCTTTGAAGAGAAAATACCAACTCTCCATGCTCCACCAATGAAAATGTTTTGTATTTGTACAATATGAGAACTTACTCAATATTAAAGAATTGGGAGTTATCAATGATGAGTGTATTGGTCAAAACCATTAGTATGGGAGAAATGGAGGCCTCTAATGGCACTGTTGTTGGGAATGCTCTTGTATTTTGAATGAATACAGTCTTCTAGAAATGTATCCATGTTCATACATCCACTCCATTGCATGATTCTCAGTGTCCCTCATGCATGCCCAGACTCCATTCATAGCTTCCTAGCAGGTGACTATTTCCAGAGAGCTCCATCCTCAAGTCCTACACATCTACTCATTCTCCTCAGTGGCTGCTCACCATCCATGAAAATAGACCAAAACTACAGAAAAAACACACACTTAAATCATCACTCTGAAATTCCATTTATCACATTCCTTTTGGAGAAAATCAACAGTCCCTATAATCTGGCTTTAATTCAACAGAGCAAATTCATAAAACTTCAAGAAAAGCACCCATTTCTCAAATGCCAGTTCATATGGTACTGATATCTTTCTAACAGAAAGCCAATGGCTTCCAAGATGTAGCTAAGAATAAATTTTTCAAGACAGCCCATAATGATTCTTAATGATTCTCTCCTTCTTGGACGTATCACCCAATACTTATAGTAATAGTCACTTTATCACTTTTGTGCATGGCTTCCAAAAAATTACTCTACATATATGTACATGCATACATACATATACATATATATGGAGAGAGAGAGAGAGAGAGAGAGAGAGAGAGAGAGAGAGAGAGTTTTTTTTCCAGGTGCTTCACTGATCTCAGTCAGCATTCTGTTTGAATGAACACAATGAGATGAGAGAGAATATCTCTTCACTGTGTGTCTGGAAAATTAAGGCAAAGAAACTAGAGATAGAAAACAATCCATTGCAGATCCCCTGCAGCCAATGCAAGAAAACTGCATAATACTGTAAGTCTATACTTTTTTACCTTCTTCATTGATTTTATGACTTGATGTTTTATTTATAATATTTATTTATCTTATTTTCTCTCTCATAGATTTTATGCTATCCATGGTACAATTGGTTTTTGTGAAGAACTGCTTGCATACCAGTTGAAATAAAATCACTTCACCAAATGAAATTGGAATTTCCCCAAAGATGGGCTTCTTACCAAAAACATTATAAAGCTGAGGGGGTAAACCAAAAGTGATGGAAAGCATACAAACAATTTTCATAGCTGGAATTTGCCTTTGGTTGTGAAAAATAGCCTTTGTCTCCTGAGTAGCTAAACTGGAAACTGAAGGAGCTTGACTTTTAAAAGGATAGCTGTGTGCGGGCACTGAACTATACGTGCTTGGGATGTCACTTTTAGCAAGCTAGTTGAGTATAAGCCATTTATAATGTCAATTAAATAATTTTTCTGCAAACCTATGTCTTGTGCTTTAACAGTCACCATAAGAAACAGTCTCCAGTGCTTAACATCTTAGAATCCAAAAGATGGGTGTGCTGGTGGGTGATGGAGGTGCTGTTACCTGAGCCAAGAGCTTTGACTGTTCCTACTGGCTCTGCTGGGGCAGCTGTGCAGTCAGCAAGTGTGTGCACTACAATGTGGCTTTGTGTATATTTTATCTGCACAAAGAATGAACAATAAAAATTGCCCAATAGGAACTGACTGACTTTGTCAATGGAGAAATTCTAAGAGTTTTCTGAGGTGACTCATTTAGGCTACTGATGGTCCCTGTGACCATGTCATATCAGAGGTAGTCATCAGTGCTAAGAGAGTTATTCTGGACAGTACATAATTTATTGTTAATATATTGATGTACCATTTCTTTTTGCATTGAATTTATTCTCTCTCTCTCTCTCTCTCTCTCTCTCTCTCTCTCTCTCCCTCTGTATGTATGTGTGTCTGTGTGTGTGTGTGTGTGTGTGTGTGTGTGTGTGTGTGTGTGTGTGAACATTCATTTATGCACACATTCACAAGAACATACCAGGACAAATGTGTAGAAGTTAATTTGTGGAAGTTGGTTTTCTGTTTCTACCAGATTGGACCAGGTTATCAAACTGAAGTCATCAGGGTTGGCAGCAAGTGCCTTAGCATGCTGAACCATGTCACCAGCCATAATGTACCATTGCTGTTATATTATAATTCTATTTAATTGTCGCATTCTTAAGATCCTAGTATATTTTAATATCTTTCTGCAGGTGCTATGACTTGAAGATTCTCTTAGCATCCAGTACAAGGTATACTTGAGCCACTTGCCCTTGATAAAAAATTCCACACATTTTCCTAAATTTGCCAAACATTTAACATCTTCCCATTAGGCACACATCCCCATCAACGGAACAGCAGAGACTGTGTCCTAGTAGTGGAGAAAGTGTGCTTAAACCTGGGACATTGGCAAAAAAAAATTTTTAATGCTTCTCCAAAGGCTCACTGCTAAATATTCTATACTCAAGATCCTAATTTGCCTGCTAACTAGGGACTGTTTCTCTTTAGAAAAAGTATCATAAATGTTAACTATTTCACTCAAGGATATAGTTATAAATGGGGAAAGGTACAGAGTTGTGTAGCTATAAAACTACTTTATTTATTCCACTGTTCGGCTGAGTAAACAATGCTTGATTTTACATGCATTCGGCATTGCTAAACAACAGATAGTGTCCTTTCAACTCAGTGTTAGTGCAACCATTTTGCACTTACAGAATCACTTGACTATCACTATCTTCAAACATCTATGCAAAGTTTCATTTGTAAGCTATAGACAAAAATTACTTTTATAAACCCAGCACTTCAAATCCTTATAATTCATCTATAGGACCACTGCTCTGGGAATTTTAGGATTAGTGAGATCCCTTCCCTTTTATGTCCATAGTCAGGCATTTAGAAAACAGGGTAGTATGGACATATGGCAGTACTTCCAATATTCTTTTCCCTGAACCAAGTTATGAGTGAATAAAGATAAAATTCAGGCTGTCTATTCCTTCAGTGGATTTTATCAGGTTCCAGATCTTAAAGCCTTCATCTAGTCACACACCTCCTCCCAGAAGGCCACATCTTGTAATTTAGGAAGCTAAACAGTCCCACCAGCTGGGGATCAAGTATTCAAACATATGAGCCTAATGGAGCCATCTTCATTAAAACTGCTATACTTACCAATCAGGAATTTGGGGGTTATTCTTAATTAAATTATAACTGTGTTGCTTTCTCCCCCCCCTCTATTCTAGCTTTCCCATGCTTATCTTACCTCTCATTCCTCTCAAATTCACAGTTTCCTCTTTAACCATATTTGTTACATATACATATAAATGAAAAAAATATAAGTATGACCTCCTGAGTCCATTCCTAAGCCTAAGGAAACCCTTTCATTTTTAAAAACTCAGTTTGACCTCTTCCATTGTCTTTCTTGTAAAACCTTTGTAAACTTCCTCAGGACCTTTGTCTGTCCCACATCCTTAGGACTGTAGGCAGAAATCTCCATTACAACATTTACACAAATTGAAATCATGGACATCACCAGGCATTAGGAGTAATGACTTCTCCATCTGACCTCAGCTAAAACCACTGAGTGAGCTGGAATGAGGCTAATGCCCCATTCTGAGTTCTTTAGTCTTGATTTTTCTTCCTAATCTCCATTAAGAAAGGTCAAAAAATGAGAAGATACTTTTATTTCGCTAAAGGTTTTTTTTTTTTTTTTTTTTTTTTTTTTTTTTTTTTATATATATACGTTTTCTCTGTGTAGTTTTGGTGCTTAGACTAAGCTGACCTTGAACTTACAGAGATTCTCCTGGCTATGCCTCTCTGCCTCCTGAGTGCTGCTGGGAATGAAGGCATGCACCACCACTACCATGCTAAATGCTAAAATCTTACTTACAGCTCCATGATTTCAGAGACTCCAGCAGGAAAGTGAATGAACACAAAGAAATAGCAGCTAAGCTACCACCACGTCCAACCTCAAATCAACAATACCTGTATTAGGCCAATACTACTAAGCATGTGAAACATTTTACTGGTAATATTTTCCTTTCTTTGTAGAGCCTCCACTTTTGCCATCTAGAAATCCTGTATTCTGTGTATTCTTCCAAGTTAGCAAAGTTCCTTACTACTAGTATGCCTTCAAGCTTGACTAACCTGAGATTAGATTAATAGATAGGTATTCTCTGTCTGTCTGTCTGTGTGTCTGTCTTTGTCTGTCTCTGTCTCTGTCTCTCTCTCTCTGCCACCCCATCCTCTCTCCTCCCTTGAAACCAAAATCTGGAAAGGCAGTATTTTTAAGAGTTGATAGAGTATTAAGAGATAGAATCATTGGTCATTGCTGGTATAGACTTGAAAAGGAGAGTGGGGACATTGAATGCTTCCTGTTTGTTGATTTTTCTCCCTGGCTGCTGAGGAGCTGGGCTTTGGTCTCCTATGCACTCACACCATGGCTCCCTTCCTAACTATAGGCCCTAAGCTCAAAAACTGTAAGCTGGAGTAAATTTTGTACTTCTGTAAAATGATTATCCAAGGCATTTTGTTAGAATAATGAAAAACTGCTTATCACATTTATAGACATACTCATTTGCACTGAGTAAATGTCATGTGGATTCTGTGAAACAAACCCAGGCTGCCTAGAGTAATGAGTGCTCTTAACCATTGGGCCAACTGAAATCCATCCATTAAATAGATTCTAATTGATTTATAGTTAATGTTTCTTATTTAAAGTATATATCAGAAAACTACATAATAGAAATATATAAGTGTACATATAAATTAATTCTATATATAATATAAATGTATTGTTTATACATTAATAACTTCCGTGTTCAATATTCAAAATATCAGTTTTTAAAGATTTATTCATATCTTCATTATCATCCTCCCCATCTCTATTACAAGACCTTTTTTCTAAAGCCATTGTAGTTCTCTCTGTAAAGTCATGATACTGATTCAGTCTGAGTAAATTAACTCTGAAAATTCTTCCTGAAGCCAAAACAAAGACTCATCAATATTAGAAGACATGAGTTTTTGC
This sequence comes from Onychomys torridus, assembly GCF_903995425.1. Lineage (NCBI taxonomy): Eukaryota > Metazoa > Chordata > Mammalia > Rodentia > Cricetidae > Onychomys > Onychomys torridus. The sequence goes on along the minus strand of NC_050445.1, from coordinate 100,596,102 downwards.
TTTTAACTCATAAATATACAACAGTGGCTGATATAACTACTTGCTTTAGCCCCTGTGAAAATAAACTTGAAGATATGCTAAAAATAATGGTTTGAACTTATAATTGTGAGTTCATAATTTCATAACTGAGTATCAATCAAATATATTTTAGTTTTTTCCTAGTAATTCTTTGTTTTTTTAAAAATAATTGCCACAAAATATGCGGGCAGAGTACTGACTAATGTAGCTTTAGGTCATAGTGCATATACTATTGTAAACTATTTTGTTCCTATAAATAAATTTATTAAGATATTTCATAAAGCTACTCCCATTGTAAGGTATGCTTATTATTATTCTTATTGTTTTAACAAAAACCTTGCCTGTTATCTTGGTATTAGGCTATAACAACACACAACCAAGACTTCTTGTCAATGACAGAAAACACCTTCGGCCTTCATAGTTTCATAGTACAGGTTACTAAATAGACATTAGAAACAAAACACTAATACCTTCACACTTGGGCATATTTCTGTTTAAACAAGAAACCAGACTTTTGCTAATGAGACCTGGACTCTCTTTTCTGACTCAAAGCCACCTCAGGAAAGCTCACTGTTTGCCATAATTTTCCTTTTAACCACATTCTTCATTAATTACACAACCATATATTGTTGTTTACATCTGACTCATAAACTTTTAAAGTATGATGACATTTCTATTTAATCTAAATAGGCCTTATGACTTTAGACAACTGAAACACATGTTCTGAGGATCAAGTAGTTTTCACGTCTAACTAAAATGTCTGGATTCATGTCTTAAAAATGAAGTGAGTCTCTGTGATGGTCAGTTTTCATTGTCAATGTAACTGGTTGAAATGCTTCATGGATTAGTAACCCAGACCTCTGGGTGCCACTATGAAGATATTAAACAAAAATAAAAACAGTTAGTTACTTAGGACAGGTTTAATGTATTGGTCAATCTTGGAATGGATCCATAATTCAATGGCACTGCTAGGATGGGATAAAAATTTGGAAGTGACCCTAGTTAAGTGCAGTGGGTCATTAAGAGCATATCTTTGTTGCTTATATTTTGCCCTGGGTGCCTTCTTCTTCTTGCCATTCCCCATGAAGTAAAGAGACCTATCTTCCACATACATCCTCAAGATGTTCTGTAGGCTCAGGAACACATGGGCAAGTGAAAATGAACCAAACCCTGCCAGGAAACAAAACAAGGAACTCCTTCCTTTAAGTTATTGTTAGGTATTTGGTCCTAATATTTCAAAAGCACTCAGTTCAGCTCCTAATATGCCTGCCACTCAACTCCTTCTTAGGTTGGGGAAAGCACTTCCTCAAATATGCACAGTTTTGATCAATTCCTAACACACTTAGAATAACTATAATTTCCAACTGTTCCAGGTTTGAACATGTTTGAGACTCTTACAGAAGAATATAGCCTTTAGCACATGAACCATATGCACCTTAGGATAGATATGAATGCAGCCCTACAAAAAAATCATAAACTTTCTTAAAACATTATGGTGGTTTTCTGAGTGAATCAACTGTGCAGTTAGTTCTCTAGTATGAACCATATTTGACATTGTCAAAAAGTTGAACACTCCTGTCATATATTCTAAACATACCAAAATCAAAGCAGAGTAAAAAATTAAAAATCTATTCTTCATTAAGTACCAATTTAATGTAAAACTACTTATCCACTGTATATATCAGGTAGAATACTATTGGTTGAGAAAGTAAGTGAATTTTGATACTTTAAATAGAAATATTTGTTGTATTTCAAACAAAGGAGAAAATATATACCATTGTATATGATACAGGTATCTAAATTAAATAAAATGGTGACATATCAGAAGCCAAAGTAATTTAGAGCCTGGGTATATCAAAATTAAATTAATTGGTGCAAATTAGGCAGACACAATTTTGACAAGGTTTATGTGAGACAAACTCTTAGTATCTTTGGTTCTTTCTCCATTAAAATGCCATCTCTGCTGTTCTAAAGAAACCCAGGCCCTCAGTGAGCTATTAAATCAGACATGGAGTACTACCTAAGGATATGAGATGCTTGTGACATCTTTGTCTTTCCAAGTAATAAGGGAATTATTTTAATTTCTAGGCTCATTAAAATATACTTAGTCATTTAAGATATTCTATTAGGTGATCTACAGCATATGACAGACTGGAGGAATTTGTCTTGGGAAAATGCGAGGGACTCACTTTTTTTCTTGAGCTAATTTTAAAAATGCTGCCCCAGATAGTTCCTTATTCTCTATAGATTGTCTTCTAATTTCATTTTGTGGGTACAGAAATCCAGTAGAGCAATATATCAGTGTAGATACAAGAATTTAAAGAGATGTATTACAGAGAGACATGAAGCTTCAGTATCCAATTCAACTGACCACTCTATTTAAAACACACATAATTGCACATACCTAGAATTCAAATGATCCCTGTCCTAACTGTTTCTCCTAGAAATCCCAGCATGCACCAACTGGATTAAATTTGTTAATTTATCCATGGCAAACAAATCACAGACAGCAGAAGATGCTTCACAGCCATGCTTTGTTTGCACTTGGCTCATAAAACTATCTGCCAATGCACTTAGCTCTGACTTTAATACATAGGAATAAGACCCATTTCTTAGTACACTGACATTTTGTGAAGGTCTTAGAGTGGTTGCTGCAGAATTATGTAGAATGGAGGCATTTTACAGAGGCTTGTTTTAACTTGGACTACTGTGCCTTGTCTATCACTCCAATATCCAGTTCAAAAAGCTAGAGGAGGGCTCAGGGGATGATGACATGAGCAGTCTAGGGACCACTCTCAGGGACCGCTGGTCCATGTTAAGCCACCATTACTTTTTTTGCTAGGCTAGTTGTGGACTTCTCTCTGCTTGGTTCTTTTGAATCAATGTTCTCCAGAGGACAACCAAAATGATTTGCTTGATTCCCAAGTAAAATTATATCATTCCTTATTATAAACTACTCATTTTTGCCATCTTACTCAGAGGACAACCTATTTCTCTTCAATGGTGTAAAGGACTAAAACATCATTTTCACCTGTTATCTATCTATAGATAGAATTTTTCTCCAAATATCCTAGAAAATGCTGCATTGAATCTATATTCAGTCGCTCCTCCATGTGTGTCAGATTACTAGAGATTTCACCTGTAGTTACTTCGACATGGTATGTTTTTTCTTCATGTTCAAGAGCTATCTTATAACACATAATTTTATTCCCTGTTATGCCTACAAAGACCTATTTTTAATTCATAGTTTTGCTTACTTCTTGTCCAGTACTTCTCATAAAAATCTAAGTAATTGAAAGAGCCTAGAATTAGCCCAGGTTGTTTCTCACTTAATTCCAGGATGTGGGAATATAACTCAGAGTTGATATTTATATTTTATTAGATCAATTATTGGGGAAGTAAGTGAATACAGCCCTAAAGGAGTAAACAGTTGTGCTTTAGCATAAAAAATGGTGCAAGACATCTACACATAAATAATATTCACATAATACTAGGGCATTAGTTATGCTGTTATAGAGACTCAGCACTGTAGCCCATTTTGTAAATATACTAGGATGGCAAGAGGCAGAAAGGTTGCACAACCATCTTAAATAACACAAATACAAATGGGTGCTTACAAGTCCACAATGAGTTCTAGATATTTAAGAGTTTCACATCTTAGGCAATGACTGAAGTAAACTTTTGGAAATATTTTCTGCCAATTAAATGCAAGCTTTTGTCTAAGTATGAAGCATAGAAGGATAATTGATAGAAATTAAATCTCCATGTACAACCTGGTAGAAGAAAAATAATATAGTGTTATATAATGCATATGCATATTATAATATGCATATAATAATCATAGTGTTATAACCACTGGTGTTAATATACACTACAACACACACACACACACACACACACACACACACACACACACTTACAAGGTGAAGCTAATGTAGACGTTACTGTCTCAGGAGAATATAGTTTACAAGGACACTGTGCTCAACAAAATAATTTACTTTAAACCTGTTCTATGCCTTGTTCTAAAATATATCTAAGGGAAAACCTTAATTAAGACCTGTTCTCATTATTCTGAAGCTCCAAATTAAAAGTCTGATTAAGAATTCTACTTTTTTGACTGATAACATGACAGATGATCAATGACTTCATGATGTTTGAGGACTTATTTTTTTTTTAATTATGTATATCTGTATGTGATTGTGTGCACAAGTGTGTAGATACCTGTGGAGGCCAGAAGAGGGTATTGGATTCCTTTGAAAAGTAGAGGCAGGCAGTTGTACTGGGAGCCAATCTTGGGTTCTCTGCAAGAGTAGTAAGCACTCTTAACTGCTGAGCCATATTTCTAAGCACTAATTTTGTGATTTGAATATTGAAAAGACAAGTTTAGGAATGGGAAAATGAAATTGTGGAATTATAATATCAAGAAATATTTTGTGGAGTGAAAAATACTTGTGTCAGAAGTTCTGAGTAATTCACTGAGATTGATACCTCACAAAATCCCCACTAACCTTAAAAATACTAAAGTAACTGGGGATCACATTATATGGAGGACTTTTGTATGTGTGCATGGTGATAATCTGATAATCTGAAGGAATTTGTGGAATGCGTTGGAAGGGAAAGGAATGAAAACACTGTCAAACAGCTAATAAAGACAGTTTATTGTTGAGAAACATCTTTGCACCAGTAAACCCTATGCTTGCAAACTCCAAGTCTTTCCTCAGTGTTTTTATTCATCTCTCATTAAAGCAATTGCAGTCATAATGGCAGACTGGACAGTCATGGTTGGAAGATACTTTCCAATACGTTGTTGCATTCAAAGAGAAAATAGAAATGATATGAAATGTTTGAATCCCACTATCACATATATAGGTATCCTCTTTTACTTCTAATTGTCATTGCTACCTCTCAAAAGGTTGAAATAAGGTAGCAGAGTTTGTAAGGAATCATTCTTTCAAAGAGCATGGTGACCTTTATCATCTGTCCTCACAGCACCTGCAGAAGAGCAGACATTATTCTCACTTAACAGCTGACAAAACAGTCACAGAAGGTGAAGTAACTCTCTCAGATGATGTTTCTTTATACTCTTGTTAGCAGTGACCTTACTCTGTTGAATTCTTTGAGGTACAAGCACTTCTTAGGAAAAAGACATGCTTAAATTCTGACTAGCTTCCTTAACAGAAGAGTTTAGAGCATTGCTTTAGCACAATCAAGCAAGTTATCAACAATACCATTGCTTATATTATAGATTATGCAACATATGAAAAGAATGTAGCATTTATCCGTATTTAAACTTCTGATTGCCTGGTACTATTGGTAAGTCTTTTATAAAAAAGAAACACTTTAAATAGGATACCAAGTCTTTATACCTTTTTCACTCAAAAAGAAAGCAATAACCTTTATTGTAATAACATTTATTAATTCTACTTATCACAGCAAATCAATGGAAGTTATTGTCGAATTCCATGATGAAGATAATACTAACCGGAAGTGAGCCATATTTCTCTTCTATTTGATCACATAAAACTCATGTACTAAATAATTAATTACAGTCTCGCAGTAGTTTATATGCTAATTGACTTGTGGTTACTTCAGGATACTGTTTCCCCTAACCCTTCATAAGGACATCCTATTTACCATTAGAGTCTAGTTTTATATAATACTTCCCTGACTTCCACTGAACATGGGTGGGCAAAAAATAATCTAGTGCTTGCCTTGCAAGCATGAAAAACTGGGTTCAGTCTCCTAAGACCCACACTGAAAGTAAAAGCCAGGAAGCCAGGGAGACAGTGTAATGGGTATCATACTTACTGTGCAAGCATGAAGACAAAAGTATGTAGTGGTAGGCATCTGTGTGTAATCTCGTGGGGCTGGAAAGAGGATTTACTGGTTGAGAGTAAGAGTTCTGGTGCTCTTCCTGAATAACTATCTTCAGCTCCCCTCATCCACATGAGGAGCCTCACAACAGCATATAACTCCAGCTCTGGAGAATCAGGTGCCCTCTTTAGAGCATCTCCATACATGGCACATATGTACATATAAAATAACAAATAAATAAATCTTAAAAAATAAAATGAAACAGAATTTTAGTGGTACATTCCTGAGCTGTGGAGTTGACAGTGGGTAGACCCCAGGGCTTCTTGGCTAGTTAGTCACTCTAGCATAATTCAGAAGCTCCAGGCCATTGAGAAACATTGTCACAAAATAAGGCAGACGGGCTGTGAAGATGGCAAAGGGAGTGATGTGTGTGCTGTTTTAATATCTGGGTTTGGATCCCAATCACCCATGCAAATGCCAGGTGATGTGGCAACCTGCCTGTAATCCCAGTGCTCAGTGGGCAGAGTTGGAATTTTGGGGGAAAAGTTCACTGGCTAGACTAGCAGAACCACAAGTTCTGCTTTAAATGAGTCTTTGCCTCAATGTATAAGGGGAGATTGTTCAAGGAAGACACTCATTGTCAACCTTCAGCTTCATATGCACATGCCACACATGTGTACCAACATAAAGGAATGCATACACACCGAGAGAGAGAGAGAGAGAGAGAGAGAGAGAGAGAGAGAGAGAGAGAGAGAGAGAGAGAATTCCTGAAGTATAAAACCCATATTGTTGTCTGGCCTTTAAATACATTTGCATATACATGCACATGTACACTGTCAAAAACATATGAACTGTCACATCAAAAAAACACCAACAGACACATAAAATGTACATTATAGTGATATATTTAACAAGAGGAAAAATGGGGAAGTACTTTAATTCCATATAGGTGCATCATTTCAGTAGAGAAATGACTGAGAGGCAATTATCTTCATTCTAATGACATTTATCAATTCTACTTATAACAGCACATCAATGGAAGCTTTTAATACCAATAGGAAGTGAGCCGTACATCTCTTCTACTTGATCACATAAAACTCATTAATATTACTATATACCTTCTTTTTGTGTGAAAAAAAAAGCTAGATAGTAGGTTCAATTGCTAATATCATCAAATGCCCCAGTGCTGTTCTTCTGTCTGTCTATGTAAAATATCCTAACCATTCTACCTGTTTGTCTGTGTTGTATTCATCCAGTATGGCCTACAAAGACTAAGCTGTTTAATGCTTGGTCCTTATCAATGTTTTTTTACTATTCTCTGCTCTTAGTTATTGTGCTACATCACATCAGTCATCCCAAGTCTAAAGGGCATGCAGAGTGCTGAGAAATGAATTCTTAAAATCTACTAGGTCAAAGAAATAGTTCTTTTACACTTCACTGCATTATATCTACCTAACTTCCTCTTAACAATTTTCTTCTCTTTAAAGATTTGTTGATTTTATTTTATGTGTATGGGTATTTTTTCTTTTTTAAAAATTATCTATCTATCTATCTATCTATCTATCTATCTATCTTTCTTTCTTTCTTTCTTTCTTTCTATCTACCTACCTGCCTACCTACCTACCTATTTATTTATTTATTTAATGGCCAGGCCACAGTTTTTCCTCTCTCCTGTCTTCCCATCACCTACCCTACTCCCTATTGCTGCCACACCTCAATCCACTTTTCCATTTCTGTCTTGAAAGGGGCAGGCCTCTCTTGGGTGTCAACAAAGCATGGCATATCAAGTTTCTGTAGAACTAAGCACCCCCCTTGTATTAAGACTGGGCAAGACAACCCAATATGAGAAATAGGGCCCCAAGAGCCAGCCAACGCATTAGAGACAGCTGCTGCTCCCATAATTAGTAGTCCCCCAAATAGACCAAGCTATATAACTGTCACATAAGCCTAGGTCAACCCCATGCAGGATCCCTGGTTGTTTGTTCAGATGTTATGAGTTCCTATTAGCCAGGTTAGTTGTTTTGCCCAGCCTTTAAAGGCTAGGCTCAACAATTTTCTTGACAGTGGAGTTTACTTGTTTATGGCATATCCACAATGTTTACTTGAGTGTAGAAAAGAAGAGGTCATCTATTGGTGTTTTCTATTAGAAAGTTCTATTTATACTGACATTTTCAAATGCTTTAGAATGTCAATGTGTACCAAAATGTGTACCAACAATAATGTTCCCAATAATTACTGAGTAAGTAAGCAAGCCATATTTGTATTTTCCCGAAGCTAAATCAAATACTTTATATGACTGAAGTGAATCTTTACAAAATATTAATTTCTTCACAATTTTACTTAAAAATCTAGAAGAGATAGCTTTTATTAAAGAAAACAAATATTTGGAAGCAAGGTAGAGAAAGTCCATCTTCTGCATAAGCCTGTGGTACAGAGGGTTGCTCAAAAGGTTGGTGTTTGGACCAGAATACTCTTAATGATTCCTTTAGGACATTCCATGAAAACTATATGGAGGTCTAATGCTTTGAAACAAGTTTGGATTTATGCAAGAGGATCATCACAAGTATAAGGTCTGCCTGGAGTACATAGTGAGGGTCTTTTTCACAGACAACAAAGCAGAGGAAGCACCTTCACCTTGTGGAGTTGAAAGAGGCCAGTGAGGAAAGGGAATGGATCCATCTCCAAGGAGAATCCATGTAAGCAAGGAGCTCCATCTGAAGGCAGCTCTCACTGTGCTTCTGAGATGCTCCATATTGTGCTCGGTAGGGAGTCCTGGGTGTTAAACCCCAGAGCCTCTCTTTCCTTTTAGATCTGGAACCTTCAATCCAAAGAGTCCATGTTCACTGTGAGCTACTACAGAAAAGCTCTGACTTTGTGGAGACCCTAAGAGCTTCTCTGAAATTTCTTTTATGCAAAAGTCTTATGACATAGGACATTTCTATTGAATTTTTCTCTTTATTCCTGGAAGTGAAATACAAAAGTACACTGGTCTTGATATAAAGAAGAGAAAAGGAAAAAGAAATTTCCATCTCAATCTTTTTCCTGGGACTTAAATGTTTCGTGGAGTGAGAGGTGGTGACAGACATTTCTTGCAGCTCTAAGCTTTTGCTCTTACAGTAACATATTCAGTTAGCTTTGATCCAAAACCTACTATGTACCAAGAGCATAGCAGGAGAGGCTCACTTGTATGTTCTTACTTGAAAACTTGGCAACCTTATTCCTAGGTAAGATATCCAATCCACTGCAAAAGAAATGGAAGGTAACAGAATCAGGGTGGGATTTACATTGTTATGCCTTCAGCTGCCTGTGTGGGGGGAAGGAAAATGTTTGGAGATTTCTTTTAAATTATTCAATCTGTCAATGGTCACTAAAGCACAATAACATACCATAAAAATGTTATAAGCAGTAAATGGAAACTACTCAAAATACTACTGTGTTATTAGCTTGAACAGGAGTAACTGTGCCTTTGAAAGTCTTATGGAAGTTTTGCATTGTGTTGCTATGGGACGTCTTGTATGCTGTGAATATATGTTGCTATCATTGATTGATAAATAACATGCTGATTGGCCAGGAGCAAGACAGGAAGTATAGGCAGGAAAAAGAGGAAGGAGAATTCTGGGAAGTGGAAGGCTGAGGTAAAGAGACACTGCCAGCCACCACAATGGGAAGCAGATGTTAAGATACCAATAAGCCACGAGCCACGTCACAACATATAGATTAATAGAAATGGGTTAATTTAAGATATAAGAACAGATAGCAAGAAGCCTGCCATGGCCATACAGTTTATAAGTAATATAAGTCTCTGGGTGTTTTTTGGGCCTGAGTGGCTATAGGAGCCAGGTGGACATAGGAATACTCCAGTTACACTGTGTGCTCAACTTTTGAGTGTTTATCCCAATAACAACAACAAACAATCCACAGACTGGTAGAAAATCCATGCTTTCACATTATGAGAAAGGCCCCTAAGACCACCAAAGACCTTTGAGATCAGTATTTAACACAGCACAACCCTTAAAGACAAAAGCCCTCTCTGGGGGTTTAAAAGATAGGTGCTTCAGAACACTTAACGCTCTACCAGAAGACCTGAGTTCTCTTTCCAGCACCCACATGCCAGCTCACAAACATCTATTAACTCCAGTTTCAGGGAAACCCATGTCCTCTTCTGGCCTCTGAAGACACCAGAAACACACATGGTGCACAGGCATACATACAGGCAAAACCCTCATACACATAAAAATAAATAAATCTTTTTAAAAATCTCATTGTGATCTCTTATGGGTACACTCACTGTGCTTTACATTATACAGCCTGAAATGAGGTCAACTCCACACGCAGGTGTATGGAGATCCCTGAGTCAGAGTCTAGCAGCATTAGGGCAATCTCATTAAATACATCCATGTCTAAGCCTTGTTTTCCTTGATTAAACTTGATTAAACAGAACAATCTTAACAGTACTATTTTGTGAACTGAGTAAGACAAGGCATACAAAATGCTTAGTACACATTCAAACTTATACGAAACACTATGGTCTTTATTGGTCCTAAAGTTAATAATAAAATAAAAGCATATTTATCTGTTCCATATTAACATACATACACACATAAAATATTATGTATTAACCTTTATTGCTAATAATTTTCTAGTTGAGGGCTGAATATGCAGTGATTTTTTTCTTTTAAAACCCTACATTTATCTTAAAATCCAACACGGATTCATTTTATTATCCTTAAAAGCATTTTTTTTCCATCCTCCTTAGAGTGCTTGGATATTTCTACTCTAAAGTAATATGTTTAATCTGTTTCTTCAGTTTTCATCCACCAGGGTAAATAAATCATGTATGCTTTCTCTTCACCTGAATTGGAAGTACTAAACACATTTCAAACTGGACACTGTAGCCTAGATCATCTACAATTTACCATTTGGTAGTGTGGCAGAATCTGTCCACAGCAGATCTCACAGTGATAGAACAAATAATCTAACATGTTACTCAAATATTTTTATTTGACAAGCAGTGTTGTAGTTCTATGTTGAATTTTCTAAAATGGAAATCAAATTATTGTTGAACTCTACTTTGAAAATCAGTGATTATGAAAAAATTATGGATGTTTGTCTCTGAATAAAAAGAAAACTGTCCACATGCTTGTAATGTTTAAGGGCCTAAGCTACCTTTCTGAAAGAAGGGAATTAATTAGACAAAGATACTCCCATTTTCAAGGATCACATGGCTTTTATGAGCCATTATTCTGAAACTATACTGACATTCAATAATAAACACACATTTTGACAAGATAACAGATTCCACACACAGTTGAATTATTTTTGAAATGTAAGGAGTAAGATATTCAAAGTATTTTCTTCATATTTTGAGTGTATTTAACTATTTTGTCATTCTATAATTTAGAAGAAAAACATCCACATTATATGATTGATCTGGAAATATAACTATGACATGAGTAGATGTAGGAAAATAATAAAATGTATAAAATTAAGAGAATTTTCAGTAGCAACTGATATTGTAAAAAATGTCTCCTTCTTGCTAAGTCAGATGCCATAGAAATGATGTCTTAAGGGCTGGAGGGGGCCTCCGTGGATAAGAGCACTGGGTGTCGTCCTTGTGCAGGACCTAGGATCAGTTCCTAGTACCCATATGGTTGCTCACAAGCATCAGTAACTACAGTTCCAGGGAATCAGACACTTTTTTCCTTCTCAGGCACTTACACTCATGTGGTACACATACAATACACAGGCAAAACAGCCATACACATAAAATAATAACAAACAAATTTCCTTTAACAGGTTCTTGGGATTCCTCCCAACAGTCTCTGTTTAAAATATGCCTTTGTTTAGGTTATCTATAAAAGTGACAGGACAGCATGCATCTTAAGGAATGCTCAGTATGATGACTGAAATTTGAAGTAAGGACTTCAGATAGGACATAACCAGCAGTTAAATTAACATCCTGATGATAAAGTGCCAAACTAAGCATCATAATGTTCATAATTTACCCAGGTTCTTTGAGGACTCAAGATACTCTGAGAATTCTTCCTGTGAAAATTGTCCTTTCCTACCCTGCTCTTTTGGACGAGTAACAGAGCTTAAGAGGGCAGATTAATATACCTACACTATTGTCACTTGTTTAAGATGCTGTAGGCTGTTAAATACTCATCTCAGTAGAACTGAGCCTATTACTGCCAACTGGAGTGATCTAGGACCACCAAGGAGACCAATACTAAGACATAATATGAATCCATCTATGAAAAGACATATTTCTTCCCTCTTTGCAGTTGCTATGGTAACAATTGAACTGAATTTAAAATTTTACTCAAACTGTTTTTGGTAGACAGATATTTGAAATTAAGAAATACAGAAAATATATTGGTCTACTCCTAGGACTAGTGAAATTAAGTCATGGATCTTGGAGGAGCACCTACAACCACACTTTACTAAAACAGCATAATCTCTAACTACTCTAAATATTTGTCACTGTAGAAATAGGAGGGAGAAATGATGCAACTATATTATAATCTCAAATCTAAACGAAAAAGTAAAATACAAGACACATAGAAAAATTACTATATTCATGATAATGTTACTACTCTCTTGATAGATTCAAATGAGACTCCTTTCCAGGCTATTTCAATACTAACTTGTCAATCAGCTTGTTGCAGATGCCCAATTTACTAACAGACTGATATGAAAAATACCTAATATAATAACTTTCAACATTGTGAATTTGGTGTGACTGATGGCTAGAAACCCCTTTATTTACCACACTTACTGCAAGGAAATTGGCCTTAATCAATTATTTTATACTCTGGTTCTTTAAGATATTTCTTTCTATCGTAAGTGTGGGTAAGAGCAGAAGTTAATCTATTCTGTAGGTATCTGTATACAAATATTCTGAGAATGTTTAGCAAAAGGCCCACGTGTTTCCTTGAGTGCTAGGATGGTTCAGTCTGTTCTGTGTTTCTAAACAAAACAATGAGGCAGAACACTTCTGTAAAGGAAGACAAATGTATTTGGTTGATAGTTTTAGAGGTTGAAAGCAGGCATCCCTATGTCTTTGTCTTTGGTAAGGTTATTTGGATGTCATAACATGGCAAAGGGGTCTTATAGTAGAATAATAATCAAGAATCCAAGGTGTATATTTAGAAGAGAAGTAAAAAACCAGGAGGCCCCAGGATCACTTTTTGGTTCTATGTAGCTGTCATAGGAACTAGTCTACTCTGTGAGACACTTAAGAAGGTCAGCCTTAATCCTTGATAGTTACCCATTCTACTCAAATTGCCAGGATGTCTAACTTCTTGGTTTCTCTGAGATATATTGGATGGAGAATTGTCTTAGGCCACAAATTAAATCCGGGCTATCCAACTAGTGACTTGTAAGTTATAAAGCATACATATATATTTATTTTGTATGATACCATGTCATGGTGACATATTCTGTGCCCTCTTTGATACAAAAATAGACTTCGAGCAGAGACTAACATACAGGAATTTTTCTTTTATAATAATGGGAACAGTCCTGTCCCAACGTAAGCAGCTCATCCCTAAGGCTAGAGGATGCTTTGATAGGAATGTCAAAAGTTATTCTAACAGTGATAGATGTAAGCTAATCATTTCATCCCCATTAACTCTTTCATGTTTGTTTGATATTGGAAATATTCTACTCCAATGTAAAATGTAGTTACAAGAAAAATCTATGCACAAACAAATCCAAAGCAAACAGGATGCAGAATTGTCCAGAGTCAGACCTGCCAACCCATTCCTGTTTACATCAGAAAAGGCCCAGGTTTCTTAGGAGGTATAAAGTGACTCCTTTAATTTCATAGGCAATGAACACTCTGTCTTACCAAGAAATCTAAAATATGAAAACATCTGAAGTCTTGGAAAGTAAGAAGAAAGAGATCCTTTTGAGTCAAGCTGAGACAGTCGGCCATTGTTGAGCTAGCTGCTACAGGAGTATTTTTTCTGTATAGGTCTCTGACTCTCACTCTATTGTACATGTTTATGTATGTGCATATGATATATAGGAATAATGTTCAAGTTCTACACTTTCTTTGTTCTCACCCACTCCACTATTCTAACCTGTGATCCTATAAAATTAGACAAACAAACAAACAAACAAACAGAAATCATGAACAACTAACTTCAGGTAGAAACTTTTGTAGGGACAGATGAAGGAACAGGAACAGGGAAAGAAATCAGCTTGGCATTCAGTATATTCCCAGGGTGACTTTTCTAAAACAATCCCTTGTCATTTGGCTGACAATTTCCTATCAAACCAAAGGCAAGGATCCTCCATGAGAAACAATGTGTCATGTTATTCTCTTGGTAGAGCATCTGTTGCCACTGCTACATTTCTCTGCAGCAAGTGCCATCTAATCAAATTAAATTTACTAGCAGAGTATTATTTTAATGCTTAATTTTTATTTGGATCTAATGCAAACCATCCCATGAGGTGAAGATATTAAGCATATGGAAGATGGGCTTTGATACCCTTTCAGGTAGATTATTTTCCATTTTCATCACCAACCTGGGGAAATTCTAAACAACATGGAACATAGAAACTCTTTTTGTGATAATTGTACAAAACATGTACTGACCACCTGTTCATTCTAGATCAGGTATTAGGCTTTCAGGATGTGTTTGTGAAGGAGGAGTCAAAGGTTTATTCTCCTCTTCCATCTCCCATATATTTCTGCAGGCAAATACTTGACTCATCTGCCCTAGGAAAATACTGTGGTAAACATGCACTAGTTTATTCTCAGTATTGCTTCTTCTTTCTCTGTGGGAGGTGAATCATTCAATTAGTGCCAGTGGAAAGCATATGTGGAAAATACTAAACTAAGTTACTCATAAATGAAATTTCATATCTTAGAACCAGACATGCCACTTGCTGTTGGTTCCAAACCATGTCAATGTCATGGATCAACAAAAGTCTTGACTGAAGAGTTCTCCCTCATCTGTTACCTCTTGGCTATGGTGCTAATTATTCTTCTATCATCCATACTGACTGACAACTAGATCTCTGACTACCTCTGGCTACCAGATGTACCTATATGATATAAGCATGATCAATAAGAACTTTCTATAAACCTTCCAGAAGACCCCTGGAGAAAATCAATGTATTTACTGAAACGGACAAATAAGAACATTGAGTTTCTTATTTCTCTTCTCCATGCTTTGTTCTCAAATTTCTCTGTACAAGATGAAGGCTCCCTTCCACCCCATGGAGTGCACCAGCTGCTAGCTCTTATAGACAGCCAGATTTGAATTATGGGAGTGTGGTGATAAATTCCAAGTGTCAAATCAATTGAATTAATAAGTATCTAGGGACACATCGAGGTCTATAGTTGAGGACATATACAGAGAGGTTTAATTAAGAGGGTCAGAACCACTCTGAATGTGAGCAGTGACCATTTCATGAGCTGGGGTCCTGGACTATGTATAAAGAACAAAGGAGAGGGTTAAATGAGCACCAGCATTTCTTTCTCTCTAGTTCCTGTTCTGCCATAATGTGAGCAAGCTCAGGTGGCCAGAGCTGTGAGTCATACTGGCTTCCACATATTTCCCAAACAATAGACTGACTGTGCTCCCATAAGTCATGAGCCAAGTTAGCATTTCTTCACTAAGTTGCCTTAACTTGTTATTTTTATCACTGGAGAGAGAAAAGCTACTAGCAAAAGGAAGCCATAGAAGACCAGAACAAAAGGGAGGAAGAGGAGGAGGAGGCATGCTGGGGAGAAGAAGGGAGGAGGAAGGGAGGAGGAAGTGGAGGATTTATTTCCTCCTTCTCCCTCACCTGGAATGCAGAGGTTGCTTTCATTCTGATAGCTGTAACTCCAGTACACCAGTCTGCTCTTATAATGGAAAGGACCCATTCACTGGTCCTTGTAACTAATCACTCCACTTCATTCTAGACCTCGGGACTTCTAACAATTGCCGCTCTGCTAGCATGGACTTCTTTCCCACTGTCCCTAGTTATTTATCAAACTGCCTGAAACTTACAAATACTTTTGATATTAAATGCTCCACCCATGAACTCTCACCAACATGACTGCCCAAACATGAGCTGGGTAAAGATGGCATCAATGAACCTGTCAAACTGGGTGGAGGAAGGCACACAGGGCCCTAACTCTACACAAAGAACTATTGGCAATGGAGGAAACTGGGAATGGAAGAGGTGGTATCCTTCCCCAGGGAAGAACACAACAATTGGTTGTCTAGTGCCAAATGTTCAACCCTGAAATGTGTATAGGTAGCATTATATGGACGGAACAGGTTATATTTAGGAGTATATGTGTATATACATATATATCATTTTCAAAATATTCATCATATACACATATACATATATACATGTAGTAATAATTAGTGAAAAAAGAGGTCATGAAGTTGAAGGAGAGTAAGGAAGGTTACATGGGAGAGTTAGGAGGAGAGAATGGGAAAGAAGAAATGTAATTAAATTATAATCTTAAAATTTGTTTTACACTTTAAATAGATTCATAATCATTTTTTTTTCTGACCATGCCATTGCTTCCTACCAGATATTTTAGGCTAATGTATATCACAACACCATGAGAACAAGCTTTAGTCTGATAATGACCAGTTATGTACCTTGTAGAGAAACGATACATCTAATTTAAAACTCATTGATGAAAATAGAGCTAAATAATAAAGAAAAAGATAGTCACCTAAAAACCACTTTACAGTTGTGGCTACAGCAACGCCTGAAGCCAGTGAAACCCCTGGACCTTCTAGGTGTATGATTTAATATATTTTCATTTTCTCTGAGGTAGCTTAGATTGGGTTTTTGACATTTGAAACTGAAAAGAGAGGTCTAGCAGCTGTAATGAAATATATGCAGTGCTGAGAACTACGAATTCTGCAACATCAATAAAAATAATAAGGTTTATGAGAAAAATAGGATTGAGGGCAAAACATCTGAAATCTGGACAACTGCTACTCTTTGTCTCCTCACTAGAGAAAGCAACCTTAATGTTATTTTGGCTGAACAGAGAAGATGTAGTTCCAACCTAAATAAGCCACAGTTGGTAATGTTGCACAGAGCATGGTCAAGACAATGTTTATGATCAAAACTGGTTCTTAGAGAAGGTGATAGGTGACATGTAGTGTGAACATGTAGGACAGTAGAAAACAAAAACCTGCCATCAGAATCTGTGAAGTAAGTGTACTTTGCCTTTAACTATTACTTGATGGCATACGACCATAATTGACTGAGAAAAAGGCATGAATGAATGTGATTCCCACGTTATGCTGACATCATTGCCTTATTTACAAGTAATTCTCACAGAGAAAGCATGTGTTCTACCAGGGTAGACTGCACTCCTGTACAGCTATTTTGGTGGTGTTTTCGAGACAGGGTTTCTCTGTGTAGTTTTGCGCCTTTCCTGGAACTCACTCTGTAGACCAGGCTGGCCTCGAACTCACAGAGATCCACCTGGCTCTGCCTCCCAAGTGCTGGGATTAAAAATGTGTACCACCACTGCCCAGCTCTACAGCTATTTTTTAAACATCTGCTTAGCTGTTCTACTGGGGACACAGCAGGTAGCACATGCTATATTTATTTTAACCAGTAGTTACCTCTAAGTGCTTTAAAAAATGTCCATGTGTTTTCAAACTCCTTACAAATGCTTTGTCTGAGGTGATTAGTTGTAGACACTCCTTGCTTCAGCATCACAGATGCAGCAACTTTATATACCACAAATAATGTGAAATGAATACCTATTTTTTGTAATAACTACATTTTAGGACAGCAATTGTGCTGAATAGTTGGCTGGGGTATAGGCTGAATATGGTTTTATTAGAAGATAATACACACAGGACCTATTTATATGTTAAATATTATATTGCAGCTCAATACAGAAGGTACTTTGAGGTAATCCAGTACTGCAAGTTGAGAGATAGCAACTGGGCTTCTTGATCTTGATTTGACTTTTCTGTCACACCAGGCACAAAACTTGGTTGTGTTCCAGTGATATTTACTATCATTCATGTCTTTACAACTACAGTTTAGCCAGCAGCCTTCAGACATTAGTGATATATGACCTTCTCAGTTCTAACCCTGTGGTCCTGCTTCTGTTCATTCTCCTTCCAGTATCTGTCTGCTACCATTCAGAATCAGGCCTTATAGATAGTGGATCCTCTAACATCTTGATTTCCTGAATGACTGTGTGGAATAGAGGTTACCACTCTGCATGTCTACAATGCATTGTTCTATGTGAATTATAATTAATTTTCCACTCTTTTAAGCCAGAGATTTCTAGAATTATCTATTATGGAAGCTTGTGCTGTCTTAAAACATATGGAATCCTTGTCAAAGACTCTGAAAAAGTACCATCTAGACAGGTAGCAGTTACATTTGTCCTTGCACTGCTACATTCCCATTGTTCAGCAGTCAAATGGAATAGGGGGTGACATGGGGTATGCCAGAACAAGGAATTCCTCCTATATGCCATCAACCTTTATTTCTGTGAATGTGCTTTAGGTAAGATCCTTTTTGTGTTTCTAATGACCCACCCAACTTATTTCAAAAAAAGAAAGTATTCAAAGGTAAATAGGTTTTTATTGAATTCAGGATCAAGATCATGAGCCTTGTATAAAGAAATTAGGTCCTGTCAGCAACTGAGAAATTAGTGTATCTTGAATGGCATCTTTTTTTCCTGCTTCAGCTGTTTCCTCATATCTTCTGTCCTGTCTCAAATCAATTAGCTTCATCTGCTCACTCACTTGTCAGGCTTATGTTGCAACATGGCCTAAAATCCAACAAGAACAATCATTATCATGGAACAGCATTTTTGAGTTCAAGTGCTAGGCAGGTCAGCATGAATGAATGTGGATGGGTCTACCAAAATTAAGGTAATCTCTGATTCAGTGCAACTTCATACGCCACACCTGAATTGTGTTTAGTGCCCTAGAATTAGTGATGAGTTCTCCTTTAGATGAATTGCTCTTGGCTAAAGACAGCATGCTCACATGATCCACACCCATGTGTTAGAGATTATCTCCAACAGAATCATCTAAGAATATATCAGTACCAGGAATTAGAAACCTTCATTAAAGTTTATTGTGCAGGGTAGTCCAATTGACTCCCAAAACAATATAGGCTAGTGCTACTGTTTTGGTTGCCTGTTCCAGGATGAATG
Source organism: Onychomys torridus (assembly GCF_903995425.1). Lineage (NCBI taxonomy): Eukaryota > Metazoa > Chordata > Mammalia > Rodentia > Cricetidae > Onychomys > Onychomys torridus. Next base: position 100,577,102 of record NC_050445.1, on the reverse strand, counting down.
TAAGTTCTTCTTGCTGACACACAACACATTTTAGACACAGGACACATAAGGTCAAGTTGGATCTAACCAGAAAGCCCCCTTCCTATGACATAGCTTTCATAGTGCCAGAAAATACTATGAAAGCTGCCAATAGAGAGAAATAATCAATAGTTCTATCCACTTTGATGCTTATTAACCATAACAATGGCAAACTTAATAAGATATCTGTAATGGTGCAATTGTGGCATTCATATCTTTGTGGTAAAATCTGTCTATTTGGTTATGAGACCTACTAAATAGGAGGGGAATCATTCCTGGTACTAGAAACCTAGATAACTATCTTGGGTGGTGAGGACATGACTGTTAGAAGAGAACCTACTACTGACATTTCACTAGACCAACATAATTTCTAAATGCATTCAAACTTTATCCTGATACTCACAGATAAATAAATGTACATCATATACTTCACCAAAGAACCCCCTCTTTACAGGAAATGGATATCATTACAGAAAACCATAACTGATACATATACAATACAACTTCTATATCTAAAGCTCAGGAACCATCAAGAGAGACAGAGAAGAAGGAAAGCTTTTAGGAACCAAAGGACCAGGAATTCTGTTGTGAGATGGTGTCTCCTAGAAATGACACAGAAGCCATGTTGTTGAGGTATCATGGGTGTAGCTTCATTCTCAGCAGAATAATCTTGTGTCTCAATGGCTCTCCATAACAGCCAAGTACCATCACTATTCATTTCAATTAAGAGATTTAGTGCAATGTTCTGATAACATAGTTCCTCTTTTAGAATTATTTTACTGTGAAGAAATATAACTAGCAAATGCTTTGTGAAATTCAATCTCTTACTCATTATCAATATCCCACATCACTACAATGTTGAAGTGTTATGACAACTGTCTACTGAAAACATTTATATTGTTGCTTCCTTTTTGCATAGATTAACCTTTAACAGTTTGTGTATGAGAAGAGAGAGAAGATAATAGTCAACATTAACTCTAAAGTACTGATTGTCACTACCAGATGAATCATTTGATTTTATTTTTGGATGACATTCTGTCAAAGTCCTGGGTCCACAATTAAAATTAAAGACATTTAATAGGAGGGACCATGTTTTGTTTTTTATGTTCCTTATCTTTGCTTAATAGTATATATACAGCTGTTGTTATATTTCTACATTTGTTCTAATTCCTTCTAGAATGAAACTCATCCTGTAGATTGGATTTCTGTTTCTTCCTTTATTTGCAGAACGGTTCAACCAAGTTCAATCATCAACAACATTTTTTTTAATGGCAAGGTGTCTCCTTCACATCCCTGGAACACATACAAGTTATTTAAACTCCATGATCCATCTTGCTTTGAAAGTCCATCACAAAGTAAATTTGCTAGCTAATCACTAGATGATTGAATTTGAATATGTAGAATGTTTGATATGTTCTCTCATATCAGTTCTTGCTCATCTTTTATGATTCCCAGACAGTCTATCACTACAGGTGTATCAGTATCTTCAGTTCACATCCCATCAAACCATCATTAACTGAAAGTGCAAGTTGCATAATGTATATAATATTCCTTACATCACAGACATCATAGCTAAAGAAGACAATAACTAAAGAGAATCAGTTATTTATCCTACTGGTCAAGAGGTCAGCTGAAAGGAGGGAAATCAGTGCTTCTTGCCATCATTGCTAGAGTATCTTACACCATATTGACAACCCAATGGGAAAAAATCAAAATTCAACAATAAGTGCCAGGTGTTCAGGTCAGTGATATTGAGTATGGCTAACACACACATGCTTCTGAATTTAATCCTGAGCACATGCACACACACACACACACACACACACACACACACACACACAGACATGCAGACATAAAAATTAAACTTAAAGAATGATTTATACAAAGTGAATACCACTTGTGCACATTTGTAAAGTTAAAACTGTGTAAGTTGAATCATCATGTACTGTCAGGTGTTTTGCATTATTAATTATTTTTATGCTTTAACATTTTTGCTGATTATTTAAATTAAGGAAGGTGAAGGTATCAATATTTTCTTCATCTCTACTACACCTCTCAGGTCTTAATTGTGAGGTGCAATGGTGTATTGAAGAAAATCACAACTACATGCAGACCTAAAGACCAGCTTGACCTGGAGACACAGGCAACCCTGTTTTACTTTTTAGCATGTGAGAGCAGTGGCTATATATGACTTCATGTTTTCTATAAAGACTCAAACAAACCTGAAAGTTGTGCATCTTGTGACATAATAAAGTCTCAAACAATGCAACAATGCTGTGTACCATTTTCATTGTTATTAGTTATGGTATCATTAGTTATTAATATATAATAATATTAAAATCACTATTAGTCACATTTATAACTCTCAGATACTCTGTAATTATTCCAGAACCAGAAAAACAATATAATAGGAATGCCTGCATATTATTCTGAACTTTCATGCAGCCCCTTGCTGGTACTTATCTTCCAATCCCAAATCCTAATATATGGGGTGTTTTTCAGGAGTTTGACCACCTGTCACTCTTAACACATTTATTAAAGAACATCATAAAACATCTGTACTAACATGACAATGAGTTCTAAATAAAATTAAAATGGCATTAAATTGCATGCAGTTGGGGAGAAGCTTATGGATTCAAGGGCAATGTGTCATATAAATCAGTCACCCAGTATTGCAATAGGCACTATCAAAGGGATTGAGGAATCTCCTGTGAAGTGGAAAAATTGCTTGATATATAAACAGTGATATAGCATATAAATACTGGCATATGCTTCCAAAGCACTGCCTTTATCTTTTCCTATTTTTAAAATGTTCCTGGTTACTTCAACATAAGCCTATTGCTCATTTATAGCCACAGAAACATATCCACATGGTACAAGAAATAAGCTTATTATTTTTATTAGATATGGTTAATCCAAAAGTGATTTAGGTCATCCTATCAAATGAACTCCCAAACTAGAGTAGTTTAATAAACCATAATTGTACTTATTTTTGTACCAGTTCATTACAGGTGTTTCTGCTTCATGCATAGCTCTCCAAACAATCCCTTCCACTGTGTAGAGGAGACACCCAAGGACACAAATTTCTACTCAATAAAAGGAGAAAGGAGGACATGGACAATTAGAAAAGAAACATCTTTGTTATCATCTTTATCCAGTAGTGGCAGCCATCTGCTTCTAAAAAGTTAGCAAACACCAGTTAAATAATCCTACTACAGAATAATACAGTCATATAGCACCAGCAAGCCATCTCCAATGTTTTGCTCCAAAGCGAAGGGAGCTTGAGGCATGGTAGATGTTGGGCTATTTTCATCAAATTTGTGGATAAAATGTAGTAGACACTTGGAAAGTGAGAACAAAAGCCTTGATATATAAAAACATGAAAAGACAAAAAGAAAATTCCAAAAGGAAGGTACCCAAGAGGAAATATAGAGTTTCACCTCCTCGCCAACATTTCCTCATCATCGACAGAACATATTTGGGGGGTTGGGGATGGTACTGGACTTCCCCTAGAAAATAAGCACACTATTTTTTTTTTCTAATAATGGTGTCTTAACTCATCCAGGCTACAATAATACATTACCAAAATTGGGTAGTTAATAAAAAACAGAAGTACATCTGCCCTAACTCTGGAAATGAGGATATCCAAGATCTTATTACTGGCAGATCTGGGGCCTGGTAAAGGCAAATTTCTAATTTCATAGAAGGAACCTTTTTGCTGAGTCCTCACCAGATAGAAGGGTTTAACTTGGTGTTGGGAGTAGCTAATCAGTAAAGCACTTGCCTTACATACAGGAGACCCAGGGTTTGACACCCAGTACCATATATAGAAAGAAATAAAAAAGCAAAGATGAAATCTTTGGTCTGTTTCAAAAGAATGTTAAGTTTTATTCCTAAGGGCATCACCCTTATGGCTACTGTATTTCCCAAAGGCTTCCCCTCCAATATCTTCATTACCTTGGAGATTAGGTTAGGATTTTAATGCATGAATTTGGGGAGAGACCATAGGCAGGTAGATCATAGTAGATAGAAAAGAATCTATATAGAGCAGATTTTAGTTACTGCTTACAATATGTGGCATCTTCTTTAGAAGGTTTAGCACTTGCCAAGATCAACAAGGCACACAAGAATGAATAAAGCTTTTAGTCCTCTCAGATATCATTTCTGTGACTTTACACTGAAGAGACTGAGTGGAGTTTTTATAGAAATTTTTCCAATTATTAAAACCTTCTGAGTTATATAATGAGAAATAAAGGAGAGTGTGAGTTAGAAAAGGCAGCAGTCAACACAGGTCTCTTTAGACATGGTAATCTGTTCAAGGAAAGTTTTGTGTTTTGTAATATTTAAAAACATAAATCTAGGGGTTGGAGAGATAACTCAGTATGCGAGGACACTTGTTACACATATATACATGAAGGCAAAACAAAGATATCTTTATAAACATATAAATTTCAGCTTGTCCTTTGTGGATTCACTCTGTTCTACTGAAAAACATTTTAAATGTTTATTCATTTATGCTCCATGTGCATTGGTGTTTTGTTTGTATTTTTCTATGCAACATGTGCATACTTTGTGCTCATGGTGGCTAGAAGAAGGTGTCAGATTCTCTGAGAATGGGGTTATAGAAAGTTGTGAGATGACATGTAAATGCTTGAAATGAAACCATGATCCTCTGGAAGAATAGCTGGAGCTATTAACCACTGAGTCAGCTCAACTCTTCAGCCCCTGAAAAACTATTTGAATAGAATAATACAATAATATAAATATAAACTCCAACTAAATAACAATTTTACAAGATATCAAAAAATACCATGGAATCTTGAAGCATCTTGCCTTACAATTGTCTGCCTAGCACATCAAACCTAAGCATCTAATGCTAATCAGTTCAAAGTAACCAATTAACTCAGAAAAGGAAACTATTGCATCTGCTTTCAAATAATCTCAATTTTGAAATGTTTGTTTTAGAAATCTACAGGTAAACAGTTTAAGATTTTCCAGAGTTGGTTTATGAAACTTTGGATAGCTGCTTTTCTAAACTAAACCTTAACAAAAGAAGTAAAATCAAAAGCCAGGTGGTGGTGGCACATGCCTTTAATCCCAGCACTTGGGAGGCAGAGGCAGGCAGATCTCTGTGAGTTCGAGGCCAGCCTGGGCTACCAAGTGAGTTCCAGGAAAGACGCAAAGCTACACAGAGAAACCCTGTCTTGAAAAACCAAAAAAAAAAAAAAAAAAAAAAAAGAAAAGAAAAAGAAAAAAGGTAAAACCAAGTGTCATCAGTCATTTTACAAAGGCCCTCAAATGTCCATTTCTGCACTTCTATAAAAGATGTAGATTAACAAAAATAAAATGGACTGTGCGTACAAAGTTTAACTCACTCCAATTCAAATGAAGCCATTGAAATATCTGGATTATTTAATCAAGTCATAGCAGAAAACTGACCAAAGACTTGACAAAAGTCAGAGAACTAAAAGCTATTTACTAGATGCTAAGAAAATTGCTCAAATGGTAAAAAGCTTGTCCTACAAGCATGAGAACCTGAGTTCAGATTTTGTGCACTCACAGAAAAAGTGAGGCATGTTGGCATGATCCTTGAGCTCACTTTGAAATGGGTACTCTTTCACAAAATAAAACATATACATAAATACAGAAGTGACTAGAGTACAGAGGGACTGCTCACAAATATTGTAATTAAATGGCTTTTACTTAGAACTTCTTAAATACTAAAGAACTTCTATTTGCATAGAAAAAACTCATGTGTTAATTGGAAATCATTCTAATCTAATGATTCCAACAAGTTTTCTAAGGATGCATCATCATAGTAATGTTAAGCTACCCCAGCTTTCCACACCAAATAATCTTTGCATAAACCTAATTGAATTCCTCTTTATATTTTCATTAATTCTTACCATATAAATAGAAATCCCCTATAAAGTCCAAATTTAGACTGTTTAATTGCACTGAGAAATAATTTAGAAAATTAAATTAGGAAAAAGAAACATTTCTAATACCTTATATCAAATAAGAACATGCATGAGTTCTATGGCCAAACCAAGCACTCCGTTTTAACAATAATGTAATAAAGTTGTTTAATACAAGTTACTGATATAAGCAAATGAGGTAGTTTTCAAAAGGAAATTACTTAACAGTTTTCAGTCTTTATTATATCACTATGTGAAAATAAGTATAAATTTTATAATTTACATTTCTTAAAATATATGGAAAATTTAATATACTATAAATCTAATAATTATTATATATTATATATACTATATGATAAAATGTATTATAAATTTAATAATTTTAAATTATAAAATTTGTGATAGAAATTTACTATAAGAATTTAAACAAATGTGGATGCATAACTGATAAACTTATCTCTATGATACTCACACAGAAATTGTCATTGAAGACAATAGAGAGATGGGGTGGTAAGTAGACCTCAAGAAGTTTTACACATTTATATGCAGCTATTGGTTCTGATGTACCCTTGAGCTGCTACTCAGCTGCCTTACTAGATGTGACTTATTCCAAGACTAGCATTATGGATATATTTATCATAGTCCAGCAATTTTTCCCAGTCAGCTGTTGAAAGAGTGTTTTTGTTCGTAGGCATACCATATTTATTCTAGTTTGCTTCTAGTGTGTTTATGTGTATTTGTGTGTGTGTGTGTGTATGTGCAAGTATACATTTGTGCTTGTGTGTATGTATATATATATATATATGTGTGTGTGTGTGTGTGTGTGTGCATATATATGTGCTTGTGTACATATGTGTGTATTTATGTGTGCATATGTGAATGTGTATATGTGTGTGTGTATACATCACGTGTGCAGATACCCTCAGAGAGCAGAAGAAGTATGGGATCTCCTTGCAGCTTGAGCTATGGGCCTCTATGAGCTGTCCAATATATGTGCTGGGAACCATTATTAGGTTCTCTACAAGAACAAGTGCTCCTAAGCACCATGCTGCATTTCCCACCCTGATAAATATTCTAGTTCTTGACTTCAATGTCCAAGAAAGGACATGGTTGGACTGGAGAGGTGATTGTTCAATGACATAGTCCTGTACTCAGAAGACTGCTCAATGAAAAAGGGATGTAATATCAGCTTCTTCTCATGTAGCATGTTGGGATCTTGTGACTACATGCTGACTGACATTAAAATAAACCTGAAGACTAAATCATGAAAAACAACAGTCTTTCCCAGATTCAGGAGGGAGGAGGTAGTCAAATCCATGACATAGAGTCCTAAAAATAAGCTAAAACATCACTCAAAGACAATATATTTGCATTTGGTCTAAAGATAGGTGGATATATGATGATGATGATGATGATAATGATGATGATGATGATGATGATGATGATGAAGGTACATAGATACATACATACATACATACATACATACATACATACATACTTACATATGATAGATGAAGAGATGTGAGGGATAAATACAGATAGGCGATAGAAGATAGACAGACAGATAGAAAGAAAGATAGATGATAGATAGATAGATAATAAAAATATAATTTCTTTTGAAAAAATATCACAATAGCTCATCCAAAGCACAAAGAATTATTCAGAAGAAAACAATCAAAAGTGAATTAAAATATAGAGCTCTTACCTCCTTTGGTAAAGTTAGGATAGAGATTCCCCAAAACAAAAGGTCTATTTTCCCTGCTCTAAATTACCTTTACAATGCTTATTTACCAGTTCAAAGTTGGAAATGTAACAGGGATTTGTGAGCAGACTTCCCTCCAATAAATTTGCCTTCACATTGTTTTCCCACCTCTGAAGTCATGGATTCCTTTTCTCCTGTTCTATAATGTGATGATATTTTATTTGTGCTTTATAAATAAAGCTTGCCTGGAGATCAGAGGAAATAGCAAGCCGTTTTATGTAAACAAAGAAGTCAGGCAATGGAAGCACACATCCTTAATCCTATCAATTGGCAGACATGATCTCTGGGTGTTCAGAACCACACTGGAAACAGAGCCAGGTGTGGTGGCACACTCCTTAATTCCAACACTAGTTAACCATGTAGGTCTGGAAGTCTGTATAGACAGACAGAAATTGACAGAGCTATGTAGGAAGAGGAGGTGATGTAGCTGGACAGAGAGCAAATCAGATGGCAGAACATCAAGGCATATAAAGCCCTGGGTAGACAGGACATAACTAGCATTTGGAAGCTGCAGAGTTGGTGAGGTAAGGTTGGCTGGTGGCTTTCCCTATTTCCCTGATCTATCTAAGGCCTTCACCCTATTTTTTGTTCTGTGTTTTTTTGTTTAATAAGACCATTTAGAAATTCATCTACACTGTCATTTCTTTACAAATTTTTATTACAACAAAATATTTAAATCAAGACCCCAGAATCACTTCCTTGAGTTGCTTTTCTCCCTCATGATATTCATCACATGGGCTTATATACATGCCTGTTAGAAATTTGTCTCAGCAACCTGCTCATGCTAGCTAAAGAAATTTGTGTCTTTCTTCCTTTCAATAATTCAACATTTATTTGGCATCATAATGGGAATAAAATAATGTTTTGGAATATTATTTTAAGGTGTGTTACTTTTGTTTATGTTGCATTTGCTTAACTCTGTGAAGCTTTGTTACTCTGCCTGTCTAAAACACCTAATGTCTAATAAAGAACTAAATGGCCAGTGGCAGGGCAGGAGAAAGGATAGGTGGGGCTGGCAGGCAGAGAGAATATATAGAAGTAGAAATCTGGGAGAAAAGAAAGAAGGAGCAAGAAAAGGAGGAGAACATCATGGGCCAGCCACCCAGCTACACAGCAAGCCATGGAGTAAGAGTAAGATTTTCAGAAGTAAGAGAATGGGAAAAGCCCAGAAGCAAAAACAAAAACAAAAACAAAAAACAAAACAAAACAAACAAACAAACAAACAAAAAACAAGCAAGCAAAGCTATTGCTAGGCATTTATAATCAATAATAGACCTCAGTGTGTGATTCATTTGGGAGATGGGTGGCAGGCCCTACAAAAGAACAAAAATAAACAGCAGCGAAAGAGATCATCTTTACAGTAAAATAATAGGAAAATGAATTCAGTGAATCTTCCAATTATATTCCCTTACTGACTGAAGGCAAGTTATAGAACATGGTGTAGTGAAGAGGAACCTGAACATAACCTAAGAATTTAACTAAAACAAAAATTCAGAGTTTGTAATTCAGGGAGGCCAAGATTCACAGAATTATGAGTGAGAAGAGAGGGGTCACTGCAAGGAAGGAAGAACAGAGGGACAGACACACAGAGGAGAGAGAGAGAGAAAAAAAAAAAAAATATATATATATATATATATATATATATATATATATATATAGATATAGAGAGAGAGAGAGAGAGAGAGAGAGAGAAATTAACTTGAAGCTTTGACCTAGCCATGATTTCAAAACATGTGTGAGAAAACTAGCAACTGGTGAGAAGTGCCATGATATAAGAAGTTGAGGGTTGTTGAGAGCTCACGGCAGAACTGAGGATGCTTTGTGTCCCTGATGCACAGAATGTGGGAAAGCACCATCAGAAATGTACTGCCTCATCAGGAAAGCCTAATCATGCCTGGGCTAATGGCTACCCAAGACATGAAATAACATGCAAATGTCAATACCAGAACATAATATTACAGTTAACACAAGGAATATAATAAATCTACTACGCACCAACAATGTAAACTACAAACCATCCAATCATAACATTTTCAATATTCAGAAGAGTAGCAAAGAGAAACAAACAAGTTACACATAATTCATAATTAGGAAATGAATTGGGCAGAAGAATCAGTTCCATAAATGATGGCTCTGGACTTTACAAATATTCTCCATATATTCAAGAAGGCACAGTGTAGGTACAGATAAAATAAATTTTAAAATACATAAAATCAAATGGAATTTGTATAGTAAAACTATGAGTAGGATGAAAAGATATGTGATAGAATTAAAAGTTGTAAGGAAATTAGTAGGTAGTAATATAAACTATTCAAAACTTTAGTTCACTTAAGTTATGGGATGGTCCATTTTGATTGCCAGCTCTCCTGTATTTGCAATGTCCTAGGAGGTATGCCTCTGAGCATGTCTGTATAGGTGTTTCCAGACAGGTTTACTAGAAGAAGGAATGACCACCCTGAATATGGGTAACAACATCCCATGTGCTGGGGTATCAAGGTCAATCAAAAGGAAAAACAGTTTCTTCAGGAAAACCAACATGCCATCAAACTTTTCTTGAGCTTTTTTTGACTGTTGACAAAATGTGAAACCACAAATGGTACTGAAACAATCAAGTATCATCAGGAAAGAAAATTAGCAGGCATGATGGCACACACCTTCAATCTTAACCCTTAGGAGCTAGAGGCAGACAATCTCTATGAGTTCAAGTTCATTTTTTTTTTTTCTACATCGTGAGACCCTGTCTCAAAGCAAAGCAAACCAAACCAGTGAGTCCCTTTCTCAGAGATCAAGGTGGACAGAATCTGAGGCCCAATACTAGATGTTGACCTCTGACCTCCACAGGCATGTGTAGACACATGTGTACTCACTCACACAAAACTACACAAGAAATGCTTGTACCTGGAACATTCTTAAAGAGAAGAATGAATAAAGGATTATTACATGGTAGTATTTTAGTACTAGCATGAGGCTCAATATTGGGTAGCATGAATAAATCTTTTTCATCAGAAATTGCTTCTACTAAGAATGATACACTTGAATCCATTCACTTAAAAATCAAGACCATCATATCATGTTCAAAGAAGAATAACCACTCATACATAACCTTATTTGGTTCAAGTATCAAGTATTACTTCTCTATTGTTTGGAAAAAATTGAAATTTGACACCTGGAGTAAAATACAAGGTAAAAATCAGTAGCCATAATGTGACTTTCCCTAATATAATTTATTTTTTGGTAAGATTCCAATTTTTGTTTTAGTGCAAATTTACAAAAGAAAACACTACCTCTGTGAAGATGGATACAACTATCACCTCATAAAATGATTCATATTAGTGCATTGCACAGCTAACTGAGATAACTAAATTGGTTTTATGTTGCTTCTAAATTATTAAATAAAATTACCCATTGGTGTATACTTTCTATGTTACTCCAGCAGGTCAACCTCTCTTTTTAACTTTTATTTTGTGATACTATAACTTAATTACAACATTTGTCTCTTCCCTTTCCTCCCTCTAAACACTTGCCTAAAACCCTCTCTGATCTCCCTCAAACTCATAGCCTCTTTCATTGTTATTACAATGCATATATGTATTTGTTTACATTCTCCTAAATGTAACCTGTTCAGTCCATCTAATGCTACCTGTATATGTGTTTTCAGGTTGAATGTTTGGCACTGGATGCCCGGTTGGTTTGTTCTTTCCTGAGGAAAACCACCTCTCTGGTTCTTTCTTCATGTGCCTATATTTCATTCTATAGAGTTAAGGATTTATGAGTTTCTCCCCATCTAGTTTGGCATATTCATTGTTATCATTGTTTTCTTGGATTTTTTATTTTTTAAAATTTCTTGTGTATGTGTGTGTGTTTGTCTGCATGCACTTATGTGTCCCATATACATGTCTAGTGCCCAAGAGATAAGAAGGTATCAGATTCCATGGAATTAGTTATTAATGGTAGTGAACCATATGGTTAATGGGAACCAAACCCAAGTCAGTGCTCTTAACTGTTGGGCCATCTCTCTCCAGCCCCAAGGTCAGCCACTCTTACTGCATTTTTTTGTCTAATAAGAACCTTCTAAAACTATTGCTCTGCTTGAAATCAGTAAGAACTACAACAAAATGTAAAAACATGGAACGCAAAAGACATTTTAAATTGTTGACTTCATTAGATCTCTGAAAAATTGAAACCAAAATGTTTTACATTTACAGAGTTTGAGGTGGAGAAAAGGAAAAAGTATCCTGGTTACATAGGTCCTGTAGACAGTTGATAGTTATATGACATAGGTTCAACTTTTAAGTATGTTTTCACCAGCTTTTTCCATTAAATAGAAAAAAAGTTGTTAAGACTCAATGACTGATAGGTGTTCTACCCTAGAATCTCTTCAGAATGAAGAAATGCTGTCCAAGAAAAAGACAGAAAAACAAAGGGGCATGGGACTGACGTTCTTCCTCACAATAATGTGCTCAACATCCCATTAGGATTGACATTGTGCTGTGAATTTGAATGAGACATTCTTTTCTTTCTTCTCTGCTCTTGTGTGACTTTCTCCAAGGAGACAAGAGTGGTAACTTTTCACTCCAGATAGTGCACCAAGGACAGACCAAAGAGGTTATTTATTCCACCTATATCTAGTTTGGTGAGCCAAATAGTTTATTGTACTACTGACAAGAGTTGAGTGAGATGTTACTTGCAGGTGCATAGGTGGCTCGAGGCAGCTTGTGTCACCCAGATCCCTGCTTTCAATTACATGGATGCATGAAGTGGCATCCCTGTAGTTCCCTGAGCAATCTACAACCAACTTCACCAAACATTCTCTATTCCCTCAAGAATTATTTAATTATTTTATAAGCTTGGGGTAGGGATTTATGAATCCTGTCATTTTCTAGGCTTCTTGAATATTGGTTAGTTTCCTGAACCTTTTGAGTCTTCCTCCTCCAAAAGTGAAAATATTTCAATTTAGAAAAACAAAACAAAACACCTACACAACATCTGAACACAATCCACCCTCCAAGACAGATCAACCCCTATTTTCACATATCTGTCAATATCAGAAGATCATGGTAAGAATGGAGGGTAAATTGAGGGTATTTTCAGAAAGATCCTCATTAGAAACAGAAAGAGCCCTTGCTTCTACAATTATGTAACTGCAAAAACCTCTGATTCTTAACCACGAATTAAAGTAATGTTGTTCAATGTCTAAGCAAATGTGTGCATGCAAACAGGTATATATGAAACACACCATAATAAATATTTCAATGAATTAAAGTAATGAGGAAAATTCAGTTTTGGTCATTTTCTCTAATGCTAATGAATTTATACAATGTAAACAGATTTAACCAGCTAGAAAACAAATTGACATCTGATTTCAAGACAACTAAAACTTTGCCTCTGGTATCTAATTGATATTGATAAAACACTAAGGGGAAAGAATTAAGCATTTATAAGGTGAGTCATCTGACTGCACTGAGAATTTGATGATGCCCTTGGCACATACATTCCCAAGTGTTTACTTAGGGACATACTGCACAGTGTTGTTCATACAAAATCATTCCTATACAAAACACTAGACTAGTCTTTGAAAGCGAACTTTTGTGGCTCCCTCTCTATATGTGCACAGGTGTAGTTTATCTCATCTTTTAAGTTTTTAACACTACTACTTGTAAGTCACAAATTGATATGTCTACCAGTACGGGAAAAGTTAAGTGTCCTAAACAGGCTCGTGGTCCCCAGCTGGAAGTGCTTTTTGAGGGGATATAGAACATTAAGATGCAGGAACTAGATGTCAGTCAAAGACTGCTAAGGGTGAGTCCTCCTAGGTTATAGGTTACCTCTGGTCCCAGACTAGCCTTTTCTGCTCTCTAATTATCCCAGTGATGTGACTAGCCAAACCATGTTCCTGATGACAAAAGGAGAAGCCTATTCTAAAGTCATGATTTCTCTACCACTAGAAACTATAGTCTCTAAGCTGAGAGGTAGGATAAACCACTTCTCCTTTACATTTCTACAGGCAGGCATTTTGTCCGAGTGATGAAGTAAGTAACTAAGACAAGTAGTTCTTTAGAGTTTAAAGTCTCCTCAGTTCACACAAGAAAAAGGTTGTAGGGCTGACAAGATGGCTAGAGGAGTAGAAGTCCTTGTTCCCAAGCCTGAGGACCTGAATTCAACTGCAGATCTCACAAGATGGAAGAAGACAACTGACCCCAGCAAGATCTCCTTTGTCGGCTACACATTCGCTATGGCGTGCCCAGTACCCCCAGACACACAAATAAAAGCAATCTTTAACTTTCCTCATCATGATCTGGATGTCCCTTTCTTTGACTGGACTTTTGGAGCACAGCCTGGTGCTTGGCTGTGGATCTCTGTGCTGTGGGATATTCTGTATGTCAAATGTGTTGATCTGCTTGATTAAAATAAATAAAGTGTTGATTGGCCAGTAGCCAGGCAGGGAGGATAGGGTAGGCAGGACAAGGAGGAGGAGAATTTTGGAAAGTGAAGGCTGGGGCAGGGAGATGCTGCCAGCCTACACCATGATAAGGAAGATGTAAGGTAATGGTAAGCCAACGAGCCACATGGCAAAGTATAGATGAATAGAAATGTGTTAATTTAATGTAGAAGAAGTAAATAACAAGAAGCCTGTCTCGGCCACACAGTTTGTAAACAATATAAGTCTCTGTGTGCCTACTTGGTTGGGTCTGAGCGACTGTGGGACTGGCGGGTGAGAGAGATTTGTCCTGACTGTGGGCCAGGCAGGAAAACTGGCACCCAGCATGTTGGCAAGAGTTTCCACCTAAAACCTGAGAAAAAAAAGATTCTAAAACGGAGCTAAAAATAGCTTCCTAGTTGTATCTCGCAAATTAGCATCAGCCTGCTGGTTTGAGCTACTATGGTGGGTTCCTGGCATGTGCGTCTGCCCTGCAGAGTGGTGGGAATAAGGAGTCTACAAACAGCACTTTACTCTGCTGCATGGTGGATTTAGCCTTTGCTAGTCAAAAAAAAAAAAAAAAAAAAAAGGTTTCTGGGCTATGCTTTGCTTTGATAGAACTGCTTCTGATAGTTGATGGTACACATGGTTCCAGACCCAGAGCTGGCGGTAAACTGTACCACTGCCACTTTGGAAACTGAGGTGGGCAGAGCCAGCAGCCACAGCGGTGTTTCAGTCTTACAAAGATGGATATTACACAGAAAATCTGGTTTGTGTTGTCTTTGGGATTTTTAACTACAGAAAAAGATTTGATCGTAAAAGCTGTTGAGTTAAACAAATATGTAAATCTTAAAGTCACCTTGACTTCAAAATTTGGATATAAGGATATGTTGCTTTGGAAAAGAGTCTCTGCTTTTGTTTCCACAGAAAGCCAGAGGCTATGGATTTGTTCCAGATTAAGATACATCAGGTTTGATCAGCCAAGACCACCTGAAAGGTCTCCGATGACACCATGGCCCAGATGATCCAACATCCAGAATGGTTTTAAATCAACTGGCTCAGAAGTTTGCCCTTATGGACTACTCCATAATCCTAAAATTTTCTTTGTGTCCCCATAAGATACAGCACCCCCCTCCAGCAGGAAGTAGTAAGAAAAACTACCCCAATTTCCCAAAATTATCATGCTGGCTTTGGAGATAGAATTGGCTCACTACTCTCTAAACCCAGGCATATTGCTAAAAGAAAATGTTAAAATATTCTTTTGCCCCAAATCAGAAGAGCCCTCTGATCTGGGACAAAGAAAAACCAATATTTTTATTTAAATCAGGTTGATTATAAATGTATCTCTTTCTAAAGAAAAAAAGGGGGCATATGATGTAGATATAATAAGATGAAAGGGTAGATTAATGAACTTACTTTTAAAGATCAACAACTTGTTTAAAATGTTTTACATTGGTATAGATTTTAGTCTATTGATACAAACTTAAAGTTAATTTTGTTATACTGTGTGTTTAAGGTATTATGTTTGCATAGCTCATTTTAAATTGTAATGGATAATTAAAAATAGATTAATCATCTGTGATAATCATACTTGTAGCCATGTTAGTTAAGTCTTCTAGATATACATAGAGATATTTCAGATAGATAGGTAATCTTCAAATACTTCAAAGCATTTAAAATATTTTTTAAATTTAGACTTTCTGGAAAGTGAGACATGTCTGCTCCTGGCAGCACCAATTTATTTCAGAGAGGAGGATGAACATTGAAGACACTTCATATGGAGTTTTATCTTCACCTTGGCAAAAATAGCCATTTGGGCAAGAAACTGTTCTTGCCTGGACTGCTTGATTAACTGGACATGCAGGACCCATAGAAAGGTGACCACTGAACTTTGCTTGACAAAATGGTCCTTCAGGTAGGTTCCTGCTTCACAGAGGAAACTGCCAGACATTCTACAGGACACTGAGAGAAGTGACCTAGAGACTCTAGCCCTGTGGGCTAAAGACAAATGCTCCAACTTTACAAAGGAAAATTAGGTGACTGTCCAGGCTGCCAGCTGTCTCTGTCTACCCTGCAAGACACCCGAAAGTTGCTTGCATCCTTCTCCCTGTTCTCAGGTAATATTATATCCTTCTGAGGTCTTTGATGTAGTTGAAGACTAGATAGTTATAATTTCCTCAGTTATGATAAAAGATAAGTTAGATATAAAACCTTAGACTCACAAATATAAGATAGATATCTTCTTTAATATTGTAACTGTAATTCTTGCTTGATAATTGTTTTGTTATCTAAAATTTTACTATATAAAAGTTAAAACCTTGCTTTTTGAAAAAAAGAAAAGGGGAAGTGCTGTGGGATGTTCTGTATGTCAAATGTGTTGCTTTGATTGGGTAAAATAAATAAAGTGCTGATTGGCCAGTAGCCAGGAAGGAAGGATAGGGTAGGTGGGACAAGGAGGAGGAGAATTCTGGAAAGTGAAGGCTGGAGCAGGGAGATACTGCAGCCGCCGCTATGACAAGAAAGAGATAAGGTACTGGTAAGCCACAAGCCACGTGGCAAAGTATAGATTAATAGAAATGGGCTAAATATAATAGTAAGAGCTAGACAATGGTAGGCCTAAGCTAATGGCCAAGCAGTTTAAATAATATAAATGTCTGTATGTTTATTTTACAAATGGGTTGTTGGAATAATAGGGCTTGGTGGCACCTGGAGAAAAGCTCTCCAACTACATCTCTGCATCTGTTTTCATCAGTTGCTGGATGAAGTCTCTAATATGACAGATAGGATATTCACCAATCTGGGCCCCTGGCAGTGAGAATAGGCTCTATCGCTGGGGCATGAACTGGCTCTTTGGAGCCCATTACCTATGGTGGGACACCTTGCACAGCCTTGATATATGGAGAGGGGCTTGGACCTGCCTCAATTGGATGTACCATGCTTTGCTGATTTTGCATGGGGGACACCTTCCCTTTTTGGAGGAGAGGGTGGGTAGGCTGGAGGGGAAGGCTTGGAGGGAGTGGGAGGAGGGATGAGAGAGGGATCCGTGGATGGTATGTAAAATGAATTTAAAAATTTAATAAAAATATAAGCAATCTTACTTCTAGGCAAGCCTTAGCTATATAGTAAGATAACATCTTAAACAAATTGAGATAGATAAGGTAAATGATAAGACAGAGATAGATAGATAGATAGATAGATGGAGCAAGTTCCTTATCCCTTAATGACTCTGCTAGATAACTTGTCTTTCCATGATATCAACCTTTAACTTTGAGATTCAAGCTAGATTACTTTAGGTGTAAATGGAATTGTCTTTTAATTAGTCATATATTATATCTTATATTAGTTATATTCTTAATTTATCACTAAAAGTACATGTTTTCTAGGTCAAAGAAAGTCAGGAAGTAGAATCCATGGAACATCCCACATCTATGAAAGAAGCCATTTCATCATATCTGTACCAGATATATACAGTAGAAGAGTGTAACATCCACATGCAAGGATCTGTACAGCATCATCCCATTCTAATCTCTGTTTCCATTCACTACCACACTACTAACAGGAACAGTATTTTTAAATGTCAAATATGGCAGGTCTGAAAACTTTATAAATGGCTTGCACAATAAAGTCAGAACTGCTTAGGATAATACAGTCTCTATTTATTATACTCTTTTTGTAATGAGCTAAAGTGGTGTTGCACCATTTTTCTGATTTAGCCCATCCCTCCATGATAGGTCCTTAGAAACACAGCCACTTCACTTTACTTATTCATCCTCTACTATTCTCCATCCCCATAACTGGTACCATTATAAAGGCCAAGAGCTAATGGCTAAACACATCACAAGTTCCAGGAAAGAATCAAATACTATTATTCTGCTAAATGGACATAGTATTACATCAACTCCTAATCACTTATCATTATAACCACTGATTAATGAATCTCTCAATACTCATCATAGAAGCTTCTATTTGTAGTAGAAGATGGTAATTAACACAAGAAACCCACACTGACTAATTCACAGAATGTAATAGGCCATGGAACACTTAACCAAAATGTGGCGTACATACTGCACTCTACCTCCCAATGCTCAGCGATCATTGAGGAAGTGGATGGGGAGAGTATAAAATGCAGAGTCAGTGGTTGAGAACAAGAAAAAAGTGTCTTATGGACATATGGACACATCAGGGCAGTTGTAAAAATGAGCCCATAGTAGTTGTGACAACATGTAAAGAGCTTCTACAGACCCAAGACACACCAAACCCCAGCATATCAAGGGGATCTGGGCATGAAGCTCCACCCCAGTGCAGACAAGGGTATCTAGGCATGAACTTCAACCCATAGTGGAGAAGCTGCTAGCAGTTATTAGTTGCTGATGGCACTGGTTTGTGTGATTGTGGAACCTTTGTGCCACGTGGCCTAGCTACCAAGAGTAGATGGCTGGGAAAGGACCTCAGAGGTTACAGTCATCTCTCATTTGGACCCATGTCTTTGTTATTTGAGCCACTAAAATATGAGAAGCTTGAAACTCTGCCATGCCTTCCTAGCTGCAGAAACTGTAAACTGGAATAAATCTTCCTTTCTTTAAGCTGCTTCTGTCAAGACTTTTCTCACAGTAGTGAGAAAAATAACCATTACTTAATGTTAGAAATTCAGAGCAATGTGCAAGAATAAGTATAAAGCAGTAAGAGCCATCTGAAAACACTCCCAAACTCTGAGTGAATATGGCAAGTTGCCCGCAAGTCTCTATCTTTGAAAGAAATGCCATACTTCCTTCAAGTCAAGGTGGAAGACTTTTTAGGTTTAATTCATTTTATCTATCATGTATCTATTGTCTATCTATCTATCTATCTATCTATCTATCTATCTATCTATCTATCTATCTATCTATCATCTATTATCTATCTGTCTATCTCTCTCTCTCTCTCTCTCTCTCTATCTATCTATCTATCTATCTATTTATCTATCTATCCATCCACCCAACCACCCATCCATCCATCCACCCATCCATTTCTATCTATCTATCTATCTATCTATCTATCTATCTATCTATCTATCTATCTATCTATGTATCTATCTGTGCTATTTCCTGAGATAGAGTCTCACTCTGTAGCCCAGGCTGGATTAGAATTCATCATGTAGCTCATGCTAATCTCAAACATGTCAATACTACTGCTCTAATTTCCTGAGGGCTAGAATAACTGGTGTGTGCCAGTTTATGTAAATGTCACTGATTTTCATATAGGCAAATACAGAGTATTCAGAAAGAGATGCTGTAAGAGTATCCTTTACCTGGACAATTGCCTATGAAGCATCTGATTGGCTTGTATGCATTTTGGTACTGTGCCATAGAGATTTTGTGCTTCATCAAAGAAAATATCAATAGCATTGACATATTTCAATTTATGAAAGTCAACTTTAAAAATTCCATGTTCATGAACAATGCCAACAATAGGCCAAAAGCATACTGTTTCTTCCCATATCAACATTCACAGTTAGTGCTGACAGATTTCAGGAAACTTCATCTGTATACAAATGAACTTCTTTTGTTGTTGTTTTTTGTTTGGTTGATTTTTGTTTTGAGACAGGATTCTCTGTGTAGCATTGTGCCTTTCCTGGAACTCACTCTGTAGTTCAGGCTGCCCTCAAACTCACAGAGATCCATCTGTTTCTACCTCCCAAGTGCTGAGATTAAAGGCATGCACCACCACTGCCTGGCAAATGAACTTCTATAATAAAAAGAAGAAAAAGACAAATGGGACATTGTGCCTGTTATTGACAGTCAACATTAACAGGATAAGAAGACAATTCCTCAACTGATTCCACCTCAAGATTATCTGTCAAAATACAGTACTTTCTAAACCAATCTTCAGTCTGTGATGAGTTAAAAAAAAAAGTCATTCAACAAGTAAATATATTTGAGAATTGAATGAAGAGTGGGGAGAAAATCGGGTCCTGCAAGTACTTGTGCCAGAAAGTTTGCCTTGAGAACTCAAACATGAAAGTGCTCCTCCATTTTGGGAAAGCTTAAGAAGTTATATTGAATTGGGAGATGAGATCAACACCCTCCCACATTTGAAAAAGAGAAACAGATGCACTGCAGCAAAGATTCCAAAAGGGATGATTAAAGGGATAGGTTATAAACCCTTTAAATTGAAAGTACGATCACAGAGAATTAGTCAGGATTGGCTAATAAAAAGTCACTGTGAACTTTCTCCTGCATTAATTTCAAAGAATCATACTTTTGATGAATTATAGAATGGCAGAGTTAGGAAAATTATTTAAATTTGTTTTCTCATTAAAATATATATTCTGTCACTAGAAATTCCCAGTTACAGAAATGTTAAGATAATAACGATCACCTTTTGTCTTTCTACCAGAAGAGAACTTCCATTTACACTTCAATCTGTCCATGTTTATATGCATTAAAAACATGTAGAATCTAAATATATTTCAGGTTTCTGATCAAGGCAGATACCTGATTAAGATGTCTGAAAATATAAATTGAGTGGCCATACATTAGCAAGTCTGTGATTGGTTAACTGAGTAGGTGCAAAATATTGATTACTGAATCAATGCCAGTTTGAACTAAGGTCTCAGCAGAATGTTCCCTGAACTATCCCAGTCAATATTTTTATCTGTGACTTGCTGACGCTATAACTTGGCTTTGTTGATGTCAGTCATTCTGACAATATTGTGACAGCATATTTTCCCAAAATGTATTGAGTACTTGGAATAGTGGGCTAAAGTAAATAAGACAGCAATGAAATGTCTGAGTGATAAGACTGAACACTGAAGGAGATGGGCAGGTGAAGGCATGTGACTCTAGTTCCACCTACTAGTGAGGCTGAGGTGAAAAGATTATATGAGGTCACCTGGACTGATTTTACACACACACACACACACACACACACACACACACACACCACATAGAGAGGAAGGAAGGGAAAGAGAAAGAGGGAGGGAGGAAGGGAAGAAGGGTGAGAGGGAAGGGAGGTAGTATAGCAGAGGATTATGATAGGAGAACGTCAGTGGCCTCATTGGTGGTGTTCAATCTAATGATGTTCAGGATAGTCAGGAGAAATGGAGGATGGAATCATGCTGTTTCTTCTGTGTGTAATCTCTGCTCTTGTCCAACATGTGGCTTTTGTTTTCATGTGAAATTATTCAAAAGTAGAATAATCAGAGAGAATAATATTTGAATTCTGCACCATAAGCAATGAAGCACTATGACTTCTGAAAGCTAAGAATGAGTCAACTGAGTCTCATGATTTGTCCCAACAGAAGAGTTTATAGCACTTTAATCCCTTAGATTCTGAATGTGTGGTAAAACCTGATGCCAAAAACTACTTGAAAGTGTAAAAAGAAAGGAGCTAAGGACAAAGAATAACACAGAATTATAAGGAAACTCTGGACAGTAGTAGGATTCTCATTATTGTGAGCATGGTGTGTGCACACCCACTCTTTATGTAAGTGTGCTTTCTACTGTGCACACTGGATAAAGCTGTTTGAAACTTTCTGATGGGTAATCGCCAGATCTTGGTTTGAAGTATCCTTCTAAAGAATAGGTTCCCAGTTTTGTTTAAGTTTCTATATTTCTAGTATATTTCCCAATGAGACATATGGAATTCACAAGAAACTCCTTTAAAGTAACAATGAACTAGATTCATTCTTGGGACCCTAGACAAGTGAAATGCACCATTAGGTAAAGGTTATATAGAGACAGAAATCAAGAAGCACACCCACTGTGAGAGATCACATTTTCTGTTACAAGAAATACTGAAGCTCATTGGTCACTCAAAAGTCTCTTAAATGTGTTGGAGAAGAGTTAAGACTAGAACATTTTTAAGGTTCCTTTAAGTCAAAAATTTGATGATTCACCAAACTTCAACTAAATGAGTTTTTTAAACTGGTGTGTTTGGACTGCAGCTCTGAAAGAGATCTAATCTAGTAAGAACAACATGGGGAAGTGGGGAGAAATTCCTAACTAATGAGAGAAACATCAGCCATCCATCAGCAGATATTTATAGAACATTTGTTGTGTGCTTGAGTTATATGATTCACTGAAAATCATCACTTTAAAGGTCATAGAGATAAATAGGTGGATAAAGTGCTTTCTGCACAAGTGTAAAGTTCTAAGTTGATTCCCAGAACCCAGGTGAAAGCTCAGTGTGGAAGTGTACGTCTCTAACCTCAGTGCTAATGGGAGATACGTGGAAGCACATGGATCCCTGAAACTCACTGTCCAGCCAGTTTTGCTGATTAACAAGCTCTCAGTTCAGAGAGGCCTTGTCTCAAAACATGAGAGGAGGAGTGATGGAGTAAAATATTGAACATGGATCTTCATCCTCCACCTAGGTTCACACATTTGCATGTGTACCACCTACACAGTCACAAGCACACATTACATGAACACATACACACCACACACACTTAATGTTATTATTGTAGACATCTCTATGGAACCCAATAATTGGTTCCACTCATAAACATTCCAAAACATTGAATTAAAAAACAAGTAAACACGCTGTACTTTCACAGATATCACTGCTACAAAGGACAGATTAGCAGCTAAGATCAGAGCCAACAGAGCAGACTGGACTCTACTTTGTCTAGGATTCTCAAAGGTTCTTTTCCTGCTCTTATGACAGACAACTGTAGGGAAGATAATCCCTCTGGACTGAATTTCAGATTTGGAGTGAGTGACACTTCCTAGTTGGGAATCCTGGGTCTTCCATCTCCTCTTATCAGGGCATGTTGAACTTTACTCACGCAATCTGTAATTCCCTTGTCATTGTCACAAGCAGAGCACTAACACTCTAGATTTATTAGCAAATCCACTTCAGTAGCCCCTTGTAAGGGAATAGGCTGTCACAAATGCTCAGGATGAAAAGGCTGCTTTGTACCTCAGTGCTCTTCATTAGAGAAATAAAGACATAAATAGAATTTCTTAATCCATATAATACCTGTCACAGAACATAAAAAGAAAAACTTTTACATTTTCATTTAACACTAAGCCAATTTCCTCCATGTCATCTGCCTTCCTATATGGTTTGCATTGTGTGCTTCATGTTACAATGTGACAGGAATAAAGAAGTCTTAGGCTCTCCTCAAGTTCTTTCTGACAACTCCCTTGTCACAGTTTTTTTTAAAGGAACTCAGGAAGTGAAGCTGAGCTTTTGTACCCATTTTTCTTTTTTTAATTTTAATATTTTTATTAAGAAAAATTTTTATTCATTTTACATACCAAAGTTCCCCCTCTTCCCTCCTTCCACTCTCCCAGCCTCCCCTCCCAGCCTACCCCCACTCTCCCCCAACTCACTCCCACTCCCCTCCACAAGAAGGCAAAGCCTCCTCTCATGGGGAGGCACATTTAGTAGAGGCAAGTCCAACCCCTCTCCCTACCTCAAGGCTGCAAAAGGTGTCCCATCACAGGTAGTGGGCTCCAAAAGCTCCCTCATGCACCAAGGATGGATTCTGATTCTACCTCCAGCAGCGTCCCCAAGCAGATCAAGCTACACATTTGTCTCGCAGAGGACCTAGTCCAGCCCCATGCAGGCTCCACAGCCATTGATCCAACTTTCAATGAGTTCCCACTAGTTTGGTTTGGTTGTCTCTGCAGGTTTTCCCATCATAATCCTGATGCTCATAGAATCCCTCCTCTCTCTCTCCTACTGGACTCCTGGAGCTCTGCCTGGTGTTTGGCTGTGGATCTCTGCTTCTGCCTCCATCAGAGATTGGAGAAAATTTCTGTGATGACAGTTAGGGTTTTCACCGGTCTGATCATTGGGGCAGAGAAGCCCCAAGGATGACCCCAGCTTGGACGACTATAAATAGTGAAGAGGGTGCCTGAACTGAACTGGCTTTCCCCAGGATACCCATTTTTCAATCTCTTCAGAGGAGAGTGGTTTTAAAATTTGAGGCACGGAAGCAGGAGGCAGAGGTATTTAAACTTCAGATCTACCAAGAAAGACCTGGAGAATTCAGTGAGCTACAAGTCACTGGGTCCCACCACTGAGCTTTGCTAACTCAGTGAGTCCAGGATGCAGCCTTGGGAAATTAATTTGATTTGCGTCTCCTTGCGACATGATGCTTTTGAGAGCTAGGCTAGGAGCTCATGTATGCCAGCGTCCTATCGCTGAGCTGCAGTTGCAGCCTGAGCCTGAGAATTTACATTTCCAGCTCCCAGGAGAATATGAGTATTGACCTCTGCTGACATCCATGCTGAAAGCTCCACTGTCATAAAGGTTAATATTTTGAGATTAGTAATAACAACAGCGTTTGGGGGTTGCTATGGTTTGGGTGTGATATGTCCTACAAAAGTTTAGTGATGGAGGATTTTCCCTCAGTGTGAGGTCACTGATTTGGTTGAATCTTGAAGGGGTGGAGTACAGAAGAAAGTCCACTACAGAAATAATGAAAAGACTACTCCTATCATGTCTCTGAGGAGCAGATTAATTACCAAAGAGTTGAATTGGGTACTGGAGCACAATGCTACAAAGCCAGGCTAGGGTCCTGAAGTCATGCTCAGAGACTAAATGCACTGGCTCCTCTTGTAGAGGACCCGGGTTTTGTTCCCATTCCCCACAGTAGGAGTATCAGAACCACCTGTAACACTAGTTTCTATGGGGATATAATACCCTCTCTACCCTCTGTAGACATCTACATGCATATGACCCACATGCATAAGATCAAGCACATACTCAGACACAGAAAACACATAATTTAAACAATAAAACTAGGCCACAGTGAATATTCCATCTTTTCTGTTTAAATTGCTTGTATTTGCCCCCATGCCATCCACATGGTACAATACAGTGAAAATACCCTTACCAGATGCCAAACAACTCAGGCTATCTGAGTTTAGACTTTCAGCCCCAACACCAGGAACCAAGATAAACCTCTTTTGATGTACCATGTATAATATCTTTTGAATAAATCCTAAAACTTTCTAAGCCTCGGGTTTTTTCTAATCAGTAAAACATTTTGACATTTTTTTTTTAATTATTGAGAGAATTAGAAAAAAAATGCTTGGAACAGAAAAACAGTAGCCAATGCACTGCTATGAAAAGTAGTTACAGTAATGGCACCATTTAGGTGATACAGGTTGCTACCCACTGGGGACATGGATAGATCCCAAGACCATAGGAATACTTTGGAAGTCTCTCAACCTATAATTCTCCTCCCCAATCATTCATAAACCTTGACCCAATAGCTATTTTCTTCTTTCCAGCAGCAGCTAAGTAATAGAGTTCTGCTTTTCCTGGCTTTCATCTACTAGTGAAAATCTGTTGGAGATTTTTGCCAAGGGAAAGAAAGAGGGGAATGGGAAACTTGTTGATGAGTTTCAGGTAAGCAAGGATTGGGGAGTGGAGAGAAAACATCCTGATTCTTAAGAAGGCTGATCTGTGAGGCTGTGTGTTAATAAAGACCTCTGAACTTTCTTGCTCAGATAGCTAGAGAGTGGAAGCCAGGTCAACCATGATCATTCCTAAATACAATTGGAAATTTTATGATAAAAAAAAATGAATATCCTCCATTAACTTACTCAGGTCCTAGCATCCTATGAGCATAGAGCTAAGATGCTGCAGTTGTTATGGATTAGTCACCAGGGAAGCTTCTGTGTGTAGAGAAAACTTTTATTACTCTGCATTCCAATTTAGTGACTGAAGTGATGTTATTTATTATCATTTACTAACAGAAGGGAAAGTGGCTACCTCTTTAATATGGAAAGCAATTAGACTTCATCTAAATTAGTGTAGCTGAACTGGAGTACTTCATGCTTAGAATGCATTTCCATGCTTATGAGGTCTTGGTTTATTATTTAATAACTAGAGACTTGGAAATCTGCTCCCTGCTCTGAGTACGATCTCCCCTTTGTGGTTTCTATGACGACTCCCCCTTTATTTTAGAACACATTAAAATAAAGTATGTGGCTGTTGCTCCAGTCACAGGTTCTACTTCAGGAAAAATTAAAAATATTTGTTCCAAATGCACTTTCCCTATTCTAACAGGCATTGAGCAACTTCTTGGTGCGAATGAGTTTTTTCTCTCATCCGGCTGTGGTATGTTCAGTGTTCTTTTCATGTCCTCAAAAGATGCAGAAGGTAATTTCGTGTTTCTGCAAAGAAGCACCTCAGTTCTAAGACAGGGAAAAACTGTCAGGTGATGACAACTAAGCAACGTCAAGCCCCAGGCTGCAGGAATTATTTGAAATTCTTTAACTACATGAGCTCAGTGTATCTAAGAACATGTATGTAATAGCAGGACTACATGTTGATGAGGAGGAGAGCACAGAAGAATCATTTGGCCGCATACACACTTATAGTAGGTTACCCAGCTATGTTCTAAACCAATGCAGTCGAGCATCCTGATTCTTCTATATCCTTTCCTTCCAATGGAGATAAAAGAAAACCCACAAACATCTAGTCAGTCACTTGCTGCACAAGAATCAACACCAGAGTTTGATCTCCAAAACACTTGTGAAGAAACCGAGATGATTGCACACACCCATAATCCCAGTGCTGGGAAGGTGAAGGTAGGCAGATCTCTAGGGTTTCCTGGCCAGCCAGCTTCATCCAATCAGCCAGTCCTTGAACAATGACAGAAACTGTCTCAAGAAATAAAGCAGTGACTGAAGAATGAGTCCTGAGGCTGATAACAGGCCTCTACATGCACATACACACACAGGAAAACATAAATGTATCCACTAATAGTTGATATACTATACAATATTTAATATTTATGCTTAAATATTTCTAGATATTTACCTGAAGCAAATGATGCAGCTAAGTATTTGGTTGATCAATACCACAAATGTTAATACATACCTTAATTCATCTAAGATACTTGGTTACTCATTACCTCTGTTGCCATGCCAACTTGATTCACATTATTCAGGGGGCACAGTGTGAAATGGCTTTTTGCATAGAAATCAGAGACTGAAGTCAGACCAATCCTTAAATAAGCAGTCACTCTGTTCTGTGCTCTTCATTATGTAATTCAGGAATGATTATAGTCAGATCCATCTGAAACATGGAAGAGTTTATGTATTGCCTGCACGTTATTCACACTTTGGGGCTGAGTTTGTAACTGCTATTTAGTGTAATAATAAGTGATGCCAACTTTCTTAAGTATTCAGAAGAGTAGTGATTAACATCACAAAATTGTGGAGCACTGAGAAAGAAATTGAAGATCTACTATTTCCTTATTAACTGGGAATCCTTTCCATTCATTCAGTGAAATTAAAGTATATAGATCTTGATTATAAAATGTCCACTTTATATTCAATTAGTTCTCCACTTAGTTAAAATTGAATGGCTCTCTGCTGTCTTCCCTCTCTCAGCTGATATGCATAATGACCTCAGTGTCAAAGGTAGAGATTCTATCATCATCTCCTGATGATTAGGACTCTATGATATCCTACTTTCAAAATATCATCTAAATCACAGTCAAGGCACACAAGACACATCCTCACTTCCCAAAGCTATTGCATAACTCCACTCCCATAAATATGTGTTGCTGTAGAAATTATATTTTAATTGCACTATGACATAGCTCTTTTTTCTGTTGTTATTTCCCCTTCTCTTCAAGACTACTCCAAACCACTGACCCAGATTCTACAAACAGCCTCATCTTATCTCCCCCTTTCAGGAATATTTATCACAGCATTTATAAGTCATAATATGACAGCTGCTAAAGCACAGGTTATGAAAGAATAATTGGAGTCTGGGAAGCCTAGATTTAGGTCCCAGATCTGCTCTGCCCATGGTCCTTGGCCTTATACAGGTGAAGTCATTTCTCACAGCCTGTTTCTTACTTATTAAATAATGACACAGTTATCAACATTTCTTGTGAAGAACAGAACAAAGTGGCTGATACATACCATAACTTTAGCAACAAGAACTGGTGTTGGTTCAGTGTACAATTGTGGTGGTATTGTGTTCCCAAATATTGTGCACTCTAATAAATTTATCTGGGGTCAGAGAACAGAGAGCCACTAGATACAGAGGCTAGAAAATGGTAGCACTCACACCTTTAATCCTAGTGTTCTAGAGGCAGAAATCCATCTGTTCAAGGATACTTCCTTGACTTTAATCCCAGAAAGTGAGCATTTAATCCCAGGGAGTGACAGCAGAAAGAGAAAGATATATAAGGCGTGAAGACCAGAAACTAGAAGCATTTGGCTGGTTAAGCATTCAGGCTGTGAGCAGTTCAACTGAGATTCATTCTGGATGAAGACTCAGAGGCTTCCAGTCTGAGGAAACAGGATCAGCTGAAGAACTGGCAAAGTTAGGTAGCTGTGGCTTGTTCTGTTTCTCTGATCTTCCAGCATTCACCCCAATAACTGGCCTCAGGTTTGATTTTATTAACAAGACTCTTTAAGATTCCTTCTACATATAATATGTACTCAACACACATTGACAAACAGGAAACAGCTCAAGATTAAGCTTCATTTTGTGTTTGTTGGGTGCCAGCTGACTGGACATGTTTTTCAAGTGGTTCTCAGACTTTTCTCCAGTTTCCCCAATCCTTGGCATATGCTCATTTTACATATCTACTACATCTATATTGTTACATGGAGGAAAGTCACCACTATCCTTTGATAATTCCACAGCTAAGAAGAAATGCATCATTTAAAGGGCCCAGATAATACCTTTGGGGTGTTTCACCTGTGGTAATTCAAATGAAGGTCACATTCTTCAGTAGTTTAAAACTAGTCTTTTCAAGTTGGTTAATTTTCAGAATGACCTGGGGCAGCTTGTGATAAACACCAATTTCTACTCTCCACCAGAAACTATTAAACTTCAGGAGATGGGGTCAGAAAATCTTTTATTTCCCTCCCCTTAAAATGGTTCCCAAATGATTTGGATAATGACACCAATTTAGAAACAAATGCTCAATGATGGTATGAGATCACTAGAGGAACCTGGTGTAATTTTACCTAGAGGACAATCTTTCCCTTCGTCTACCCTTGACAAGTTCCTTTACTTTGTTGTATGACTGTGGAGTGCAAGAAAGAACAAGGCTTGGATAATCAAATCCATAATGAATACTAGCTGAAAATTCCCAACCCTGTAAAGGGTGTGTACATGTACATATGGATAATCTGGACAATTTCTCATTGCTATTTCAATCAATGATCCTTTATATCTATGTTGTAAGGCAATTTCTAGCAAGTTGAAATCCTAGAAACATACTAAAGTCATGGATGAACACTATTTGGTTCATGCCATCACTTCATCTTCCATAATCACTCATCACTGACAGCCTCTGCTAGCCCACTTTGCCTGCAATTGAAGGGCATCCTAGGTTTCCAGATGTGGTGTGCTCAAGTCCAGACATTGGGAAAAGTGAGATGGTTGGTCTCTTGTGCATACAGGAAGAAATTTAAAGTAAGAAGAAATGAATACAAATGTAAGGGCGGCATGGGAAGAACACCTACAGAATTAAGAGTGACCAGAAATATTTCACATAAGACTTCTCTTAGAAAGAATCTAGATGCGAAGGAAAAATAAGCCCCCATAGAGGTGTTCAGTTGGAAAGGAGCTTCAGGTTCATTTCTACATTTTCACAAGTGCTATTGCTTTCGAGTCAGGCCCAGAAGTACACACCTACAGCCCTAG
This sequence comes from Onychomys torridus, assembly GCF_903995425.1. NCBI lineage: Eukaryota > Metazoa > Chordata > Mammalia > Rodentia > Cricetidae > Onychomys > Onychomys torridus. The sequence goes on along the minus strand of NC_050445.1, from coordinate 100,547,365 downwards.
CTCTTCTGGAAAGCTGAAAGAAGCGTGAGTATTTGAACTTTGAAGTTCAAAGAAAACCTTTTGCCAACAGACTAAGAGTCTCCAAATAGAGAGCATACACACACAGGTTGATTTTGTTATTTACCCACAAATAACACCAAACAGGGAATATTTGGCTTTCAAACTCTTTTGGTTACATTTTAATATGTCAAAGTAATTTGCTCACATTATGATGTAAACAACATTGAAATCATCTCAGTTCTAACTTGACTCATTTTGTTTTCTGAACAAGCTGCTCCTTGGGTGCTAACTTCCTCACGAACTGAATCATGAAAGGAAGTAGGATTGGATAGTGTTCTGAGATCACCCTGGGATTGTGGAACTTGAGTATGCTAGACTTCTTCAGATTACTTAAATATTGTCATAGATATACTTCAATGAATTGGTTCATACTAACAGCTCACACAATAATAATTGTGAGCAAGTACTTTAAAACTATAACCACCAATTACTTTTATTTGAAAATAAAAACAGGACATAGAACAATTAATACTAGTTTCTGTTTTAAGACAGGATATGTGGAGCCCAGGTTTGCCTGCATCTTGACATGTAGCCAATGATAACTTTACACTTCCAAAACTCCTGGTGCACCTCTGCCTCTGAGTTCTGGAATTACAGGCCTGTGCTACCACAACCTGTTTTGTGATATGCTAGAGATCTAAACCAGGACTTCATGTTTAAGCAAGTATTCTACCAACTGAGCTTTATTCCATCTTAAGTTGTATCAGTCTATGTCTATCCCAGTCACTCTGTGTGTGTGAGTGTGTGTATGTGTTTGTATGTGTGTGTGTGTGTGTGTGTGTATGTGTGTAAGATGCACACATGTCCTGAGAATGTGTGCATGTGAGTACACTCACATGTCCTTGCCAGAAATTGGTCTGTATCAATTGATTTCCTCAGGCACTCTCCACCTTATTTTTTAAGACACTCTCCTTGAACCTGAAGCTTATCCATTTAGCTAGGCTGGTTGGCCAGTGAATTCCTTGGATCTGCACTGGGGTTTCTGGCACACAACTTTTGCTTGGGTGCTGGGAATCCAAACTCAGGTCTGTGTGCAGTAAGACAAACATCTTTCCAGCTCTAAGACTTAGTTTTAAAAAGTTTTATCATTAGATGTGGAGGAAATGGTGTCTTTTCAAACTGTGTTTGTTGCTAATTTCTCCCAAGCTTCTAAATTGGGGTTCAGGGGATGATAACCTTTAAATCTGCCCACCCCCTCATAATCTGAGAAATTGGATCAAAGGAAAATTAAAAGGTCTTCAAAGCAAGCTCAGAGTCAAAGGTCCCTTTGACCTTTACTTATTTCTCCTTCTTTTAGGGCAGTGAGAGGCTTTCTCCACAATTCCATTATCTACTTAAGGTCTGAACCTGCCAAGTAGGAGGAAATTAAGCCTACCTGTTTCCTGAGCTGTTGTTGAGTAAACACATCACAACAAAAGACAATAGACCATAAACACAGCTGGACAGACTTGTCTTATACCATTGTCGTCTATCTCAGCTACACAGGGAATCAATGACATATCAGTGTTTGTCCTGAAGAAAACCTTTGTCTTCCTCCACTGCATGTTTTCCCATCCAAGCATGAACTAAGACCAACCTTGTTTAGTTTGTAAACTGGTGTGTTTATTGTGATTTGACCACAGGCTAACTGTGTATTCAGTGAACACAATGAATTCCCTTAAAACCTGTGACTACTCAGAAGTGAAGTGTCTCTATTGCCCACTCTCCCCACACCACCACTGAACAGGGGAGTGTATGTCCTAATAACCTTTGCTTACTGGGTAATCAGAGTCCTGGGATTTGCCCCGTCCTGGAATCTTCCTTTACTCCTGTGAATCTGCCTCCTACCCTCCTTTCTGATCTTGATCCCTTTAATACGCAAACATTCAGTAGATAGAATTCGAAATTTCTTCATTCCATCAAGAGCAAAAATTAGAATCAACACTATTAAACACGTATCAGATTCTATATCCCTTAATGCCTTTAATCTATTGTATGCTTTAATCTTCACATAACCTCATGAAATATCAAAATATAGAGTCTTCTCCTCTTCTCATGTCTTGCCAAATAACTCACAGCACACACTCCAGAGCAACTCAGGGTAGTTTGGGCTGAAGGCCATATTTTCCTAAGGCTACTTAATCAGTTATGCATTGGTGGGTGAAGTATAGATTACATATTCTTCTCCAGCAAAAGATCTACATGTATTTTCTACTGCAAAGTCATTATTCAAAGTATAAGAGTACACTGTTCCACAAGCTGACTTGCTGAATTAACCATTGCTGCTAACATCTATGTGAGATATCCTTTACATATTTTAGGAAATCGGGCACTTCACATGTAATATTCATTTGCAGATCTTTCTCTGAGACACAGAAATATCGATTACCACTTCCCTGAACTTCTGAGATCAATGGTAGGTTAATGAGTAGGAAACAGGTCAGAAGACAGTTAATTCTTAGTTGAGTTTCTTTGGCTATGTCACTAAATCCTATCTCTGATTGATTTGTTTATCTTCATAATATATATGGAAGAAACATAGTTATGCTAAGTTTTGTGCTATACACTAGGGCTAAATTAGTAAACAAAATGGAGCCAGGACATAAGGTACATGAGAGACAAAAAAATGAGTCACCTGTAAGTTTATATTTTTGTTACTTATAAATTACAGCAACACCTTACTGTTAGAACATTAAAGTTTAATTAACACCCAGTATTAGCAAATGCAGTGCTAATAAAGGAAAATATAAAGCCACATCTTCAGGGAAACATTTTTCAAAAGCTATTTGGAGTAAAGATTGCAACAGAATTCGAGTATAATCATTGTGAGGAAAGGAACATCCAAATGAAGTTAAGGGGAAAAAAAACCCATTCTTGGTAGAAAATAAGAGGTACAGATAAGGAATATTAGGTGTGAGAGAGATTGGCAAGTTGATCAATGTAAAAAGGCAAACAAATAGAAGTATAAAAAGAAAAGAGGGGATAGCCATGCCAAGAAGAGGATTAATGTAATAACTGTAACTACCAGGTCCTGAGACATCAGTGAGAATAGGACAGTTGTATATTTATTTTACAACTCTTTTATCTTAAGAATAATGAGCCAGAGGTAGAGAATATGTAAGTACCAGAGGTGGTGGATGACTTCAGAGAAACAACATTTTCCAGATAGAATAGCACTGATATATATATGTATGACCTCCCAGAGACTGTGACAGCACACCCAAGATGTGCACAGGTTCAAGCCAGACAGAAATCTCAGCACAGAGGAAGGGAAGTGGGCCCAAAGTTCTACCCCTTGCTGTGAAGCTATTTGCAGTTAATAACTGCTGAGAGAAGGCAAATCAGGTTCTTCCAGTGGAGGGACACTGGATATATCAACCACATTCTATGGCAGGCCTCATGCTCAGATGTAGTTGGCCAATGCAAATAAGACTCCATGTTTTGTCTTGGTGTTGTTTTGTTTTTTGTTTGTTTGTCTGGTATTGTACTGTCTTGTCATTTGATTTTTTTTTAAGTGAAGGAAGAAGGATCTGGAAGGAGTTGAAGGAGGGGAAATATATTGTTAAAGTATACTGAATTCTCAAAAAAAAAAAAAAAACCCAAAACTTAAAAAAAATATAGAAATTTAAAAGAAAAACTAGTGGCCTGGAGAAATGACTAAGCAATTAAGAGCACTAGCTATTCTTGTAGAAGCCCCAGATTTGATTACCAACACCTACAAGACAGCTGACAATCACCTCTAACTCTAGTTCCAAAGGATCTGCCACCTTCTCCTGGACAACACAGGCATTTCATGCATGTGGTGCATCAACATACTTACAGGCAAAACAAAAACATACATGAATTATTTCTCACATTTTTCTCACATTTTTCTTTTATTTTCCATTTTTGTTATTTTATCACTTGCCCTTTCCTTCTCCTTTCTCCCATACACATTTGTAGTAGGGCAGGCCCATAGTGTCGAGAAAATTAGCTCAAACCACTTGCCAAGGCATGCACACAATGTACTTTCTTATGAGCCAACCTGGAGTCTGCCTGAGGGCCTATGTGGTGGTTTGATAGGTTTATTTCCTGCCTCTTGGCAGGCCTCTGTAAGGCCGCCCTAAAACTAGTAAACTATGAAAAACTAAAAATGATAATTCAAGATAAGGACAAAAATCCATCTCATTCTTAGAATGGCTCACTAAGGCCCTCCTTCAATATACTAGCCTAGAAACTGAAAGCCTAGAGGGCAGGTGGCTCCTTATGACCCACTTTTTCTCACAGAACTTCCTCAATATAAGGGTGAAACTGAAATGTTCGGAGAGAGGCCCTCTGACTCCACAGGCAGAATGTTAGCCATGGCATTTAAAGTGTACCATAGGAGAGATGAAAACACCCCCAAAAAAGAGCTGCCATCTGTGTACCAAGTATAAGTAGCCTGAGGCAATGTTCACTCCTGTATGTGTGAAGGGTAAAGTAATAGTTCCTCCAGTTTTTCAGTGCAGGAATAAGAAGAATATTTAGCATTAAGTTGAGGGAGGAGGCTTGAAATATTAAGGGGTTGACAGGTCTGGAAAGTAAGTGTGGCATCTTCTAGTAATGCCACCTAGAGAGAAAGAACCCGGGAAGAAGGTAAAGTTTGTAAGCCTTTATAAGTTAAGAGATGGGACAGGTTATGGTAAGAGAAGACAGTAATAGGTGACCCAAAGTTTACCTTCTTTGATTTCTGAATAAGGAGCTCAGCAACTTCCAAAGCCTGAATACAAGGTGCCCATCATTGACTGGTAAGGTCTAGCTCCTTTGACAGATAGGCTACAGGTGCAAAGGAGGGTCCCAGCTGATGCCCTAGAGTTCCCAGGGCAAATCCTTCCTATCAGTGCCCCATGTCAGGTGGTGGTGCAAGCTTGGGCCCAATGGCCCTCTTTCCCCACACTTGAAACAGGGATCTGTCAGCTTTCTGGGAGCTGGTGGGATAGCATGTGCTAGCATCTAGCTCTAGTGGGTAGCCATTCCAGCTTTGATCTGGTAAGTTCCAACCCCCATTGAGGCTTCAGTAACTGTCATACCTACAAGGTGGGACAGAGAGAGGACCCTGAAGACCTGAAATTCAGATGGGCCAGCTCTCTTGGTTCCTGGAACCTGGATGCTGGAGGTAAACTGAGCAGAGTTCTCCAGAGAACACCGCCAGACTGTGCCACACCTTCCCAGACCCTGTTACCTATCCCTTCACTTGTAAGTTACCCTACAAAATAAACCTCCCCTTTAACTACATGGAGTGGCCTTAATAATTTCACCAATATCTGGCAGTTCCTTTTTTGGGCTTTTTCATCTCTCCCATAGTACACCTTAAATTCCACTGCTAACATTTTTGCCTGTGGGGTCAGAGGGCCTCTCTCCAAGCATTTAAGTTTTGCCCTTATGTTGGGGAAGCTCTGTGAGACAAAGTGGGTCATAAGGAGCTGCCTGCCCTCTGGGCTTTCAGGATCTAGGATAGTGTATTGAAGGAGGGCCTTAGTGAGCCATTCTAAGAAATAAGAGGGATTTTTGTCCTTATCTTGAATTATCATTTTTAGTTTTTCATAGTTTACTTGTTTTAGGGAAGCCTTATGGAGGCCTGCCAGGAGGCAGACAATAAACCTATCCCTGGCTAGAGACCAGCCCTGGGTGTTATAATCCCAATGTGGTCCTGATCAGGAACTGCCTCAGCCCCTGGAGGGTATGCAGGGTTAGTTTGATGAACCTCATCTGCATGTGTCCTACCTGCTCCCAAATCCTCCTGCACTCCTCAGGAAGTAGGTTATTAGCAAGTATCATATATACATTGTGAAAGGTGAGACTACAAAATTGGGCAATATATTGAAATTGTTTAATAAAGGAAGCATAATTAGAGGTATATAAGAGGGCCTGTTTTACATAGCACCAATGATGTTTTTTAGCAGTGCTCTTACCCTGCAAGGAAAAGTCATGAAATGCAACAGAATCCACTAACAAGAGTTTTATTAAGACAAGGAAAAAGGGATAGATGTGATCAGGCATGCAGAAGAACACATGTGAGAAGGGGGTTGGGGGAGCATGGGACCTGTCTTTTTAAGGGCCAGCTCGCAACTGTGCACACAGGCCCACATGGCTACTTCAGGCATGTGCATAAATTATGTGGTCATGCCACATGATTACATGACCATGCAGCCATGGGACATGGGTTATGCAAGATGTATGACCTAGAAATGACTAGCTGGAAATAACTAACTGTCCTGCTGGGTATGTGCAACCATGGGGGTGTGGTTGGAATTCCTATCTCTAGCAACAGGTGTTGTCAGAGTTCCTGGTCACTGGCTGTGAGAGCTTCTGATGGTGTCCAGCCAATGAGGGATGACCACACAATGCCACCAGATTGGGATACAGCTTGAGTGCTGGGAGGAGGGTATTTAAGGCTTTCTCCATTATTGAATAAATGAGTTTGCTGTTTGCCTTCATCAGACTCCTGGTGTCTGTGTTGTTGATGCCATGCCTTTTTTTTCCTCTACTCCAAGGGATCCGTTAGGATCCAGCAAAACACACACACACACACACACACACACACACACACACACACACACACACACACAAACAAACACCGTCCTTGCTTCCTTTCAAATTCATGGCCTCGTTTTTCATGAATTGTTACATACATTAAAGCATATACATATATCATCTGTATTCCTAAAATAAATAACTGCAGGTTGATCAGTCTGTATAGTGTTACTTATTATGTATGCTTTCAGGACTGACCATTTAGTATTGAATATCCAGTTGGTGTACTCTTCCCTAAGGACAACTACTTCTCCCACTCTCAGAATTCCTTAGTTACTTTTAGTTCTATGTGTAGGACTGAGGCATTTTGGACATTCCTCGTCCACTTTGGCATGTTTATTTTTGTCATTCTTGTTAAGCTCATGTTTAGGCAGTCAGGTTGGTGAAACTTTACAAGTGCAGTTTCTGATATTTGTGGGAGATACAATCTCACAGCAAACTCCCTGACATCTAGTTCTTACAATAATCCCACCCCCCCTTTACAAAATGTTTCCTGAGCCTTAGGTACAGGGACTGTTTTGTAGATGTATCCATTATGACTTGGTGCTATAACTCTCATAAATTTTTATAGAAGAATGATGAGGTTATATTTATGAATATGCCTTGAACAAATTTTAATGAGAAGTATTTTCTAATTCTTTTTTTTTTTTTTTTAGTAAGGACAACACAGGATTGTGTTGTTGTTCTTTTGTCCTTGTGTTAAGAACAGTCCACACACAGTCCAAAGTGGAAGGTACTTCAGTGTTATACTCCCAGAGCCAGAGCTTTGGGCACACCTGACTTTGAAGCATTTGCTTCTAAATAATAGATGCCAGAAAATTTTATGTCAGACATATTAATTATTCATTTGGATAATTTAAATTGATTTCAAATTATACTATATCATTTTCTATTAAGTTTCAAAAAGATTGTAAGGAATCCATTAAATCCCAAATCATTATCATTAATTTTCATTAAGACACATGGACACCAAATACATTCAATCTCCTAAAGCTGGTGATTTTCAGGATTCATTTGATCAGATTACTGTGAACATAAGCCAAGCCCTGGATCCTGCCCTTCATAAACAGCAACCACTTTTAGATCAGAAGACCAACCTTTGCATAAATATATTATTCAGTTATTACTGTACTATATGTGTTATTTTAAGATTTTTTATGCCTATTGTTATACCTATAACACAATGACTTCACAAGTTCCCTGGGTCCTAAGAGATGGCTCACTGAGTAAAGTGCCTGAAACAAGCCTGGAAGCCTGGTATCCTGATTTAGATTTCTAGGACCCATGTCAAGGTGAATCACACACACACACACACACACACACACACACACACACACACACCCTAAAAACAAATTTTGTTGTCACATCAATGAGTGGTATAACTTCATTTAAAAAGTACATACGCCTCTTTGTGTCTGTAAACACACACACACACACACACACACACACATTGTGTGTGTGTGTGTGTGTGAGTATAATGTAATTTAAAAATATGATATTTGATCTGAACAAAAATCCTAATACCAGGCATAAAGAATCTTTTCAGTTGTATGGGGAAACCCAAGAGACTACCAAAGCAATAGAGGTTATTTCTGTTGCTGGGTTTCCTCCAATAATATGAAGGTGAGGACCTATTGCTAAAGACACCACATTCTTTGGACACATGACTTGGAGGAATCAAATTGTACCTGACCTAGAAGCCTCTTCCCTCCCCGAGGATTAGCTTTCTTGGTGCTAGAAGGTGACATACAAGCTGCCAAAGAAGAAAGGTGATTAATAGTCCTACCTAGCTGCAGTGCCTAAGAACCACAACAATGACCAAATGGCAAGATATCCCTAAGGTACAGCAGGGGCACTTACATTTTGACTCCTGCCAAACAACAGCTGTCTAATTGGACTTAAGGACTGTTCAATAGGAGGGAGTTCGTGCCTGGTATGTGGCTTGTTAGAGCATGGGACCTGGAAGAGAATTACTACTGCCACTTTTCTAGACAAACATAATCTCTAATTGTATTCTTAACACTTACCCTTATACTCATAGGTAAGTGTAACCATTGTCTCCCTACAAAGAAGCTTCTCTTGCAGCAAATAGAAACCATTAAAGAAAGTCAACAATTATTGATTTTCTACTAAATGTCTATAAAGGGCCCAGGACTACATATTGTTAGCACTTTATTTTTTAAATGTGAGGTGAAGGGTACTCTTACAACACACTTACACACTTACTTGGAAGCAGCAGTGCAGGCTTGTATTATAAGATGTTCCAAGCCAAGAGTCTGACAGCAGCAAATGCCACTGAGCTGACTTAACAGTGGTCACTCAACCATATATTTTCTGCACATTGCTTGGCTCAGAGAAGACAGCAGGAAACAGGAGAAAGGAAAGGCAGGATTTCCAGTCTTCTTGAAGTTCATATTCTACTGAAAGTGATGAGGGGAAGAAAGAGGATATCTAAATAAGTGAATGGCATTAAACAAGCATAATAGGAAATTATAATTTGTGTGATAAAAATGGAGTGATTCTCCTTGGATGGTTCAGTAAATTTTAAGACCAAAATGATAGAAGAAACCAGCCATGTAGGGGTCTAGAAGGAAAGCAGTAATCTAAGACTAGCAAAGGCCTAAAGGTGGAACAACTTGAGAGTTGAAGCAAAGGTTAATGGTCAAAGTATAATTAATGCCTGGAAAGGGTCTCAGTGAAGGAGGATATTGAAATAAATATGCAATTTTTCTGAATTCAGTGGAAAACCTGAGAGATGAGAAATCTGAATTATGGAATGATAACTTCTATCATAGCTAGAAAGAGAATAGATCTTGAATCTTGACTACCACAAACCCCCTTTGTCCAAGAAGGATGTAGAAGAAGGAATAAATGCCAGGTACCCTAAACAAATCCATTACTCAGGAAGTTACCATGTTTTACTGAATGCCAAGGCTACAGCTACACATAAAGCAGAGCCCTTAACAGCCAGGAGTGTTACTGCTATATTTACTGGCCTCATGGTACCATGCAGATTATAGGTGGTACAAGGAGTTAATGACTTCAGCTAACACCTGAAAAGCTATTTGGCTTGCCATAGACAAAGACTGCATGAATCATAGTCTCCAGATCATTGGGTTGTATCAAGTACCACCATGCTCTTTGATACATGACTGACAGTATACTGCCATAATCCATGCCTTCTTCCACCATCCCCTTCTGCTTAGGGTATAAAGTAGATGTTCAACTTTGAGAGGCTGTTATTTAATCATTTTCTGGGGGTGTAGTGGGGATGATAAATAGTCACAAGTAGTCATCTAGCTGCATTCTTTTAACTATGTAAGGTTATATAAGGTAGGTGTCATGAGCTAGGAAGGATATAAATACATCAACACATTACATTCTTTTACTAGAGACTTCTACTACCTGTAACTAAATGGCTGGCACAATAAAGTTTGCTTTTCAAAGGCATGTACTAAAGATGCCATTCATTCATTCATGATGATTTACTAAAGCCACTCTAACTTGATTTTTAGATAAGGAGGTGTATCTAGGACTATTGGAAGTCCATGTTAGACTAAAATTCAAGCAGAGTAAACTGTGCATTTAGGAACACTACCAATAGAAAAGACCAAGGGAGAAAATGAGAGAAAAAGATATGCCATAGGATTCCAACAAAGTCTATTTAGGAAACCTCTGCACATGGTTATGTATATGAATTCTAGAGCTAGTGACCCCATAAGTGATGGAGAAGAGTCCTGGGGAATATTTGATGTTCTTTGTTGAAAAAACTTTTCAAGATATGCCCTCAGCAATATGTAAACAATGAACATCTTCAGTCATCCATTCTGGCTCCTTTTAAGTCCTAAAATAAAGTATCCTAAATTCTTCTCAAAGCAGGGGTGTATTGATCTCAAATCTCTTTTCATTATTTTTGTAAGACATACAGAATATGTACACATCCTAATTCCTGGAATATATGAGCTTGTCACTCATTTGGCAAGAGAGAATTAAGGTCATAGGTAGAATTATGACTCTTAATGTGGCAACTTTGAGATAGGGGCATTATCCTGATTGTCCACAGTGGACCACTGTAATCATAAAGACCTCTTGAAGTGGAGAAAGGATGTAAAATAGAGACAGACAGAATGTGAGGAGTGATCGAACCATTGCTGGCTTTGAACATGGATAAGAACAGCCTCTAAATGTTGGAAATGACAAGGTATTAGTCACTCCCAGAAAGTATATAAGGATTTCATTTTGACTTAGCCCATGACATGCATTTTTACTTGACCTCAAGAAATATGAAATGGCACAGTTGTTACAGCAGCCATAATTGACTAATACACCACACTCCTCCTCTTTGAATGTCTCTGCACTAGAGCCTCGATTAAATACAGTTAGTTTCCCATGGCAAGGCTAGTGCTAAGGAGTAATTTCTGTAACCCCCCCCTATAAAGTCACCTATAACCAATTGTATACCCTTCCATACCTTCTTCTAAGTGAGTCTCATGGTTATAACAAGTGCCGTTTGTGGAGAGTGTCATGGGTTGCCATCCTCTGAATCTCTGGCTCTGCTGAGGTTTTTATTTAGATGTTCTATCCTAACAGTTAATCAGTTGTGCCCAGAAACATTTTATCCTTGTGAGCCCTAGTCCATCACTACCACCTATATGGTTGAGAACCTCAGTGGTTTTCAACATGTGGGTTGCAACCCCTTTGGGGATCAAATGACCCTTTCACAAGGGTCACATACCAGATATTCTGCATATCAGGCATATACATTATAATTAACAACAGTAACAAAATTAGAATAATGAAGTAGCAACAGAAGAATTTATGTTTGGGGATCACCACAACGTGAACAACTGAATTAAATCTATATGATCAACATCATGACATTTGCCTTGTCAAAAAGTAACTTTTCTTTGTGATGTGAACCTAATATTGACATGATCAGTTTGATTTGCCATGGAAACACAGAGATGGTATTAGATTTGCCTGAGCTAGTTTAGTTTCCTTTGCTTTGCTACTTATCAGAAAGCAGACAGTGGATCTGTCCCTCCTGAGGAAGATTTAAACATTAAGCCTTCCCTGACCTAGATGAGAGGAAACTCATTTTTTTCATTACTAAAGATTCAAGCTTTGACTGAAATAAATCTGCTGTAAATAAAACAATAAGAGGATTTGAGGAGGGACCACCCCTGTTAGAAATAGAAAGGAAGTGTGATTTCTCCACAATTGAAAAATGCAGGATAGAAGCTATCACAGTCTCTTGAAATGTCACTCCATAACTGAATGTTTGTGTCTTCATGGTTAAGATGCCTCAGAGCATTGCCTAGAGGATATAAGATGATCTCCCATCACTACTAACTACTTTGGAGACTTTTGTTAGCTTCATTCAGTGACTATTGCCTAAGAATGACACTATCATGCCACCACATTTTAGTTGGTCACTTTCCCAAAAACACAAACATTTTGTGAAGAATTGTATAGTCCCCTCCAAAAGATAAGTTTAGTTACTAGGTCTTCCAGCTATGAATGTGACTTTATTTAGAAATAAGGTCTTTGTTGAAGTAACTATGATGAGGTGTAGTTTTTAGGATAGGGCCCTAGTCAAACATGACTGGTCCTTACAAGAAGGAAAATGGTGAAAAATGCAAAAAAATGTCTCTAATGACAGCTATTGATACTGTAGACATGCAGCTTTAAGTCAGAGAACACCAAGAACTTCCTGCTGTTACAAGATGCTGGGTCTCCTTCAAAAGGGATCAACTTTGGAGCTTCTTTGATTTGCACTTCCAATCTCTACAGCTGTAAGGGTAATGTGTGCTAAGCACTTCACAGGACTTGGTGACAGCAGCCTCAGGAAACTAACATCCAATCTTCAAAAGGAAGCTTGACCAAGAAAAAGAAACCCACACACCTACACAGGGAAGGATGGAGAAAGTCATTTCAGCTGCCGTGCCTATGTGGTGACCTCCATGGGCTCCAGGCACTTTTTCTTTCTTGGATCACTACTACTATCAATAATCTGAAAAATTTTGAAAGTCTTATGGCTTCATGGAAGAGTACCATGGGGCTCCAGGTTGATCTCAAGCACCTATGAAAAGGTGAAAGGTTATAATCCACAAATGCATTCATGTCACATCCATAACTGCATAGTTAACGAGATGAATGTATTTATAGTCTGTGTTTAAGTATTTCAACCTGAATCTGATTTTAAAGGAAGTTAAAACACTATTCTTAAGTACCTATACTCTTAAGGTACCTACCTCCTGTCACTAGTTAGTCAATCACTCCTAGCACAGTAAAAGTAGGAAGGCTGGGACTCTCTGACCTGGAATGAGTCATCAATATCATGTTGTCGTACATATTTTAATTGTGCAATCCTTTTATAATCTTCTTTTATAACATATCACATATGGGTGTCTATGTAGAAATGTGTGTTATTTTTTTCTACATGAATGAGCTCCTTGGAGTATTAACATGGAGCAACACCAGCATGCTGAATGAAAAGCACCATAAAGGCTATAGGAAAAAAATCTATGGTACATGGCAGAAATTCAAGGAATATTTACTGCAATAGTTAATCTTGTCAGTTTGATGGGATTTAGATTCACCTAGCAGCCAAGCCTCTGGGTATGCCTGCCAAGGATTATCTGGATCAGGATAATTGAAGTGGAAGACTTCCCTTGACCACAGGTGGCATCATACCATGGCCAGGCTCCTGAACTGAATATAAAAACATAGCCAATTGAGCCTGAACTTTGCTCTTATGTATAATTGCAGTCTGACTGGCTACTTCATGCTCTTGCTGCCCTGCCTTCCCTGCTGCAACAGACTGCACTTTCAAGCTGCACACCAAGTAAATCTTTCTTTCCTTAAATTGTTTGTGTCAGGGCATTTTATCACAGTAACTGAAGAGTGACTGAGATATTTACCAATCATGGAAGAGTAAACTTATAGGAAAAACTACATAATTGAAATGCACCTAGGGTTTGCTCTCAGATTTCCTAGCTAGGCTTACTTAGTTAATTTATCAGAATTCATGAGCCTGTGCTACATGGTGAGAGACCCTACATCAAAGCAAAAGGAGGAGAAAAAGGATGAGGAAGAGGAGGGGGATCAAGAAGAAAGGAAAAGGGGGAGGAGACAAAATCTTTACTGAAACCTTTATGATATTTTTTAAAATTGCAATTCTTAAAAATTGTTGGGTATTCTAATTATTTAGGCTATTTATTAAGTATTATAAAATTCAGACTCCTGACTCTACAAAGGTGTCAGCAGGTATACTATTTTCTGGAATAATCTACAGTTGAATAATGAAGTTCTGTGTTATAATAACCTATTCTCTTTTGATGCACATGAATGAATATCCAAGTCGAATTTTATTTTTCAGAAATGTATTTATTTTAAATAAATTTTACATTTTACTTTATTCATTTTATTTAAAACATATAGATTTTATTTTGAGATGCTTATTTTACCAATGGTTGATTCAGTGCAGTAAATCAGTCAGTGCTGCCTGTGTTTCTGACACTTTAGCATGCCTATGAATCACTGGAGGGAGATCCTATGAAAATATTAGCGCTCATGCCCTGCAGCTGAGCTGGAACTGGGATTCCATACTGAGGCTGGTGCTTCCAGTACACAGAACACACTTTCCTCAACAACGATATACTGCATCAAACTGTGACACATAACACAGAAGTCTCATAGCATCCATTTCATCAAAAGTGCCTGTTGGTCTTATAAACTTTCATACTATACCTCACCACCTCACTATACTATAATATATGAAAAGTTGTCACCAACATTTATACTGCTAAGAGACAGAAGGTAATTTAGAAGACTGTATACTGTAATTCTAACCCTGTAACATTCTGAGAAAGGTAAAATATGAAGACAGTTAAAGAATAAATGCTTGCCAAGGCTTGGGAGAGAGGAAGGTATGAGTAGGTGAGGATTTTCAGGATCATTAATCTACACTGTATGATGCTATAATATTGGGTATAGATTATATATTTATTTCATCCCATAGGGTGCATAGAGTGTATATCAACATTGAAACTTTGCATGAAATGTGGACTTTTTGATAATAGTATATTAATGTGGTTTTTCAAGACAAGGTTTATTTGGGTAATAGCCCTGGCAGTCCTTGAACTCACTTTGTAGACCAGGCTGGCCTCAAGCTCATAGAGATCTGCCTGCCTCTGCCTCCTGAATACTGAGTTTAAAGACTTGTGCTACCACCATCCAGCAGAATCAATATCGTAAGCAGTAAATCCATTAGGACAATAGATAGGTGTGATAGTTTATATTTTATTATGTCTCCATTCTGCTCAATAGGTTAACTAAGAAATATAAAGTTAAATCATAGCTCACAGTAATTCTCCCTGTCAGGGGTCCTCAAATATGACTGCAGATTGAAATTATCTAAGGACTTTTAAAGCATTTGATGATAGGACTTTACAGTAAAAGAAATCAGTGTCTCTAGGGGATAGTGATTGTTATTCACAAGAGGTAGAAAATCATGGCACAACTCCTAACTAAATGTTGGATGAATGTCTATGAAAATCTCAGAGGCACTTCTACACTGTTGCTTCTGAGCACCAGACACTGTAATATTTTCCCAGCTCTTTCACGACCAGTCAACAAGGATTCCCAAAATTGACATAGTTGCCTTGTTCGTGGCTTGTGGATATTTTGTTTTTCTCAGCCACAGACTTTATCTCTTCTTAGACGTCAAAAAAGCTTTCTCTTTCACCATGGTCCAGCTTAGCTGTGCATCATAATAATTACTTCCAGCTCCATGAAAAGTATTCCCTCTGGGACACAGAGATGACTCTGAGGCTAAGAGCACTTACTGTTTTTTGTTTGTTTGTTTTTGTTGTTGTTGTTGTTTGGTTATTTTTGTTTGTTTGTTTGTTTTTGTTGTTGTTGTTGTTTGGTTATTTTTGTTTGTTTGTTTGTTTTTCAATGGACTAAAGTTCACTACCCAGGACCCAAATTGTAAAGCATATACCCAGTCTTCTGTAACTCCTTCTCTACGGGTTCGGACACTTTTTCCTGGCCTACGCAGGTACCAATATGCAGGGACCAGATTCATATTTACACACACACACACACACACACACACACACACACACACACAGAGAGAGAGAGAGAGAGAGAGAGAGAGAGAGAGAGAGAGAGAGAGAGAGAGTATTTCTTCTTTTAAAACCTGAATAATACTTAATTTGGTTGAAAGGGGTAAGCTGAAGAAGCACCAACACTGTATATATTAGGTCAGAATTCCATTTTTATGTATATAGCTGTAATCTAATGTTTACATGTGTAGAATTTAGAATTACTTTATTACTAGAAACAGCCATAGCATAATTCCTTGCAGCAGTGATTCTCCAATCGCAATGTATTTATGAGTTCCTCGGGGCTCCTTCTAAGATGCATATACTCTGGAATTGGGACATACTCACTGGGAAAGAGTACTTCCTTTGCCCCACTGATGATACAAATTTGAATTCAGAGCAATCATGTAAAAAGTTGGACAAGCTAAGGGTGCTTTCATTCCCAGCATTGGAAAGTAGAAACAGTTGGATCTTTGGAGTTCACTGCCCAGCCCTGCCCAGACCAAAATGTGATCTTCAATTCAGTGAAAGCCTAGCTTAAAGTAATTAGGAAAACTGTGATAAAAGAAGACGCCAAGTCCTTCTCCAACCTCCGCATGTACACATCTGGGTGCACACATGCAACTCCCCACATGGACACACTCACACATCATTAATAGATTGAGAAAATAATGCAATATTCCTCCTCATCTGGTCTAGAATGTGACCTGGGGTAGATTCTGCTTTCCCTGCAAGCTCCCAGGTGAGATTACTGCTCCTGGTTCCCAGACATCAAAGACTCTAGCAAACAATGGTTGCATGGCAATGGTACACATGGAATGGAAATTGTCTGAATGGGTTCTACCTTCTAAGGGACTGGCCTTGGAAGAAAATCACTCAGACGCCTCAGGTCTCTACCTCTCTGGCTCTAAAATAATACCAATAAGCTGCCTTGAGGACTGAAATAAGCATTTCATGGGCAGCACTGAGTATCATTGCTATACTAGGCACCTTATACAAGTTACTTTATTTTATTATTACCGTCTCCATGGAGAAGTACCCTCACCCAGTTTTTTCATGTGTCAGGGAATAACTGAAAGGGAAACTAGCCTACCTAAGGCCACTGTTTAGCTAGGAATATATCCAACTGGGATTTGAGTCCAGATTTTCAAATCTTCCATTAACTTCTCATTCCTATGCAGCAGTATTCCGTTTACTGTTACATCACTTTGGATCCCCACTGTGTCTTTGGTGGAGAGAACTTTGAACTTCGTAGTAACAATTACAGTGACTTAAAATATTATCAAATGTTTCTTATCACTCGGTTCAAAAGTGCAATATGTTGCCCTTCCATGGAGTCTGGGCTGCAGATAGCAATTGGTCTGTTATGAATAGACAAGACAGAAGAGCAATGCAGGATTCCTGAGACCAGATAATGGAAAACACTCCGCTCTCCTTTGAAGCACACTTCCCAGAAGTGAGCTACCATCTTAGAAAGACACTCAAGTGGCCTTCTGGAGGGTCACGTGTGTCATCAAGGAATGTGGTCTCCTCCCAACAGTTGCAGAAAAATGAGACTTTCTGTCAACTACCATTCACAGGGGTCGTATTGGAAGGATTATTTTTTGCAGTCAAGCCTGCAAAGCAGCACAGCCACACTTTGCATCTACAGTACCATCTCCTGTGTCCTCCATTGGAGTTACCACTCACCCAGATAAATGAATAACAAATGTTCCTTGTTTTAAGCAAGTAATTTGATATGCAAAAATAATTAATGCATCATTTACTTATCTGTGTGCTCTAATAGACTGAAGGCCTAGTACCTGGGAAAGCATGCATTAATCCATTTATGCATCAAATTACCTATCCACTCTCATATCCATCCAGGACCTGCTGAGAATCTGTAAGCTCTCAAGTGATGCTTTTAGATGGTGGCAATACAATGATTAAACGTGGCATATACTATCCTTAAAGAACTCACTATTCAGGCAAAGAGAGAAATTAGTATTTAACAAGTAACTATTAAATGACTGAAAACAGAACACAGTAAATAAAGTGAAGCCTTAGTTATTATTAAATGCTTTAACCATATGCTAATTTTTCTGATTTAATCACAAGGAGACAAATATTGCTTATATATTTTTCCAATTTACTGCAAGCAGGATAGTCCAAGATAGAGTTGAGCCAACATGGTATTATCCAGAGATTTTTTTTTAATTCTGCAGCAAAAGAATAGATTTACACAATGATATTGATTGATGTAACATTAGAAACATATCCATCCATACATCTTATTTATGCACAGGGGAACACAGAATTACAGGTTATTGTACATATATTTTTACCCCAACTACCCATGGGGTAATAAACAAAATCAAAGTTGTCTTACCAATACAGATTAAGCCTTTTTATCTAGTTTTAACATACTGAAATTTCAAGGGAGAAACAAATATGTCAGATAGTACCACACAAAAATATTCAAATTTTAGAAAAACAGACAAAATTTTGTCATTTAACAGATGAATTAAAAAAAGAAATCAGTGAGATAAGAAAAGCTATACTAATTGATTAAGGAAAAGATTCATAAGAAACAAATCACCACTATGTACTGATTTTATTTGATGCTCAAATGAAGCAATTTTATAAAAGGAATGATAAAATGTAAAAATATATATGCATGTAAAACACTGAAAGAGTGAATATTGACAACAAACCTTTTTTTGGAACCATGGATATTCTGAATATATTTTGGAGCCCTCAAAACCCATAGGGATGTACTAAAATTATACATATTAATAATGTCTGGAGTCTGCTTCATGATGATGAATGCAGGAAGAGACCAGAAGCACCATGAATTGGCACATTTTCAGTGGAGGAAGACTAAATGGAATTCACCCTGCTAGGTCCTGGCAGAGGGCCTCATAATAGAAGATAGAGAAATGGGAACAAAACTTGCAGGCTAAGGGCTGTAAATTGAATACTGCACAGGATCTTCTCAAGGAAGTGAAGAAATCAAAGACGGGTATTTGGAGTGTTTTTGTTTTTCTTTTAGATTTATTTTTGTTATTTGTTTGTGTGTGTGTGTGTGTGTGTGTGTGTGTGTGTGTGTGTGTGCGCGCGCGTGTGCGTGCATGCGTGTGCGTGTGCGTGTGTGTGTGTGTGTGTGTGTGTGTGTGTGTGTGTGTATGTGTGCATGTGAGTGCAGGTACCCTTGGAGGTCTGGCTCCCCACTGGAGCTGGAGTAAGAGGCTGTCAAGGATCTGCATAACATGGGTATGGGAAAAGAACTCAAGT
The DNA here is from genome assembly GCF_903995425.1 of Onychomys torridus. Classification (NCBI taxonomy): domain Eukaryota; kingdom Metazoa; phylum Chordata; class Mammalia; order Rodentia; family Cricetidae; genus Onychomys; species Onychomys torridus. Next base: position 100,528,391 of record NC_050445.1, on the reverse strand, counting down.
TGTCTGTAAGAAAAGTACAAGATCCTAATCACTGAGACATCTCTTCAGACTGTGCTTCCATCACCACCTCTCTGCTAACAGTAGATTTGATGAATAGTTATTGGCAATGCAGAACTATAATGCAGAAATGATATGATGTAAGCCTAATACACCAGGAGACACAGTGTGATTACTCAGGTGATCTCTGAAACCTCAGAGATAAGGAGGAGGCTCCTTAACTCTGGATAGAAGTGGCCTTCTTCAGAGGGAGCTCAGAAATCTTCCTTAGGCTTAAGGACCTACTTGATGTTTGGAAAAAAGAAGGGAAATACGTCAAAGACTACATGCCTCCATCTTTTCAAACACTTTCAAATACTTGACATGCCAAAGTGACATATTTTTGGGTAATGTGTCATAAACGCTGGGGATATGGAGTTTCACTGAATAGTTTTCATTTTATGTGGTTGAAATCCTGATATATATGTTTGTGTGTGCTTGTATGATCTTATGTGTATCACATGTGCGTAGGTGCATGGAAAGGTCAGAGAGTGTCAGATGCCCTGGAACAGGAGTTACAGGAGGTTGTGAGCTGCTGATCTGGGTGCTAGGAACTGAACCTCTGTCCTCTAGGAGAGCAGTATGCACTCTAACCTTCTAGTTACCACTCCAGTTCCCATCACTTACTAGTTAATTAGGAGATCTGACAGAGACTCAGTCACTAGATCAAACATCCATATACAGAAAAATTTCTAAGTTTTCAAATTGCCAGTGAAAAAAAATCTAATTAGAAGTGAATAATAACATAAATCTTAAAAATGATCTAATCACTGAGCACCACCAAACAGCAGCTGAGATTGCTTCTTTTATGAAAAACATGGTTTACTCTGTGTATATGTATGTGCTTGTGTACAAGTACAATTGAGTATATGTGTACCTGTGTCTGAGCAGTACACTTGAGTGTGTGTGTGTGTGTGTGTGTGAGAGAGAGAGAGAGAGAGAGAGAGAGAGAGAGAGAGAGAGAGAGAGAGAGAGAGAGGTCGATCAACCTCAAATGTTTTTCCTCAGGTGTCATCCCTCAGGCACCATTCATTTTGTGTTTCATACCAGAGTGTCTGTCAGGTTGGCCTGGGCTTCATCCATTAGGCTAGTCTGGATAACTAGTAGCCCTAGGATCTGCCTGTGTCCAACTGCATAGCATTGGAATTAAAAGTGCATACATCCTCCATTGAATCCATCAACCTGAGCTGAATCCCCAGGGGAGTCCTTGCCCTGAATGAGATGGGAATGGGGGGTAGGCTGGGGGGAGGGCAGGGGGCAACTGGAGGAGGGAGGACAGGTTGATCCGTGGCTGATATGTAAAATTAAATTAAATTATAAAATAATATTTTTAAAAAGTGCATATATCCATACCAGGCCATTTTCTATGGGTTTTGGGGATCTAACTCAGGCTTGCAAGAACAGTACTTTACTGACTGATCAATCTTATCTAAAACAAGCTTGCTTCAAAGGGCCATGTTACTTAGGCTTCCTTGATAAAATTATTTCCTGAGCACTACACAGTGCAGGTGATTTCTGTGTAAAGAACCTTTGGAAATGTCTCTAGAAACCCAGCTTCTCAGGACTTTACCAACAAGAAACAAAATGAAACCCCGGAAACAGGAGCCAGAGACAAGGGGACCTGATTCAGCAGTTTAACCTCTTCTCTAGGTTAATTAACAGCTTTATTTTAGAGTAAAGCTCTCTTCCAAGAGCTTTCATTTGCAAGACAAAGGATGGAATAAAAATGAGCCCTATCACCCAAAGGGCTGATTTGCCATTTCCTAGGGCTTTTGTGGAAGCTCAGCTATGAAATGATACTTTCTCTACTGTTTCCATTATAAATTCACTTAACATCTTATAATGACTTTTTAATCCCTCAAGACTCAAGAACAGAAATCCCCCCATACCCTGTTATCACACAAAGCTCTTGGTATAGGTGGCTCTGTCTTTCTCTGTTACTAGGTTTGCTTTCAATTGTTGGTCAATTATAGGAATAAGTTCTTGGTCCTATTAAATGGATCCTATTTTAGATAAAGCAGATCCCATACTGCTAAAGCCACTGTCATTGAAGGCATTGAACGATAGCTATGTAAATGAAAAATAGAAGATAATTACCCTGGCTATTCTCTGCTTTAAGCTTTGGTTTAAAAATGCATACAAAGACTAAAATCAAAAGAAGAAAGAAAAGGAGGGAAGAAGAAATTCACCCTTTGGTGGTTTAAAAATAAATCATGACAATAAAATATCAAATAAAAGGGCTATTCCCTTTTCTTTTTTTGAGTATGTGTGCATATTCATGAATATGTGTGTGGGTGCATATTTGTGTGAGCATGCACATGTGAAGGACAGGGAAAAATCTGTGGTGTCATTCTTCATGTTTGTCCTATCTATCTGTCTGTCTGTCTGTCTGTCTATCATCTCTATCTCCATCTCTCCCATTGTAGTGTCTGACACTGGCTTGGAACTTGCCAAGTAGGCTGAGCTGGCTGAGAGTAAATTGCAGAACCCTTTAGTGTTTACTGTCTCAGGGGCTAGGATTACAAGTGTGTGCCATCATATGTTACTTCTGTTTTTTTCATATTTATTTGTCTGTTTAGGTGGGAGAAGTAAGGGAGAGGGAGAGAGAGAGGAGAGAGAGAGAGAGACAGAGAGAGAGAGAGGGATATTGTGCTGCAGCTTTAATTTCATGTAAGGTCAGAAGACAGCTAGTGGGGGTTTTCTCTCTACTTACACTTGGGCTCTGGGGATAGAGCTCAGGTTCTTAGAGTTGGTGGCAAGTGCCTACACATGCTGAGACATCTCACCAGCCCCATGACCGGATATTTTACCTAGGTTCTTGGGAAAGAACTCAAATATTTCCCAAGCGTTATACAGATGTCATTAACTCACCAGCTTAACTACTGCCTTTTCTTTATGGATGCTCTCTTATAAAGAGACTTTGAAATGTACTCACACTTTAAATGTTATTTTTTATTATTGCCTTTTTAAAATTTTATTTATTTTTTCTCCTTTTAAAAATTTATTATATTTGTGTTTTAATTTTACATATCAGCCATGGGTTCCCCTGTCCTCCCCCCTCCCGCCCCCACTCCCACCTTACCCCCAGCCCCTCCCCTCCTTTCCCATCTCCTCCAGGGCCAAGACTCCCCTGGGATTCAATTCAACCTGGTGGATTCAGTACAGGCAGGTCCAGTCCCCTCCTTCCAGGCTGAGCACATGTACCTGTGTAAGCCCAAGGTTCCAAACAGCCAGCTCATGCACTAAGGACAGGTCCCAGTCCCACAGCCTGGATGCCTCCCAAACAATTCAAGCTATTCAAATGTCTCACTTATCCAGAGGGCCTGATCAGCTGGGGGCTCCACAGCTTTTGGTTCATAATTCATGTGTTTCCATTAGTTTGGCTATTTTTCCCTGTGCTTTTCCAATCTTGGTCTCAACAATTCACACTCTTACAGTCCCTCCTCTTTCTCAACAATTGGACTCCTGGAGCTCCACCTGGGGCCTGGCAGAGGATCTCTGCATGCACTTCCATCAGTTATTGGATGAGAGTTCCAGCACGACCGTTATTATTGCTATTAGAAACTTTTTCTTGGTTTTTTGAGACAGGGTTTCTCTGTGTAGTTTTGGGGCCTGTCCTAGATCTTGCTCTATAGACCAGCCTGACCTTGAACTCACAGAAATCTGCCTGGCTCTGCCTCTCAAGTGTTGTGATTAAAGGCATGCACCACCACCACCACCACCACCAGGCCTGCTATTAGAAACTTAAATGTGTTTGTGTCATATACATTCTACATGTATATATAGGTCAGCTCAATTAATTCACAATACAATTCCCAGTACTTAAAAGCTTTACCCTCTTATCTTAACAGTTCTGTCAGGTAGGAGATTTCCACAAGGACTGCTTGATCTCAGCAGAGCCCAGGTGAGACCTCAGTAACAATAGGGCATGAGGAATTGGGTGATGCTTCTCTCAATGACTGTACCTGTTATCATTTCCTGACTTCCTAATGTCACGAGAGAAAATGGTATATGCATGTACTTGTATGTATGTATGGGGGTGTGTTTTTTATGTGTATGATCATTTCCTGACAGTGACCTGATCTCAAACTATCTATGTTTGCTCAGGAAGTTCTTTGCAAAGGAAGCTGAAATTTATATGGTGATGTCCCCTCCCTTACCCATTTTGCAAGTGTCAGCCATCTTTTACCAAACTTCACTAGGGCTTCCGGGGACTTTCTTCCAATTAGGCGCTCCCTTTGGGGCTGTTTTCTTTGTCCCTGCATTGTTCAACATCAGCCATGTAGCAAGAACTCTCCTCGCCAAAATGTGATCACCCTTGGTATGCTATCAGCCTCTTCATCATCTCAGTCCTAATCACAGCTGATCACCCTGGGCCAGCCTTCAATGAGAGTTCTCAGGCCTGTTGAAATGGACTCTTTCCTCTCATGCATCGTGTTTCCTTTTAGAGTTTCTACAGATTGATCTTCACCTAACATTTGGTTATTAAATTCCTACTTCTCTTTGTAATAGGAGTTAACTACATCTTTCTCTCCTACTAAAACAGCGAATCCCATTGCTATGGTCCCTACATCTATTATAACAGTTATGAATGAAGTCTTTCTTACTCTTCTTTAGCAAGAACCACAAAATAATATCCTCAGCAATGCAGGTCTGGGTTTGAACTTGGGCAAAGGGCTGTGCTCAACAGAGACCAAAATATCTTGATGTTTCTAAAGTAGTTTGTGCGGTATTAACATTTCCAGTGTGAGAATATATAAAGTGATTCAACTATTCCAACTCAGTCTGTTTAACTATAAGGATCAGATCACTCAGATTCCCCCAATCAAGCCAAAGGTCTTCTGGAGAACTTTCATTTAAGAACTCTTTCTTTAGATCATTCTATAGACCTTATCCTAAAAGTCCCAATCCTTTCTAAGAACTGAAGCAGATGGCATACATAGAATAAGATATAAGGAACTCAACACAGACTTGAGCTCTGCTTCTGCAAGCTAGGTGACCTGGGGTAACTTGTAACAAATGTAATGTCATCATTTCTCATTTGTAGTCCCTGCACCATAGTTAATTTTACTAAATAGCTCAATATTTAACATACATATTCAATGCATACTATAAAAATGGCAAAGATGTGGCTGTATAGATATTGTTTTTATAAGAGGAGACTAGGCACCAAATTTAGACCTGAAGACAGAATATGAGGAAATTGTCTTAAAAGTATATGACAGAATTAACATTCCTCCTAATAACCAAATGTCTCCATGACAGCAAGAATGACCAGTTTTGATTTTTTCTTTACTGTAGACAGTAACTTCTCATGGTAAAGACACAGAATTTTGTAGAAGATATTTTATCATTCTTTATGTCACCCAGTCTTCTCATAAATTCATGAAAAGGTCAATATTATCACCTGTACATTTTTTCCCAGATAAGAAAATAGAGAGCAGTATGTCTGAGAGCAATGAGGTATTTGGGATAAACGTGCATTATTAATTTGCAAAGCAGATGGAACTTGAGTCCAATCATATGGCTTTAATTCCAAAGTGAAAAATGAAGGGGAAAGTGGTGAAGAATTAGAAGAAAAACTTTGAAATGATAGAGGAAGCTGGAGAATAGGCTCCCTGAAGGCCACAGCTAGTTCTAAAATGAAGTGAACACAACAGGTCACTTCATAGAAAATTGAAGCTATGGAGGTGTAATTAAAAGGAGATATGAAATTATCATGGATTAGATGGAAGTGTTCTTGTTTGTCATTTTGCAGACCCTTTTTCTTCCACAAGATGGTATTTTAATTTGCTTTTCTTCTGTGAGTGTGTTGGAGGATGGCAAATCTCTAAACAAGCCAGCTTTACAGCAACTTACTCCTGGTTGAAGAGTGCTGTCTTAATTAAATGTAAACACATTTGGCTAAGTAGTGCACTGAGGATCTAGTGTCTCCCACAATTGGATGAAGGGAGCTGTCATCAGAGTTTCCCATCAGTTACGAGTGTTTGGTCTGAATACCAAGTGATTTCCTTAAGGACTGCACCCCCCACACAGGATGAAAATTGAATCTTCAACAAGAATATAAGTAGGCCAGTCTCACAGTGGTATCAAAAAATTAAGAAGACAAATTATTCTGATGTGCTGGGATATGGTGTAGATGCTCAAAAGCCAATGAAATCTGTAATAACTTCTTGGTCAGAATGGTACCTTGTCAAAATGAAAGAGTCTAGCCATCATAAACTTAGTCTTAGAAAAAACAGTTGCAGATGACTATGTATTATCTTGCATCTCTTCATTTGATGCTAGGTCTTGTAGCTTAGAAAAATCCTTGACTCCCAATAAGTTTAATATGAACAGAAAGACTCATAATTACTGTTACAAACATGTGTGTGTTTGTAGTTCTTCAGGCACATTTGGCCAAACACCAATTGGCAGCTTGTTTCTCTATATTAAAGTTGCTTAATCTTGCACTATCATTTTAGTTTGACTTTACGTGGAAGCTATTTGTAACTGCTATATGCCACATGTTGAGTGTTTTCTTCCTTGAGACAGAGATTTTAGATGAATGTGAACATTCTAGGGTGCATCAGATTATTAACAACTATCAGTAGTACTATCCATACTCATAGTGAGAGGAAAACCTGGGTCAGCTCTTTCCTGGACAGTGTAAACCCAGACAGGAAATGGTAATTCCAAACTTTCCATCTTAGGTCATGAGACTAATTCTAAGCTTATGTGCTATGGTTATTAACTGGGAGGAAAAGCAAACATGAGATAGTTTTCTGTTTTGACACCTTGAACTACTTCAGGTACCAGGAGACAATTGCTTATAGTGGTGAGATATGTGCATGACTATGATTTCTCAAGGTAACAAAAATAATTTCTATTCTGGGAATATAAAATCTGTTAAAGAGGGGTATGACTATAGAAAACTTTACAAACAAACAATATCAGTTCCTCTTTGGTAGGAACTCTTCTATTTAATCTTGACAGTCACCCAAGAAGTTGTATGTGATCCATCATCTCCATTTGATTGATGGTGCTCAAAGGGCCAGAGGAACTTACTGAAGGATGTACAACAGAGCTTAGATGACAGAGTCAAAGGGAAGAGCAAGTTAAATGACTCAGGTCCTCTTTAGCTATACCTTCACTGATCATTTGAAACATTAAGTTTGAGATGTCAACAAAAGTATAGCTGAGTGAAACAAGTACCAGTGTTTGTTATTATCCAAGAACAATTGCTAAATTAATTCATTCAAGTTGTCTCTCAGACAGTTTTATCTGTGCTTCCTAAGATGTTCTGTACTGAAGTCACTTAAACATGCCTGCCCTTCATTAATTTTTAGCTCTTCCAAAGAAAGGCCATTTATTTTTAGGCTCACATATCATTCAGATCCTAACCATAGTAGGTACTCAGAAAAAATTTGAGCTTAATTCATTAGAAATACTTCAAGTTTATAAATGGAATGTCCATTTTACCATGTATATATATGCATTCCATATGTAAAACATATTTATATATTCTACAAATCTGTATTACACACATACATATGATTATATGCAATGACATCATATTTACAGGAATTATTTTCCTAACATGAAGGTAAATGAACATATTCTGACTTTGTCTAATATTATTTAGTATGACTCATGCTACTAGTATAAAATTATACATTGAACAACAAGGCTACAGAAAGGGGGAGAAAGGACATAAGAGCCACAAATATTAATATTTCTATAATAAAATTGTAACTTTTCTTTCATGCTTGCTTGAAGCAAGGGGGACAAAAGAGAAACAAAATTAGATAAACAATCTTTTTGCTCTAACAAAATGAAGCATATTGATGCATCAAGAAATATTAGATGTAATTGATCCTATGAGCATTTCCACTAAGAAACACTCTGCAATTCTGATAAAATTGTTCAGAGAGACATGTTCTTTGCAAAGTTTCCTGTGCTCTAGCTGTGATTGGGAAGCTCTGACTCTCTACTGAGTTCAGTAGACATTAATGAGCTAAAGAGCTTCATATCAAGTATCTTATCTAGAAATGATAAAAGTGGGAAAGGAAATATGGCTCAGCAGTTAAGAGTACTTGCTGCTTGCAGAGAACATGGGTTCTGCTCCTAACACTCACATCATGTAGATTACAACTGTCTATAACTCCAGTTACAAAAGATATGAGCATCTTTTCTTCTCCACAAGCTCCTGCAAACATTATCTATACTTATACACATATACTGACACACACAGAGACACACATATGCATATAAAGTAAAATAAATGTTTTATAAATAAATGAGAAAATCACAATATCCCTGAACATTGCATTCATATTAGCACATGTAATGGATTTGGGCATGAGGATGAATGGTCTTTGTTTTGTTTATGTTTATTAATATATATTAGCATATATATATTCATACATATACACAACAAACACATATATTCCTTCTGAGTACAACTTCTTTTTCTCTCTTTAGGTGAATTCTGTATCTTTTAATACTTGATCTTGTTGCGTGAGTGGGACTGACTCTTTTATTCACTGCATGAGTAGCTACATGAGGCAGTTCCTCTCCACTGGCCATGTTTCCTGGCTCAGCAGCAATGAGGCTCAAGACTGAGCCCTGTGTTAGAGCCAGGAGGAAAGTAGTACCCTACCATGCTAAATGTAGTGTGAAGACAGCAAGTTAGCCTCGGGGCTGCCTACAAATAGAAAAACAAATAGAAATACCAGTGCCTGTGAATAAGCTGGTGTGATTTTCAGTGTTTCTGGATTCTTTCATATCTGAAGAAACCTTGGGCTTTTCAACTTAAATTGGAATGTTGACATGGCCTATTGCAAGACCCCTAATGTAGCAGATCACCAATATGTGGAAATCAGTCAAAGAAACATTCACGATCACATTTCATAATAACTCAACTCAGAAAAATGAATGAAATGGTCTCCCAAAGTGTACCCTAATCTGCAAACCCCCACTGAATGACATACATCACAAATGAATATAAGCTCATGCATAAAACAAAGCAGGTGTTACTGAAATATTAAAACCTGGAAAGATTCTTACGAGAATAAAGATGCCAGCGTGAATATTTTCTGTCACACTCCAAATAAATAATTATTACTCTGCTGAGGATAAACATTTGTTTTACTATTGTCTCACTAGGGAATTTTGTGATTGTGTGTCCATTATAGGGCGTATTTACAGGAACCCAGATGATGTATGTCCATGGCCATATAGACTATGCAATCAATAGACTTAATAAATGAAGTTCATGAGACTGTTGCAAAAATATCACAGCTACTGTTTTATGTTATTATTTTCTTGCAAGTATGAGTACACTCTAAAATAATAGTAGATTGCACAGCACAGTAAATATATAATCCAACCACCTAGTGATTTATTAACATTATTAGATAGTAAGTACCATACCATATACATTTGGATTGTTATAGCTTCATAATAATGAAGGAGGTTTGGGTGGACCAAGAGTAAAACCTCCTGAATAATGCATTGTGTTATGACTTTACCATGACTGTGTCACCCAGCAACAGGAACTTTTCTGTTGCTCAGGCTATGCCTGAGCTACAAGTTTATGAGAGCTCAAGTTCCTATGAAGTAATGAGAGGAAGAGGTGAAAACTAATTCCTTCTTGATCACAATAACTTCTAGATATGAGCAAACAGAGGCTTTAGGCTTCCATACAAGGCAGTCTTGAGAGGAACTATCAAGTAAGAGCAGGGTCTTCCCTAGCAGGAAAAATGATAACCAATATCCAGTGTCTGTTGCTCTATCTAGATATACCAATATGGCAGAAATGAATGTGGGCCTTCTGGTGGTGCCTACATATGGTGTACTATGGAACGTCTCACAAAGTGTGTTTCAAATCCAGAGTTCCACATATAAAGGGCCTATTCAGTGGGATATCAATCAGGGACTTGCAAAAGAATGCTCGCAACAAGGAGTTTAAAATCTTAACTTCATCATACATCAGTCTGTCTGTCCATCATCTGATATAGGTTTTAGACGCATTTCTCTGATAAGGTATTTTTGAGTAAAATTGGGGTCTCTAATCCAAAAAAAGAGTTCATTTTGCAAATTAGAGTTTCATCATTGTTTTGAAACACTTGATGAAGAAAAGATGGATTGGATTTTAAATCCATTCACATTTCCACAATATATTGAAAAGAAAGAGCTACTAGGACTTTTGAACATAATACAATATAATTTTTATATAGTTATAAAATGATTTTTATTAGTTTAATATCTGGTTGCATGAATGAAGTTTATACTGAAGATGATTATCCTGAATTTGAAGAGACAATCAAGATAAGCCTTGATCAAGAATTTCGTATTACTATTTCAAGCACAAAAGTTATTTAAAAGTGTGTGGTTTTGTTTTCAAAAGAAAATACAGGTTTCTCACTATGCACTAAAACTTTTAAAGTTTTGCCCAATTTAATATTTCATACATGTCATTAATATTTAGAGTCTATAATTCTAAACAGTTATGTGTAGCATGAATCTTAAAGGGTCTTATTAATAAAAAAAAAAATACCATGGGAGCCAGATATTGGGGTGAGCACTGAAAGATCAGAGAAACAAAATAAGCCATAGACAACCTCACTTCGCCAATTCCTCAGCTGATCTTGTTTCCTAAAACTGAAAGCTTCTGAGTCCTCATCCAAACGGATCTCAGCTGAACTGCTGCTCAAATACCTAAAAGCTTAAAGGGGCTCTAGTTCCTAGTCTTCATGCCTTACATACCTTTCTGCATCCTGCCATCACTTCCTGGCATTAAAGCCATGCATCACCATGCCTAGCTGTTTCCAGTGTGGCTTTGAACTTGCAGAGATTCAGATAGATCTCTGCCTCCTGAATGCTAGGATTAAAGGCATGTGCAACCACTGCCTAAACCTCTGTTTAATATAGTGTCTGTTCTGTTCTCTGAGCCCCAGATAAGTTTATTGGGGTGCACAATATATCAACCACAGTTATATAAAGACAAAAATGATAATGGTGTCAGGTTTGCTAAATGTCATTTGTATGTTTCCAAATAATTTCAGTTAATTTTTTAAAATTATTATTATTATGTGTTTTAATTTTACACATCAGCCATGTGTTCCCCTGTCCTCCCCCCTCCCACACCCACCCTTAGCTCCCCCCCAGCCCCTCCCCTCCATTCCAATGTCCTTCAGGACCAAGACTCCCCTGGTGATTCATTTAAACCTGGTGGATTCAGTACAGGCAGGTCCAGTCCCCTCCTTCCAGGCTGAGCATGTGTCCCTGTGTAAGCCCAAGGTTCCAAACAGCCAGCTCATGCCAAGGGAAGAACACTATAAAAAAACTAGAGGAAAGGACAATTAAAGCAAAAGAAAACAATAAGTCCCTGAAAGAAAATCATGAAAAAGCAAGGGAAACAGTCTAAGACCTGAAGAGGGAAATAGAAAAACTAAAGAAGAAACCAGCAGAAGGGATGCTGGAAATAGAAAATCTGAGTAAACAAACAGGGACTTCAGAGGCAAGTATAACCAAGAGAATGCAAGAGATGGAAGAGAGGATCTCTGGTGTTGAAGATACGGTAGAAGAAATAGATTCATCAGTCAAAGAAAACACTAAAACCAACAAAGTCATGAACCAAAATGTCCAAGAAATTTGGGACACCATGAAAAGACCAAACCTATGAATAATAGGGATAGAGGAAGGAGAGGAATACCAACTCAAAGGCACAGAAAATATATTTAACAAGATCATAGAAGAAAACTTTCCCAACTTAAAGAAGGAAATGCCTATGAAGATTCAAGAAGCCTATAGAACAACAAACAGACTAGACCCCCCCAAAAAGTCCCCTCGCCACATAATAATTAAACAACTAAACGTACAGAATAAAGAAAGAATATTAAGGGCAGCAAAGGAAAAAGGTCAAGTGACTTATAAAGGCAAACCCATCAGAATAACACCCGATTTCTCAATGGAGACTTTGAAAGCCAGAAGGACCTGGACAGATATAATGCAGACACTAAGAGACCATGGATGCCAGCCTAGACTAATATACCCAGCAAAACTTTCAATCATCATAGATGGAGTGAACAAGACCTTTCAAGACAAAACCAGATTTAAACAATACTTATCCACAAACCCAGCCCTACAGAAAACACTAAAAGGAAAATTCCAACCTAAGGAAGGCAGATACACCCATGAAAACATAGGCAATAGATAACACCACAGCAGTAAACACCAAAGAAGAGAAGTACACACACACTACCACCAAAAAATAAAAATAACAACAGGAACGAACAATCACTGGTCATTAATATCCCTTAATATCAATGGACTTAATTCACCTATAAAAAGACATAGACTAACAGAATGGATACAAAAACAGGACCCATCATTCTGCTGCATACAAGAAACACACCTCAAATTCAAAGACAGACACCTCCTTAGAATAAAAGGCTGGGAAAAGACTTTCCAATCAAATGGTCTTAAGAAGCAAGCTGGTGTAGCCATCCTAATATCCAGCAAAATAGACTTCAAACTAAAATCAATCAAAAGAGATGATAAAGGACATTACATACTCATCCCAGGAAAGATCCACCAAGATAAAGTCTCAATTCTGAACATTTATTCCACAAACACAAGGGCACCCACATACATAAAAGAAACATTACTAAAGCTTAAATCACATATAAAACCCCACACATTAATAGTGGGAGACTTCAACACCCCACTTTCACCTCTGGACACATCGGCCAAATTGAAACTTAACAGAGACATAATGGACTTAACTGATGTTATGGCTCAAATGGACTTAATCAATATCTACAGAACATTTTACCCGAACAAAAAAGAATATACCTTCTTCTCAGCACCCCATGGACCTTCTCTAAAATCGACCATATAATTGGCCACAAAGCAAATCTCAGCAGATACAAAACAATTGGAATAACGTCCTCAGTTAATTTAATGTCACATGTGTATATTACTTATTTTTTCCTATGATTCCCAATCTCTACAATGGGCAAATAACTCATAATTCTTGATTCTTTACATTTACTGCAATGGTTATCCTTAACTGTCAATGTGACACAACTTAGTTCACGTTAGAAGAGTCTCAATGAAGAATTATCTATACTGGATTGCCCAATGGGCCTGTCCAGTAAGGAGTGTGTTAACTGATGTGGGAAAAGCCAGTTCAATGCAGGTGGCACCATTCTCTAGGCAAAGGGGTTCTTAAACTGTATAAGAATGGAAAAGTCATGCTGAGCAAAATCAAGGGAGTGAGCAAGCATATATGCCTTTATTTTTCTCTGCTCTTGATGGAATTTGATAAGACTAGCTGTTTGAAGTTTTCACCTTAACTTTGCTACAGTGATGTATGTTATGGAACATTCCTTTACATTATGTAAAGATATATCACTGTAATTGGTTTAATAAAATGCAAAGCATTCAATAGCTAGGCAGGATTTTTGGGACAAGGAGAATGTTGGGACATGTAGGAAGCACGGCATGTAGGAGATGAGGTAACAAGCCATGAGCCACGTGGCAGCACCTATGTGCTAATAGAAATGTGTTAATAGAAATGGGTTAACTTAATTAATAAAAGCTAGTTAGAAACAAGCCTAATCTATCAGCTGTGCTCATAATTAATAAGAGGTCCCTATGTCATTGATTTGGGAACTAACTTGTGGGACAGAGAAAGATTCCCTAAAGATGTACCGTAACCTGGAGTTGTAAACTAAAATCCCATTCTCCTCTATGTTGCTTTGTGTTAGGGTATTTATCAGAGCCAAATAAATGAAACTAGAACATTCATATTTATTTTCTTCCTATATTGAACTTGACTGACCTACATATATGACCATACATATATATGACCATAGTTATACATATATAACTATGAGCGCTGAATTAATGATAGAATGTTAGAATGTGCTGGATAATTTTATGTCAACCTGACACAAGCTACACACACACACACTTTTAGGTGGGAACCTTGACTGTGAAAATGCCTTTGTAAGAATAGGCTATAGCAAAACCTGTAGAGTAATTTCTTAATTAGTGATTGATGAGGGAGGGCCCACACCATTGTGGGTGATACCACCCCTAGGCTGGTAGTCCTGGTCATGATAAGAAAGCAGGCTGAGCAAGCCATGAAAAGTAAGTCAGTAAGCAATACCTTTCCACGATCTCTGCATCACCTTTTGCCTCCAGGTTCCAGCCTTACTTGAGTTTCTGTCCTGACTTCCTTCAGTGAGGAACTACAACACAGAAGTATAAACAAATAAGCCCTTTCCTCCCTAAGTTTTTTTTTTTTTTTCATCATGCCCATGGTGTTTCATCTAATCAAAAATAATCCTAACTAGGACATAAAGTATGAGATTTGAGATTGACTCAAAGGAAAAAGATCATGTTGCCTCTAATGGGAAACTTAAGGAAGGAGAACCATTCCTACAATCTTTGCTACCTTGCAAGATATATGATATTACAGTCTAGGAAGTGGACTCCCAGTTCCCACTGACCATTCAGATGGCTTTAGCTAGAGCTGGCATCTTGATTCAAACTCCATCAGACATTCTGAGTGAGTTCAACTAATCTAATTATCCATGACACAGAAACTGCATGCATATTTTTATTATTGCTTTAAATTACTGCATTTAAGGGATAAGGAGAACTTGCTACTTAGGAATAGACAGTAGTATCAATTGATTATGTCATTATTATAATACTATGGTGCCTTGGCTATTGTTACAGTATCAATATTTCTGCACACAGCTCAAATTACAAATTTTAGATTGATCCATGTGATGGTCAGTACTTATCATTAACTTGATTGAACCTAGAATTATCAAGGAGATAGACTCTGGGTATGCCTGTGAGGGATTATTTTGATGACTTTGAGTAATAACCAGAGACCCATTTAGGTTTTTATTTTGAGTGACATATATTCTCTGAACAGAGGATCCAGAATTATAAAAATGAGAGAGTAAGTTCCCAGTACCATGCTTGTATTACTCTCTCCTGATTGAGGAAGGAATGTGACCCACAAGCTCTTTGACTTCCTTACCATGATCAGTGGTACCTTGAATTATGAACTTAAGTCAACTCTTCTTTTTGGGACTTTTTTGTGTAAGTATGGTATCACAGCAATAGGAAAGTAAAGAAACCAAGTGTTGTGGGATATGTACACACTGTATGAAAATGAGTTGCTGTGATTGCTGTAATAGAAAGCTGAACAGCCAATAGCTAGGCAGGAGGGATAGGTAAAACTTCTGGACAAAGAGAGATTTCTGGGAAGAAGAAGGCAGAGTCATCATCCAGATAAAGAGGAAGTACCATTGGCAGTATGGAGAGATGAGGCATATAGCCATGCAAAAGAATCTAGATTAAAATAAATGGATCAATTTAATTTACAAGAGCTAGTAGGACAAGCATAAACTAAGGCTGAGCTTTCATAATTAATAATAAGTCTCTAAGTCATTATTTGTGAGCTGGCAAACCAAAGAAAAATCTGAACTGAAGCCAAGACAAAGCATAATGGCAAACAAGAAAAAGGTTCAGGAAATTCAATTTTCGTTAATTGGTGTTAAAGTGAATAGGAGTCTCAGGTGCCCATCATCAACATCTAAAGATTTTGTTTGGCATGATTTTCTTAACACCATTGCCCCAAATTTTACACCACAGTGGTGTATTGCATTTGTTTACTACAAATTATTATAATTTAATAACTCCATTATTGGCTTTTCATCTTCTATATTCCCCAACTGCTAGTGACAAAGTTCCCATGATATAACAGGCTTTTAATTCTATCCTTTCATTTACATGTTTAAAATATTTATTTTTATTTATGGTGTGTGTGTGTGTGTGTCTGTGTGTCTGTGTGTCTGTGTGTATATCTGTGAGAAGTTACTCCTGTAAGTCAGAAGAAGGCATTGGATCTCCTGGAGGTGGAGTTACAGGCAGTTGTGAACCACCCAGTGTGTCTGTTGGCAACTTAACTCTGGTCCTCTGGGAGAGGAGCAAGTGCTTTTAACCACCACACCACCAGAGCATCTTCCCAGTCCTGAATTTAAAATAAAAATTAAGTACATGCATTATATATGTACATAGTAGTGTATATTAGTGATTCTCCATCAGTAATATATGATTTTGAATTCATACAATCTGTTAAATGGAGCATACTATAAAAGCCATGCTATAATGAGCAACACTATCTGTGAGGCAACCATTCCTAATTTAATTATCAGAGCAAATTCATGGTTAACCTAGTTCTTCAGATTAAGACTCATAAAGCCTGTGCACTTTTCTCCAGGCACAGTTCTGGAGAGCACAGTGAGATTAGAACTGAGACAGACTTGTTGGAGTCTGAGCTTGGGTTCCTTAAGCATTGCAGCTTTAAGGTATTAGCCTCCATTCCAAATTATTAATGCCTCAATCTACAAAGGGAATTGACTTTTTACTACTTTTGAATATTTTTAAAGTAAAACAATATATCTATATATAGAGTTTTCCAAATTGTCTGGAAATGTTTCTCACTAATTAAAATGGAATTTCGAGGCTAAAAGTTAGAAGTGCTTCCACCATTAATCATAAGAATATAATTAAAGATGAAAATGAATTAAATATCTCTGCTACACAATTAGCTGAGGTAAGGAGACTTAATACTGATGCAGGAAGAGTCCACGGGCACATGCGTTGTTTGTAGGAGAGATGTGTGCACAGATGGGACTCCCACCTGCAAGTGGTGTATAATTCATGTTTATTGCAGAGAAAAGTTTGATGCAGGGCTGTAAATATGGAAAATAAACTGTTGAAATTGCTTTGCTCGTTTTGTTCCAAAAAGTTAGTGCAAAGGCAAATTAATACGCAAAACTTACACTGAGCACATTCTGTTCAAAACTAAATTAATTTCAAAGTCCTTAATTCAGTTTTCAAAAGTGAAACCACTCCAGTAACTCAATTTATGTGTAACTTACCCTTTCTTTTTTTCAGATCAATTTAAACTTAATCACATTATATTTAAAACCTTGAAAAACAGGCAGTTCTTAATAGATGGGAAGCACCTATTTGCCAGTTTACAAATTTACAAATAGGTGTATTTTCCAGTTGGTAGTAACAGATCTACAGATAAATTCACAATTTCATAGCTGTCCATAAATTCCATATAGGTGAGGTTAACCAGGATGCTGCCCCTCCTAACTATATCATGCCTGTGCAGGCACCACTGTAGCCTTTGAAAAAGTTTATCCTGATTTTAAACTCTCATTTTTTTTTCCTTCTTAACCTTTTCAGTCATGTTGCATGGCTAGAGTACTGATTTTTTAACTATGATTTTCAGAAAAAGAAGAATTCACTAAGAGACCTCACCTTTGGCAATGTCACTGAAGCATATTCTATTTTTCTTCATCCACGCATCCCTCTCTTCTCTACTAATGTAAGCAGTCGGCTCTAGTTTGATCACTGTTGCTGTGATAAACACCATGATCAAAAGCGATTAGTGGAGGAAAGGGTTTACTTCATCTTACAAGTTAAATCTATTATCAAGAGAAGCCCAGTTAGAGGATCTCAACATAGAAACCACAGAAGATTGCTGCTTATTGGCTTGCCTCCAGCCTCACAGTCAGCTACCATTTTTATGAAGTTCAGGCCCTCCTCAGGGTGGTGCTTTCTAGAGTGGACTGAGCCCTCCTACATCAAGAAATTAGTTATCAAGAAAATGCCCCAAAGTCATACTCACAGACCATATTGTATAAAAAGGAGAAAGTGAGCAGAGGTCCAATTTTCTGTCTGTTTTGTAACACATAAAATCAGTCACCACATGCTTTTACTGACATTAGTTCCTCCATCATGATGGACTGTTATCCTCAAAGTGTGAGCCCAACTCAACTCTGTCTTCCTTAGCTACTCCTGTCAGCTTTTCTGCCACTGCAACGGTGGCTGGTGCAGAAAATTGAGAGATGTTGCCATGATAAACCTGAGCCTGCTTCATCAGCCATTGGAACTAATTGATGAGGAGAGCATCAAAGAGCTTGACCTTAGGCTAGAGAAGCTCTAGAATGCTGGTCGTAAGCAGAACTCAATCAGCTATTGTTTGAATGTGGTGGAACAGACTATTGAGAGAAAGATAGACAATGGAGGCCAAGTTCATATACTTCAGAAGAGAATATGGACCTCATTAAGCATTGGAATAGAAGCCACTTGTAAAACTGAAATAAGATAAGACTTTTGCAAGAGAACAGCAAGTACGGAGTATTAATTGCCTATTATCCTATTTAAAGTGAGCAAAGGTTTAAGAGGTAAGATTTTTGCCTCCCTGTTATACATATAAAGAAATTGGGGCTCATGGTTATTAAATCACCCACATTACAAAGCAAATGTAGACATCAAACTTCAGTTTAGCTCTGATGGACCCTACTCAAAGAATCCCCTTATTTATGAGTATCAAACTCTGTGCTGTTACTATTACTGTTGAGGTTTCATTTGTGGATTTTAAAAATGTAACTAAACACTTTTAGACAGGAGAACAATTTTAAAAATTATATACAAATGTACAAAGTTCTTGCTATTGATAGTGCACAAAGAATCTAATAAATTCAGTACTGGAAGTATATATTATGGTCTGAAGTTTAATTTGAAAACCTTATACTCTTTACTCTTTCAAGCATTAAGCTGGAGTTTCTTTTAAACAGTTGTTAAAGAACTATCACCAGCTGAGGGACAGTCTCAGTGAAGGCAACCAACCAAGAAAATACAATTGTCCAAAATACTTAATACAATTAGCCTTAAAATTAACTAAAAGGGGACACTGAAATAAGATAAAATAGTTTTGGAATAATAAATTAATAATCCATGTAAAATTTTAACTTCCCTATAGAGAATGAAGATTTAAAAAAGACAATTAAAACCAGGATTCTAAAATCATCAACAAATCAGATGTGGATTTTTAATCACATTTGTTTATTACATTGCAGGTTGAATAACTTTTTATCCTTCAGTATTTCATCTGTGTCTTGTCTGTTTGTAGGTCAGGGAATTGGATGGGTAATTTTTCCTACTGGAGGACTGGTATGTGCTTGCCAATTCCCAGGCTTTTCTGAGAGCTGCTGGATTTGTATGCCAGGGATTTTGATGCTGGTGCCTAAGACCCCCTCAGTTCTCACAAGAAATGCTTGGCTCAGGTTTCATTTGCATGAAGCAGGAAATCAGCTACATGAATGACAGAGGGAGATAAGGTAGAAAGAAAGGCTGCAGGGAAGGGAGATGCTCTGTGCTTTTGTGACAGAAAATCCAAGGAATGCAATGAATTTGACTAGATGCTCCATGTTGCAGAGCAGAGCAGAAATAAGGACATTTTCTCATCATTTACACACATTATGAGGTTTTATCTTAAAAAGAGGATTTTTTTTTTAGAAAATAAATAAGTTTGGCAGAAAAGTTTCAATATATCAACCAGAGAGCTATAGACTATGCTATAGAAAGCTGCCTTTGACTGATAGGCCAATCACACTTTACAAGATACTGTGAGGTCTACATTGTGGATTTATTATGTAACATTTCACAAATTGTTTCACTTTCAGCCCCTAAATAATTGTGTTTCTTTTAAACTATTTAATTAGCCAGGCACACACCTTTAATCCTCACACTCCAGAGACAGAGGCAGGAGGATCTCTGTGAGTTTGAGGCCAGCCAGGTCTACAGAGTAAGATCCAGGACAGGCACAGGCATCAAAACAACACAGAGAAACCCTATCTTGAAAAAAAAATTAACTGAAGTAGAATATCCATGAAGAAATGGAAACAGCCAGCCAGCTGCATGTCACAGAGTTAGGATATCTATACAGCCATGAAAGAACACAAAGAAGAGAAATTCCCCCGTAAATCTGGTCTAACTTTTGCCTCTTTTTAAATCTCTAAAAGAATAATTACATGATTAAATATGAAGTTAGTATTCAAGTGATACAGAAAATATCAGGAAACATCTTCTCATCATCTCCTGCTTAGACATCACCTCTTCTCCAGGCATCATTTTTCACTGTAGCTTTTCAGAGAATTCTTATAGGTTTGATTTTGTTTTTTTGATTGTTTTTGTTGTTTTTGTTGTTGTTGTTTTCTGAGTCTTCAGTATGGAGGAACTTTTCTGTTAAGGTTCAAACCCATGGAAAATGGCTGAGGTGTCTATTTAACATATCAAAACAGACCTGGCCTCCAGGTTCTTCAAGCATCCCTCAATCCCTGCCTGTTACAGGGTATGGCTTACCTACCCTCTACCCTGAACTCTCCAGCCCAGGGACTGGGCTGCCTTCCCCTGAGAGGCTCTTTCCTATGTAATCCAAACAATTTGGTTACCTGCTGCTTTTGTACCATTGGCTTCCTGGCTGCTGCACCCCTTTCCCCTTTTCTCTTCCCCTCCTCTTCTCCCCACATGACCGAGCTCAGTTTGGTCACCTCCACTCTGCACTCTCCCAGATGTCCCTGCCTCTACATATGCTTTCCTGTTTTATTTACAATAAACTTTATCCTACACCAGGTCTAGGAGCTGTCATTCCTTTCCTTTTTACTTTTTTATTTTTACATTCGGTTTCTCAATGACTCACTGTTACTCAAGTAACTGTCCCAAGCAGTTTTTGGCATGAACATGTATACAAATTAATTCTTCCTACTTATTTTTCATTATGAAAGCAAACCAGGTATCTGTTTTAATGCAGGATGGTAGAGGTGTATAGTTTATAGTGAATAAGAAACAGCAGTGCTGCATTCTGAATCAAATCTAGTTTTCAGCATTAAAATGCAAAGCACTCCTTAACTCCACTATATAAACCTGCAGGATTACTATGACAGAGTTCAGAAAAACAGGCAGCTATGTGCTATGGGATGTTCAGTATGCTGTGGATATGTGTTGCTCTGATTGTTTGATAAATAAAATGCTGATTGGCCAGTAGCCAGTCAGGAGGTATAGGTGGGATAAGCAGAGAAAAGGAAGATTTAGTCAGGAGATGCCAGCTCACTGTCCATGGAGCAGCATATAATGGCACACAGGTAAAGCCATGAAAAATGTGGTAACATATAGATTAACAGAAATGGGCTGAGTTTAAATGTCATAGCTAGTCAGTAGGAAGCCTGAGCTAATGGCTGAACAGTTTCAATTAATATAAGCCTCTGTGTATTTACTTGGGTCTGAGTGACTGCAGACCGGATGGGACACAGAAAAACATTCAGCTACAGCTATGTGTTGTGGAATCATCTTTTGGTACGCTCTGAATATGTGTACTTTGGATTGCCTTAATAAAAGGCTGAATAGTCATTAGCTAGGCAGGATTTTCAGAACAGAGAGAATGCTGGGAAGAAGAAGGGCAGATTGAAAGGTGACTCAGAGGAAGCAGCATGGATAGTAGAGAGCAAGGCAATAAAGCCAGGAGGCAAAAAGTAAATTAATAGAAATGACTTAATTTAAGATATAAAAGCTAGTTAGAAAGAAGCCTAAACTGGCTGGGCTTTTATAATTAGTAAGAACTCTACATGTGGTTATTTGAGAGCTGGCTGGTGGGACAGAAAAGTCTGCCAACAGGTATGATGACTCATTCCTGTCACCTCAGAAGTTGGGAAGTTAAGGCAGCAGAATTTTTTGAGTGATCAGTATAGACTAAAAAGTGATTCCCAGCTCAGTGATTTCTATCCTGAGCTATAGTATGAGATGTTTTCTCATAAAAACAAACAAAATGGGCCAGTGAGATAACCCAGTTCAGTTGGTCAAGCACTTGCCTTTTAAGCATGAATATCTGAATTGGATCTCCATGACCCTTGGAGAAGAAGTTGGGCATGGTAGCATGATTATAATTCTAGCACTACTGAAGTAGAGATAGGCAGATCATTGGGGGTACATTGCTCACCCAGCCCAGCCTACCTGGAAATTTCAGGCCAGGGAAAGATCTTCTCAAAAAACAAAGTGAGTGTTGTCTAAGTAGTAACATCTGAGTTTGTAATCTAGTGTATGAACACACATGCACACACACTGGGGGGGATCCACCCATCCCCTACATAAGCATACAAGAAAAAAAAAAGAAGAGAGAACACTAGAATGGGTTGTTCAATCATTCAGCACACTTGATGCACTTGTAGGGGACTGGGTTCAATTTCCAACACTTTTCCAGTGGCTCTTAATCATCTATAACTCCATTTCTAGGAGATCCTGTGTCCTCTTCCAACATTCGTGGGATACCAGACAAGTACATGATGCACACACACAAGCAGAATACTCATACACATAAAAATAAATATAAATAAATCTTGAAAGAGCAAAAGAGACTTTACACAATTTCATAGAAAAGTTTTAAAGCACTTATCATAATTGCTAAAAGATAGTGAGACCAATTTTATGTTTATCAGTGGTCAAGGATTCCAAAAGTAAAACTCACAGATAGTATATTAAAAAAAAAAACACAATAACAAAATAATTATCATGCCTTAGACCAATATTCTACTGATATTCTTAAAACATGTCTTCAAAATTTTTCATCCAAAAGAAAGAATAAATTGAGGGAAACTAAGAGCTGCAGCTTTGCACTTTAAGCATCAGGAAATGTGGCAATTTAATTATTCACTGGGTCACTTTTAGAAACTTGTGTCTCCCTCCTGTGGACTCTTGGTATACTGTCATTAAATTTTATTTATGCCAGGTTCCATTAACATAGAAATAGTCAGAAACCTGAAAGGAAGAGGCTTATTCCCTCTTCCCTGTAACAGAGTCAAGACTCCTCTACTGGGCAGCAAAGAGCTTTGTTGGTCAGGCACAGCATGTCTGAGCACATTGTTTGTCCCACATTGCTCCTTCTCTGTCAGAGCCCAGGAAGAGTAATTTGTGTAATTGTCCACTCCCAATCTCCTTTCTCAGTCCTGGTTCTTTTTAGAAATATTTTACCTTGAAAACACCTCTTTTCCTGGCCTCTAATGGACCAGTGTTTTCTCCCCTTTTTCTCTGACCCCAAAATATACCTTTCTTGCATCTTATATTGATCCTTTTATGTAATCACATTACTGCAATGTGATTTGCCAAACTGCCATTATTATTAATAATAAATCCATTATTATTTTCTATTCTTGGTAACATGATTTACTCTAAGGCCTACTCTCCAATCACTGTGAAAATGAGTCCTTTCCTGAGAAGCCTCATCATCAAGCTTGGAAGTGTGGTCCAGTGCGGTGTCCCCTACTAGCTAGAACAAGTAATTTATGTGAGCTCAGCTCTTGCTCCCTCAGTTCTTCCTATAGCAGACTTCCTTTTCCATGCTGGGTAACCATGCACTTGAAAAACCTTTATTTGAAGCTGAGGAGGTATCTCAATGGGTAAAACACTGGCTGTCCAAGTGTGAGCATATGAGTTTCAAACCCTAGAACCCAGGTGAAAAGCTACATGTAATAGTATGTGTCTTTAGTCCCAGAACAGAGAGAAAGGAGGTGGAGACACAGAAGCTTGCAGGCCAGTTAGTATGGTATACTCAGTAGTAAACAAGAAACACTTTCTCAAATAACACTAGAGGTTCCCTCTGCCCTCTACATGTATCATGAAGGCAAATGCATGCCAGCTCTCACACACAAAACACAAATTAATTAAAAATAACATTAATAACAGCCTTCATTCTTATATTTCCTTTCACATCTCCTCAGTGGCTATGCCCAGTGAGCTTTAGAACCATTATATCCTGTTTCTCTTTTTTGCTTTCTTACCAGAATGGGAGCTCATATAACTTACTGAAAACTCTCTCTTGCCTAGTTTCGTTGCAAAGGCTCCAGACTATGCTTTCTGACAGTAGGATATCTCAACATGTTTTTGCTTCAAAGACATAAGTGGCATCATCAAGTTGATTTGAATAACTGTCTTTCATTTTTCATTTTTGTCCTTTTCCCCAATCTCTCATGTGCCTGGAGGTGATGTCCTAATATTAACATTGATATTTTGCTCCAAGGCTAATACATGTATGTAGACTGCTCCCTTTTGTGTCAAGATAAACAGTCACTATTTATTCCCTCATCTTCAGACTCCTTGGCACTTTCCTACCATGATCTGAGTCCCAGAAGGCTATATTGCATGGCTGTAGTGACCTCGTGATGCAGTGTTTCTACCTCAGTGGACTTTATGTTTGGTTTGGCCAACAGTGCACCATACTTGGTGATCAGAAGGTAGGGAGAAAGGGGGGGGGTATTTCTTTCTCATTCCTTGCTCTAGGCCTTTTCCCACTCTGATTTTGACTTGTTTTCTCCCTAGGTATAGCTCTTGGAGCACATTCTAGTATGTTTACATCCCTCTTTGAGCTTCAGCAAATCTATTTCCTTCTGTTGGCTCCTTTTGGGCTAGTGGGTTAACAGCTTCTTATGGTATCTATTCTCTGCACCTTCACAATCCCCAGGGAGTTGCCCTGAAATCATCTCCTCTCTCGGTGAGTAGTTCCTTTATTAAGCATCCTGGAACTATCTGAATTGGATTCTGTCCCCTGCTGAAATGAAGGGGTGACATGATCCACTTAGCACTCCCCATAGGAAATGTGTTCTTGCATTTGTGACTGTGTCCTATTGTGCATTGCATTCCAGTTTTTGTATGTGTGTACACTCTTCTACTTGGCTGTGAGTAAGCTCTCATTGAATATTTATTTTTGGAGGTTCCAGAGAGTCAATATACCAGTTGGATTATGTACAGGCTCAATAAATACTTGTGAGTTTCAGTGTACTAAACAGCAGTAAATCATGTCAAAGAGCACAGAATACAATACCAGAGAAAAGGAGGGATACAAAGCATAATTTTCTTGACAAAGTCTCTTCTTAGAAAGAAGCACACTCCCTAAGTAGTGACTGAGTATGTATTTTCTCATTACCTTGTTTCTTCTTCTGCATTGTGTAAGTAAAACCTCTGCCTTACCCTCATGTTTTCTCATTGCTATCCACCTCTGCAGTAACATTTTTTAATAAGAACATATGAAAGCTAAGAGTTTATTAATACTTTTAGGAAAATGGGAATTAGTATTTGGAACTTTAAATGCTAGTATGTCTGGAATTTCACTAGGGAGAAATAAACAAGAAATTCCTTTCATGTTTTGTTTAGATGTATTTCCCGACAGTAGTTTCATAATCCAAGATTATAGGGTCTGGAGAAGAAAAATAAACAGTGGACTAGAGAGAGATGGTTTAGTGTTTAATAATACTTGGTTTCAAAAAGTCACAATTCAGTTCCCAGGATACATGCTGGCAGCTCACCACTACCTGAAACTCCAGGTATAGTGGATCTCATGCCCTCTTCTGGCCACTGCAGGTAGCCACACATATGTGCACACACACAGCCATAGATATATTATTATATACACATGTTAATAAAAACAATATATTTTTTAAAATGCAAATAAGTAAACAAACCCAATAACAACAAAAGTTTGCTACCACCACCCCTCCAAATGTCCATGAAGTAGCACTTTTGGATTAGATTTGTTTTTTTGGCTGGTTCTAAAGATATTATTTTGTTTTTCACCATGATACTCAGGAAGCAACAGAGGAGAAAAGATAGCTAAAGAATCAGCACTTTACAGAGATTTGAGGAAAGAACTTTCAGACATGGAAATTTCTGTCTTCACTTTCATTGCAATTTCAAGGTAGTTGTGGAAGCAGGGTATTTCTAGCACAAGGTAAGTTAACAGGACGCTCCTATTCAGTACAAAGAAGTAAGCAGCTTCCTTAGACACAACCTTGCAGGACTAGAGGACAAGCTGCAATTCAGGAAGTAAATGGAGAGGCCACCAACATGCTGTGCTCTTGAAAGTAAGCAAGAAAGAGAAAGCCATGATACAGATGAAAAGAAGCATTGCTGTCCTCATTTCTCAGAACTTAACCAACATACCAGGAAGTGATACATTAGTAGGAGAAAGAGAGATCACTCTCCCTTCTTCATTAGATATTGCATTTCACTGCATAGATCCAAAAGGAACTTCAGCACTTTCATGGCCAGGTTATACTGCTATTATGTACCAAGTGAGTAATCAGTAAAGACACTGTATTCTTTTAAACAATTCCATTACTATGTTCAAGTCATACATCTCTTTTTCAAACTTAAAGTTTGGATTTGCTTTCTTTTATCTATGTTTAGCCAAGACTTCCTGGAAAGCATCACTTTTTCTTTTAATACAATTTGCTTAGAGTTAGATGTCTAATGTGTTTTTATTAAGGTGACTCACAAGCTGTATCATCAGGAGTAAGGATTTGGAAAAGGGAAGTGGTATATGAGACTAGAAATTAAGTCTAGGATGAGAATAGATTTTGCCCTTACCATGGTAGCTGAAAGCATAGCAGTTAAAAACATGAGGAAGAATTATAATACTGACACTCACCATTGTTGTACAACCTAAAAACTTATCCTACCACAATGACTGGGTTATTCAATTCCAAGATGTTCAGAGCCTTAAAACATTACAGATTCATATATACATACACACACACACACATACATATATATATGTATGTGTGTGTGTATATATATATAGTTTTAAAGCATTATCCAAAATAACAAACAGTAGAGAAAAAGTAAAATTTCCTTTGTAATGGTTTGTCAACCTTCTATCTGAACACAAGAATACCTTTAGATGAAATGTCCTGGTAGAATATTACTTTAAATTCAGGCTATGAAAGAGATTTTCTGTTCATTTTACATACAACCATTGATCCCATTCTCCTCCCTCCCATGCCCCAGTTTTCCCACATGTCCATTCCCACCTTCTCCAAAGCAAAGCCTCCCATGGGCAGTTAGCAGAAGAGGGTTTTTTGTTTGTTTGTTTGTTTGTTTTTTAGGAAGATTATGAACATAAACAAACTCAAAGAAAAAAAACCACATGATCATCTCACTACACACAGAAAAGGCATTTGACAAAATCCAACACCCCTTCATGATAAAGGTCTTAAAGTGATCAGGAATACAAGGAACATACATAAACATAATAAAGGCAATTTACAGCAAGCCAACAGCCAAAATCAAATTAAATGGAGAGAAACTCAAAGCAATACCACTAAAATCAGGAACAAGGCAAGGCTGTCCCCTCTCCCCATACTTATTCAATATAGTACTTGAAGTTCTAGCCAGATCAATAAGACAACATATGCAGACTAAGGGGATATAATTGGAAAGCAAGAAGTCAAGCTTTCCCTGTTTGCAGATGACATGATAGTATACATGAGTGACCCCAAAAAAATCAACCAAGGTACTGATACAGCATATAAACACCTTCAGCAACATAGCAGGATACAAGATCAACTCAAAAAAGTCAGGAGCCCTCCTATATACAATAGACAAACAGGCTGAGAAGGAAATCAGAGATACATCACCCTTTACAATAGCCACAAATGATATGAAATACTTTGGGGTTACTCTAACTAATCATGTGAAGGACCTATATGACAAGAACTTTAAGTCCCTGAAAAAAAAGTGAAGATGTCAAAAAATGGAAAGATCTCCCATGCTCATGGATAGGCAGGATTAACATAGAAAAAATGGCATTCTTACCAAAAGCAATCTACAGATTCAATACAATCCCCATCAAATTACCAACACAATTCTTCACAGGCCTGGAAAGAATAATACTCAACTTCATATGAAAAAACAAAAAAAACCAGGATAGCCAAGAGAATCCTGTACAATAAAACAAACACTGGAGGCATCACAATCCCTGACTTCAAGCTCTACTATAGTGCTACCATACTAAAAACAGCTTGGGACTGGCATAAAAACCAACATGTGGACCAATGGAATTGAATTGAAGACCCTGACATTAACCTGCACACCTATGAACATATAATTTTTGACAAAGAAGCCAAAACTGTGCAATGGAAAAAAAGAAAGCATCTTCAACAAATGGTGCTGGCATAACTGGATGTCAATGTGTAGAAGGCTGCAAATAGATCCATATCTGTCACCGTGCACAAAACTTAAGTCCAAGTGGATCAAAGACCTCAACATAAATCCAGTTACTCTGAACCTGATAGAAGAGAAAGTAGGAAGTACTCTTGAACACATTGGCACTGGAGATCACTTTCTAAAGATAACACCAGTAGCAAGACACTGAGAGAAACAATCAATCAATGGGACCTGTTGAAACTGAGAAGCTTTTGTAGAGCAAAACACATGGTCAACAAGACAAAGTGACAGCACACAGAATGGGAAAAGGTCTTCACCAACCCCACATCTGACAGAGGGCTGATATCTAGAATATATAAAGAACTCAAGAAATTAGACATCAAAATGCTCAACAGTCCAATTAAGAAATGGGCTTAGAACTAAACAGAATTCTCAACAGAGGAAGTTCAAATGGCCGAAAGATATTTAAGGAATTGCTCAACATCCCTAATTATCTAGGAAATGCAAATTAAAACGACTCTGAGATATCACCTTACACCTGTCAGAATGGCTAAGATCAAAAACACAAAAGACAGCTTATGCTCTAGAGGATGTGGAGCAAGGGGAACTCTCCTCCACTGCTGTTGGGAATGCAAGCTTGTACAGCCACTTTGGAAATCAATATAGCACTTCCTTAAAAAAATTGGCAATCCATCTCCCCCAAGACCCAGCTATAGCACTCTTGGGCATATACCCAAGGAATGCTCAATCATACCACAAGGGCATTTGGTCAGCTATGTTTGTATCAGCATTGTTTGTAATAGCCAGAACCCGGAAAAAACCTAGATTCCCTTCAACTGAAGAATGTATAAAGAAAATATGGTACATATACACAATGGGGTACTACTCAGCAGAGAAAAACAATGACATCATGAGGTTTGCAGGAAAATGGATGGATCTAGAAAAAATCATCCTGAGTGAGGAAACCCAGATTAAGAAGAATGACCATGGTATGTACTCACTCATAGTAGGATACTAGATATAAAACAAAGATAACTAGACTGCTACTCACAACTCTAGGGATGTTTCCTAAAAAACAGAACCCTAAGAAAGACACAAGGATTGTCCAATGACAGAGAAATGGATGAGATCTACATGAACAACCTGGACAACAATGGGTGTAATTAAGGGTAAGGTCTGAGGGAAAGAGAGCTTAGGGGAACAAGAGATCCCAGCTGGATCAAGAACAGAAAGGGAGAACAAGGAATAACAGACCATGATAAATGAAGACCACATGAGAACAGGAAGAAGCAAAGTGTTCAAGAGGTCCCCAGAAATCCGCAATGATACATCCACTGTAGACTACTGGCAATGGAAAGCCTGATCTGACCTAGTCTGGTGATCAGATGGCCAGAAACCCTAACTGTTGTGCTGGAACTCTCATCCAATAACTGATGGAAGTGGATGCAGAGATCTTAGTCCAGGCCCCAGGTGGAGCTCCAGGAGTCCAATTGTCGAGAAAGAGGAGGGACTATAAGAGTGTGAATTGTTGAGAACAAGATGGAAAAGCACAGGGACAAATAGCCAAACTAATGGAAACACATAGATTATGAACCAAAAGCTGTGGAGCCCTCAACTGGATCAGGCCCTCTGGATAAGTGAGCCAATTGAATAGCTTGAACTGTTTGGGAGGCACCCAGGCAGTGGGACCTGAGTGCATGGAGCTGGTTTACACAGGGACACTTTGCTCAGCCTGGAAGGAGGGAATTGGACCTGCCTGTACTGAATCTAGCAGGTTGAGCTGAATCCCCAGGGGAGTTTTGGCCCTGGAAGAGATGGGAATGGAGGGGAGGGGCTGGGGAGAAGTTGGGGGCGGAGGTGGAAGTGGGGGGGACAGGGGAGCCCATGGCTGATATGTAAAATTAAAACACAAATATATAAAAAAGAAAATGTATGTTTATACAAAATCTGGTTGTGTATATTCTTATTTCTAGGTACATCTCAAACATATAAGCAATCCAATTGTCTTTAAAGGCTGAGAAAATTAAAAGGAGTTGATAAACTTACCCTGGAGTACTAAGCAAAAACAAATAGTGAGGTTTCCTTTGTCTCCAAAGACCAAGGCTATCAGGATGGAGAACAAGTCAGAAGTTGCTAACCAATTATTTGGTGTGGAGAATCGGACTATTAAATATCAAAGTGATGAAGCATGTTTAAGGTCAGCACTTTTGTTCTGTATCCTGATTATGATGGTATTTGTCTGGAACCAGACATGTGTTAAGAGTCATAGAGTTATACACTAAAGAAAATTTTAGAAGTAAAATTAGAAAAAAAATTGCAAGTATATCAGAGTTGGTTTTTATATTCTACGTGTTTCTCCCCACTGGCTTCCTTGTAGTCTCTCTTCTAACAGCCTAATGTATAACTTCAATGTATACTAAGCAGTAATGTCCTTTAATACAGAAAACTGAGTTTCAATACAATCAACTTGATGGTGGTCTTGTCGCTAGGGAATCACCTGGTAATGAGAGGACTCACTCACCTCCATAAATTGGGAGGGATGAGGCCAGGTAACTATCATGCATTCTAGATTTTCCAAAGGACAATGGGCAAATCAATAAGAACCTCTGTATAAAGAACTAAAGGCATGTCAGGATCCTCACTTCAAAAGTTTGAGCAGGGATGTAGGGATTCTATTGTTCTTTGAAGTTCACTATTCAACTTTAATTACTGTAGAGAAATAGCTATACCAAAGACAGCTCAGAAGTAGTGAATTATATAACATGCCTAAATTTAGACCATACATATAACTATATTAGAATTCTGAAATCCAACATACTTTTCTTTATAAGAACACATATGAAATACATATGAGTCAAACATTTATAACTTAAAAGATCAAAAATATGCTACTCAGTTGTGAATTTGTTCCCACCACCCATCTTGGTCTTGTTTAAACTTTATCTGCACTCTGTTCCATAGCCTACATAACTTTTTAAAAAATTTTAAATATATTCATTAAATTTTTTTCATTTTACATACCAACCCCAGTTCCCCCCCTTCCCCTTCTCCTACCACCTCACCTCCCTCCCACTCTACCCCCATCCACTGCTCAGAGTGGGTAAAGCCTCCCTTGGTAGTCAACAAAGTCTGGCATACCAAGTTAAAGGAGAGCCTAGCCACTCCCCATTGTATCAAGGCTGAGCAAGGTATCCCACCACAGAGAGTAAGCTCCAAAAAGCCAGTTTATGAATCTGGGATAAGTCCTGGTCCTGCTGCCAGGGACCCCAAAAACAGATCAAGCCACACAACTGTCACCCACATTCAGTGGATTTAGTTTGGTCCCATACAGGTTCCTAGGCTGTCAGTCCAGAGTCAGTGAGCTCCAACTAGTACTGGTCAGCTGTCTTTGTGGGTTTCTCCATCATGATCTTGACCCCCTTCTTCTTTTTCTTCTTCTTCTTCTTCTTCTTCTTCTTCTTCTTCTTCTTCTTCTTCTTCTTCTTCTTCTTCTTCTTCTTCATTTCTTCTTCTTCTTGAATGCCAAATGACTCTATGCACTATTTAGTGGGAATTCTATTTTTATTCTTCCATGCCTTTCATATAACTTGATTCAATTAAAAGGAAAATAAACCTTAGTTCAGTTTCACCAAAAGTATCCATTGAGCATAAAAAAATCCCCTTTTAATGTAGCATTTTGTAACTGTAATAGTTTTACCAGATCATATTGGATAGGCCATGTGGGATGTACCAACATACTAAACTAAAAGATGTTCTAGAAATCGCTTCCTTGCTATTGTTTAGATTCATTTTCAGACTACCTAATGTGAAATCTTTGGAATTTTTAGAAAATTCTTAAATAAAATAGTATATTATTTAGAATGATTTTATTTAGAACTATTTATTATAGAGCTTTGCTAGTCTATGGAAAACTGTCAACAATACAAGTATATGGAAATATCTGATCCACCCTTTACTCCTCAGATGTTCTTGGCTGGCGTGATGATGCTAAAAGTGGAGAACTTTCCTAACAGTTCCTTACTAAAGTAAGAAGGGTTATAGCAGAAGGATATGATGGTTATATGTCTTCCCTCTGGGACTTCCATTTCATCTTCTGTTACTATAAAGATGAATGAAGCTTTCTGGAGCTTTTGGAAACCTGCCTTGTCAACTTGGAAGAATAATGCCAAGTGAATGTGTAACAGACACATGCACTCTGGATTAAAGTTTCTACTTGTTAACAAAGGCTTGTCAGTTAATTTTCAATAAAGGAAAATGTTTTAGAAGTCTTTTAATTTCCTGTTATGCTACTGTGTATTTCTGCAATGGAAACAATGTGGATACTGCCATTTCCCCACATAGAGGAGAGTCAAGGAGGGGTTCTCATTTTCCAATATAATTTTGCCTAACCCAGAATTCATTTGACTAAATAACTTCTCTATCGATAAAAGAAAATCATTCCAGAAAAGAGTGAATATCTGTGCCCAGTCAGTGCCCAAAGCAATTTTGGGATCAAATAAGTAGGAAGGACTGTAATAGTAATTCACTGTTGTCCTACTGTATTAATTTCTTACTGTGGGAGACATTCACACACACACACACACACACACACACACACACACACACACACACACACACACACACACACACACACATTCATTATCTCATAGTCCTGAATACTAGGGGCCTAAAATAATTACAGTACTCTAAACTCTCTAAAGATTCTGAAAGATGCTTCTTGGACTTTCACTGGTTTACCTGGCTCCAGGAACTCCTTGGTCTTATGTAACTCCTTCTCTGCCTCAGTCTTCTCATGAGCTTCCTTTATCTGTGTATGTCCATCAGTGTCTGACTTTAAAGAAGATTCATTGCATTTAGGGCCTACTCAGATAAACCATGATGATCTGTAATTAAGTCTGGAAGGACCCCTTTTATTGTTGTGAAAACTAAGTGTATTATCACATAGTGCAAATGTTAGAAAATGGACATTTCTTAGTGGTGGGACATTTAATACATCATGTTTGCTCACCTGGGGACTGTCAAAAATTCTCATATATTTACTGAGTAGAGATATGGATTTAATTTCCATTTAAAATTTTCTAAAAATGTGCCTTTTTTCTTCTCAGAATGATTCTAGTAGTGACCAAAATACTCTCAGATAGGACTAGTGAGACTCCTAAAACAAAACAACAAAACAAAACAGCATCTTGGAAATTGAAAAGATGGCTCAGCAGTTAAGAGCACTTGCTTCTCTTGCAAAAGACCCAGATTCTACCCCCAGCATCCCCATGGTGGTTCACAACCAAATGTAACTCCAATTCCAGAGGACCGAATTCCTTCTTTTGGCCTCCACAGGC
This sequence comes from Onychomys torridus, assembly GCF_903995425.1. NCBI lineage: Eukaryota > Metazoa > Chordata > Mammalia > Rodentia > Cricetidae > Onychomys > Onychomys torridus. Next base: position 100,495,158 of record NC_050445.1, on the reverse strand, counting down.
ACTATGTGTACATGATCTTTTACATAAAGATTAAAAATATACACATAAAAATCATACAAATTTAAGAATTCATTTTCTTGAGTCACCAATTTGAATGTAAGCCTAGTATTGCTTCACATTTATATATTTACTAGTATTAACACTTCTTTTTGACTGTCTATACTTTGACCCATTTTTGAAAAATCTGCTAAATATATACTGCATATTTCTTTGCATTTGAGGGAAGAAAGCTTAGCTTGATTAAAAATCATACTACTGGTTGTTTAGTTGGCTGACTTGTTCATGCCCTGTTTCGTGAATGTGGTTGTTTCCTTCCAGTTAATGGCACCTCACTGCCAAACCTACTTTGAGTTATTTCATTCTTTTGTGATTCTACACAGAGCAAACACGGGAGGAGGCCCAGTAACGCATTATGAAACAGAGTAACTTCAGGACCTACTTCAATCATTTATGGGATAGAAAATCCACACAGCAGTGTAGCATCAGCCATTGTACATACAAGTACACTATCTCAGTACAAGACTGAGAGTGAGGATAAGCTGTAGCTAAGCTATTGTTTCTGGAAAGGCCACTTCTAGTTTTCTTTGTAAGACCGGGATGCTAAAGTATCAGGTGCAGCTGAACCTCAATTCCTTGGGCTTTCCTATTTAGCCAGCAACTGCACTATGACTCCTTCCTGGGTGGCCCACAACTGAGGGAAGATATGCATCATCTTTCTTGAATAGATTGATAGAGCTATTCTGGGAAGTAACAATGTAGTCCTGGACCGCAAATTCAATTATTTCATGTCATGGCCTCAGGTTCTGTCCAGTCTCTATTGACTATATTCAGAGGGTGGTAAAATAAACATGCAATGTGGAACATATGAATTAAAATGAGCAGATCTTGATGACCTAAGACTGGAATTCTTCTTGCTGCTATTACTATGCTTTCAAATAGTGCTAAAATTCATGTTACTTAATGATGTGGTGGCGGGACATAAAGATTTTGTTTCAGATTATTTACAGAGTATGAAAATTAGAATGCTGATTTTAAAAAATGGAAATCATAGATAGGGAATTGATATTGAGAATGTGACTATTTCCTGTAACCCACTGTCCAATAGAAGAATCAATACTATTAGCAGTAATTTCAGAATTGGGGCATAAGCAAGCAAAAAAAAAAAAAAAAACTAAAAGGTTTAGTCTTTACTTGGGGGGAACATAGACATTAAATGATGAGGAAGAATAAAGAAGTTTTAATTTTAATTGAAAATGGGAATGTTTACTCAGATTTTCTATTTCCAGCATTCCTTCTGCTAGTGTCTTCTTCATTTTTTCTATTTCCCTCTTCAGGTCTTGGACTGTTTCCCTTGTTTTTTTCCTGATTTTCTTTCAGGGACTTAATGTTTTCTTCTGCTATAATTGTCCTTTCCTCTAGTTTTTTATAACGTTCTTCCCATTTTTTGTTTGTCTGTTCCTCCACTTTATTTTTGATTTCTTCTATGTGGCTTGGACTGTTTGGGAGGCATCCAGGCTGTGGGACCAGGACCTGTCCTTAGTGCATGAGCTGGCTGTTTGGAACCTAGGGCTTACACAGGGACACTTTGTTCAGCCTGGAAGGAGGTGACAGGACCTGCCTGTACTGAATCCACCAAGTTTAAATGAATCCCCAGGGGAGTCTTGGCCCTGGAGGAGATGGGAATGGAGGGGAGCGGATGGGTGGAAGGTGGGGGCAGGGGCGGGAGGGGGGAGGACAGGGGAACCCATGGCTGATATGTAAAATTAAAACACAAATATAATTTTTTTAAAAAGGGAAGAAAAAAAAGAGGGAGGTTGGGGTAAACTGGAAGAATTTGGAGGGGGAAGAGAGGATAGATGTTATGTAAATACAGTACTCATATATGAAGTTCTCAAAAGAATTTTTATAAAGAAATAAATTTTAAAAAGCAAAAAAAAGAAAGAAAAATGGGAATGAAGACTGTCACTAGAAGACTGAAATAAATAACTTTTCTGAAATCCGATTTTCAGTTGGGTGACAAAGTTCTTGTTATTGGTAGAAATTGAGTGAGATTTTTGGAGTGGACTTTAATTTTCTTGAAGTAATTATTTAAAAATTCCTCTCTTCATTACCACTCGTAGAAAACATGGTGCTTCTTTCCATGGTCAATAAACATTGACTGACTGAAAGATGTTCAGAGTGATGCTTCAGTCAGTAGAGTGCAGAAGCTACAGCAGAGGAGAAGAACTGGGGACCAATGGAGTAAAGGCGACCACGGACAGGGAACAAACCAGACTAGACATCTCAAGGAGACACCAGACCACACACAAAAATTCTGGTTTTCTGTAAACATAGAAACTCAAGTTACAGATGCCCTTCCATATTTTAACATTCTCAGTAGATTTTTTTTGAGAGTGAATGAATACCTGATTCTGTTCTAGTTTCTAATCACATGGTCACCATGTGCCTGTTTTGATGAGGTTACTTTACCCTCCCCATTCCTGAAGAGTTCTCAAATAATCATAATTAGAGATTGAGAGGTACTTGTGAGAGTGCCTTTTCAAACCATGAGTGCTCAGTGTATTAGATTAACAACCAAGTAACACCAGCCTTAACTTAAGTTTAAAAAGGAAAGATGTGATGGTGTGATGGTACAGGCTTACAACCTTCATTCTCTGGGGCAGAAGCAGGAGGATTGCTATGAGTTCTAGGCCATGTTGGTCTATTTACTAAAGCCCCTCTTGCTCTCTATCCCTCTTTCTCAAATAGTAAACAGATAAAATATATAGAAGTAAAAAAATTAAAATAAAATGCATTATGACAAATGAATTAGTACAAAAGTAAATATCAGAGAACATTATAAATAAATATATATATACATACTCTTGCTGCTTTTACTATTGTATACATCAATCTGTCTATCTATCTATCTAATTAGTTATATATACATATAAAACAAAAAGCACTGTTTAAACTTCAGTTTTGATAATATGTATGTATACATTTGCGTGTTTGTTTTGCGGGTTGTGAAATGTCATAAAGAGAATCTTGGACAAATAAAAATTATGTTAGTTACATCCATTGCTGTGATAAAATACCCAATAGAAACAACATATGAAAAGTAGGCCTTATGTTCCTCATAGTATCAGATAGATTTCAGTCCATAGTGGTAGAAAGGGTATGATGGAGTTCAGGGTGAAGGGAGCATGCTGCAGAGATTTTTCACATAGTAACCTAGAAACCATAGAGAACTAGACTCTATTCAAAGGCACACTACTATGGACCAACTTCCCCCAGCCAGACCTACCTCCTGACACCACCATAGCCTTCCAAACAGTCCTACGAGCTTGGGACTGAGCATTTAAAGGAAGAATGTGGGAGAACATGCCAGATGCAATCCATAAATCCTTGTCTAATTCCCACATCTTGATAGGCACAGTTAGATACCTTTAGTGGGGAAGTGATTCCCCTAATCTCATACTGTGAAGATATGGGGAAAATAGAAGTGAATCTCATATTGCACCCCCCTTGAAGCAATCTCTTATTATAGCCTTCTTTTGGAAATGAACTGAAGCTAAGCAGTTACTTTATCTTATAGTTTGCATCTAGAAAGTCAGTCAATGATCCATGTGGCTTTATCCTTAGGAGGTGGAACCTTTGAATAGGTATGGTGTAGTTGGGGTATCTTGAGTTTCTGAAAGTGTCCCCTCAAAGAGGATTGTGGAACACAGGTATCCCTCCCACCCATGTTTCTCAGCCACTATGAAATCTACCGTTTTTCCTTTCATATGCTGTCTGTCATGATGACTGCTTTGCCACCTGCACAAAAGCAGTGGTGCAAATATAATATGAACTTCAATATCTGCAAGCATGATGTAAAATGAGCCTTCTCACTCAGCTAATTACCCTAGGTAGTATTTATTATAGTAACAGGAAAATGGCCACACACTTTTTGATCTTTCAGGGAATAACATGAGAGATTTTGGTAAATTTTAATCTGATAATTTATCTTTGTTTCTCAAATTTCAAGTTCTTTTTCTTCCACCCAGTTTTCTGCTCATGAACATTTACCAAGGACAGAGCAAGCCACACATTTCCACATTTCAACCACACACCCTAAAGCCACATACACTTTATCTCCTAATGCCATGCTCTATATGTGCATGGGGTCCAATGCTTGGGATTGTTCAATAATTCCTCTAAAAATCAGTCACAATTCTCTCCTGCACTGTAACATCTGCCTCCACTGGATCAAACACATCAGTGTACACTTGTACTCAAAGGTTTTCCAATGTGTCATCAAATCACAGCCTCTGACCACTGTCTCCATAGTCCCTTTTTCTCTATCCAAAAGAGATTAAATGAATTGCAAAATTTGACTCATCCACTCAGATAACCCTCACCCACTTCTTGCTAACAGATAGAATCTCTCTCCATCTCTTCCTCCTTCTCTCTGTCTCTCTGTCTCCCTGTCTCTCTCTGTCTCTCTCTGTCTGTCTCTCTGTCTCTGTCTCTGTCTGTCTCTCTCTCTGTCTCTGTCTCTCTCTCTTATACATGGTGCATATGTGGATGTCAGCATACAACCTTGGGTTTAAGTTCTCATATGCCTTCTGTCTTTTGTTTGCAACAAAGGCTCCCCTGTCCTGGAACTTCAAAAAATGGGCCAGAATAGTTATTTCTGAGTTTCCAGGGGTCTTCCTGAATCTCTGCCATCTAACACTTGATGAGATTGCAGGCCCATAGAACGGTGAACAACTTTTATACAGGTTCTAGGAATCCAATTCATATCTTTGTCAGGTAAGACATCTTCCCAGCTGAGGTAGCTGCGTCAAAGCTTCCCTTCTACCTAGATTCCAGGACATCACATTCTCTTTTGTTCTTTCCTCACAAGAAACTATTTCTCAGAAGACTTCTTTGTTGCCATCTCATTCTATGGCAACTTGATGTGGAATTCCTATGATCCATCCTCACACATCTATTTGCACTCCAGACACATTTCCTGGATAACCTCAAAAATCAAATGTTCCAGTGATGTCATGTCTTCTTCTAAGGTGAGACTCATGGAGGGACCTCTAACACATTTTGTGTTCAATTATCTTCTTGATAATACATATGTATATTAAATCAACATACATTATATATATATATTAGAGTGATGAACTGAAGATTCCATTATGTTTCTTCCAATTGAGATTCTAATATTTCCCCATACCCTGCCCTCAACATCCCCAACCCAAGCATGCTTCTGTGCAGAACATTTTCTTCTATCTCTGTAAACAGCTCTCCTTCCAGATGCTTAAGCTGAAGAAGCTATAAAATTGTCCTTGATTTTTCTTAGCTCATAATATACATCCTCTTCCTTGGAAAATACTTCTAACTTATGTGCATCATAGAATCCAATCATTTTATTTAAAATGTAAAGTATATGACCCTATCTGTACCACCAGTGTATACCTCTTAAATCACTGTATATCTGTGTAATTGGGTTTGTTGACAGCTCTACACCCTCTTGCAATCTGTTCTTAATACATAAGACAATCAGATTATGTCTGACTTTGTACACATTTCTGCAATGGCTGTACCTTCCATCAATAAAACACATCTTTAGCATAGTGACGAAAGCTCTACATGGTCTGTACCTTTGTTATCCTTGTGTCTGTCTCCTTTCACACAGCTTTTGTTCATTCTAACTACATGTAACTCTTTGCTGGTCCTTGAAATTTTAGGCAATGCCCACTCAGAGCCTTGCATCTGTTGTTCTTTCTTTCTCATTCCCTGCCCAGGAACGCTCATGGATTGTGTAACTACCTTCCTACCCAACCCAGATTTCACTGTGTCAGTGATATCTGTCTTAGTCAAATGAATGAGTGTTATTTGGCAATGATAATGATTATAATGATGATTAAGATAAAACAATAAAGCTTTAAAGCATCTCTACCTTCTCCAGTGGTAACTATTCTGGCTTGCTTTTACCTACCTTTATTCCATATGGTTGATATTTCTTATATTCCCATTTCACAGAGGAGGAAATTAAGGCTCAGATTACTTCAATATCCTCAACTAAACAGAAAGAACCCAAACTGAAACTCTTATTATTTGATTCTAATTCAAATTCCAAAATATTTTGTATACAGGTCATTCTGTGGCAGCCACATTAATAATACACCTCTGAGATTCTCCTTTGAGAATTGACTTGTGCTTCAGCTGTGAGAAGCATACTTTGCTAAAGGCTTCACCTATTATCTGTAGAAGAGGTCCCTTCAGCTTTTAAGCTGAGATCATGATGCTTTGGGGATCAGTGGATAAAGAAGACAAGTCATTTCTCACTGTTACACATTGATTCCCTTGCCCTAGACTTCTCCATTGTCCTGGCAAAGGCCATCACTTCTAAGTTACTCTACAGTACTGCATTCTCTTCTTGCTTTTGTAGGCTTGTTCTCAGTAAGTGTTTTACATAATAAGCATCATTTCAACTTATACTTCCCAAGAGAATTCAAACTAGCATCAAATGACACCCAAGGACTACAAGAAATGACACTGGATGAAAGAAAGGGAAGGGAAGGACCATTTCCACACAAAATCACAGTACATTTCTTAGAAGTTGAACAAGAACGAATTTCTTATTTCCTTACTTCCATCTTCTACTTCCTAACAAAAGACTCTGAGTTGTGGAAAATCAGAACTCTCTCAGTATGGTAAACTCCAGGGTTGTAGAGGTTTGTGGTGGATGGAACCATGTGCTCAAAATCAAATTAAAAAAAAAAAAAACAAAAACCAGGGGTCTGCCATATAATTTGAATGCTTTCCTGCTCTGCAATACCAGGCACATTCACATTAAAAGGTAATGAATAGTATTTTATGTTCTGACATCATTGCAGTTAGAAATACCACTTAATACAATGAGCATATCTCAGAAATTTTCACTGATGCTTCAGCTCACCTTATCATAGGTTTATGTGAAATGATTGCAGATAGACATGTGGCTATCACAACTGTAAAACAGAAATATCACTGGTAATGCCTCCCTGTTGGTTTGTGTGGGAATTAAATGAGATAACACGTACAAAGCTCAGTGTGGGGCTTATATGGCTCAGTTGGTAAAGTGATTGCTGTGTAAAAAAGACAATCTGAGATGGATTCTCAGCACCCATGTAAAAAGCCACACACAGTGGCTTGTCCTATAGTGCCAGGGCTGGGGAGGTGGTAGCAGGAGAAGCCCACAGTTTGCTGGCCAAATAATCTTCCTATTTAGTAAACTCCAGGTTCAGTGAGACATTCCATGTCCAAAAATGAGGTATGAGGGATGGAGGAAAGGCTCAGCAGTGTAGAGCACTTGCGGTTCTTGCAGCAGACCAGTGATGGTACATCCCACAGTGGGTTGGGCCCTGCTACACCAATTAGCAATCAAGGAAAATGTCTCCACAGGCATGCCTACATACAAATATGATGGAAGCACTGGTCCCCTCTTCTGAGATATGTTGAGATGACAACCAAGATTAGCTATCACACTAGTATACTAAACCCAGCTGGTTAGCAACACAGACCCCTAAACACCTGATGAAAAGAACATCATGGAAACACTTTGGTGAAGTTTGAATTGGGTATGATATTCAGAGAGCTACCAGCTCCCTACATCATGCGGGATCTGATGGGTATACTGAGGTTTTACAGCAGACATGTCTTCCTTTGTGAGACTAGCATTCTAAAATATCCACAGTAGGTGACTAGTATGAGGTAGGTAGCTCACTCTCAAATGACCCAGGAAGAAAATTTATTTGACCTAGTCATGCTGCTATAATAACAGCTTGATCAATCTCTTACTGAAGATAAAATGGCTGCTTCATAAAATGGTAAAGTGACACTGTAACCATCTTTATTTGCATAAGTGCACTATAATGTTCCTGCAGTGAGAGAATGGACCAACTATGCTTCTCGGAACTTACTGCCCTCATTAAGAGGTACAGACCATGCTTGCAACTTTTCTGCAAGGTAGCAAGTGTCTATTTCAAAGTAATGAGGAACATAATAATGATGATAGAAAAAGTGACACAGTCATTGGCATTTCATTTATTGTTGCTTGAGAATGGTAAGGTAGCTTGCTTTTAAACATATATTCTATTAGGATCTGTTAGCAATGGCTCTTATTGTTATTTTGGTGCTAGTTTGTTTTAAACACAGTAATTAACTTTGAAGATAAAATAGCAAGTTTGCACACAGTGATTTCGTTGGGAGGTCTGGTTTGATGGTTTAACAGGCCCTAATTTCACCCCAGTATCTTAGACATGAGTTCCCATCTATAGATGAGAAGGGAAAGCCTTGGTCTTGAGCAAGGAAGCTGACTTTCTGAGCTGGAAGATGTCCTGAGACACAAGAGTCTAGGATCCAGGTGGAACTAAGTGCATCTCTCTCTTTCTCCCTCCCTCCCTGTCTCTTCACCCTTTCCTCTTCCCCTGCCCCCTCAAAGTGTCTATAGATATATATTTTTTAAATGTACCGATTGGAATAGTTCACTTTAGTTCAAGGGACAGGAGTGGGGTTCATATGAAAGGAATGCTTATTTGTCTTCACACCTTCGGCAGGAGAAAATTGCTTCCAAACCTCCACCAGAAAAGCTGCACTTGTGCTTTACACATTCTCAAGGTTGTTGGAAGGAAACAAAAGGTGACAATATCACTCACACCTAATACTTCACTCTCCCTGGTAGCTCCCTTGTATTCCAGGAAAATACAAAGAATCAATTTGATTAGATGCTGGAAGCCATTGGAACCCCAAGCAAGCAACTATGACTCATGATCACCAAAGGTCTCAAACTGACTTGAGTAGAATTTCCATCTTCTGCAGGACATTAGATACAGTTAGAATGCCTTCTTTGAACATCTTAAGAACTAATCCAGTTACTTCATCCTGTCACAGTCATTGTATATCTACTCATGAATGTCAAGAACACAAATCTCTCCCAGCTTCAGATAGTCCCAAGCTCTTTCACATATCCTAACTATCAAAGAAACCATAGTGGACAGAACATGGGACTAAGAGTCATGGAGGCTTGGGTTCAAGTCTATATCCACATATTTACCAAATATGTTTACTAAGTGGAACCTTAGAAAGTGGAACTGACCTCTCTAGTGTCTTCATTTTGCTAATGGAGATAATGATAACTGCCTCCTATTGCTATGTGAAGATGAAAATAGATAATGCAGCTAAATGTATCTCCCATAACTGCAATATGTAGGTATGACCTATTTTACTCAGGAAGATGTAGAAAATATTTATACTATTTAATATATACTATCTAGCTTTCCTTATCCTGGGGCCAAATATCCACACATGCTAGAAACAAAAGAAAAGCAAATGCAGGGCTATGCTAACAAATGTTCCTATGGCCACAAACATGTCTATGTACACACAGACACACACATACACACACACATACATACTCACACACTCAAAAGTTATTCACATACTACAAAGTGATATCATCCACCCTTGAGATGAAAAGGTAGGAATTCGTTTGAATACTTAATTTTGAATAAATTTCAAATAAAAATTGTGAGTGTCCTCAAAAGAATTAGAGGATTTGACAATCTTGGATTGTCCTACATGACTGCACATGCTTTTTAGTAGAGTGTAAAATGAGTCAGTTCTGCCATGATCCTTGCTTTAGGATAATTTTCATAAAATCTTACAGCTTACAGAAGAGGAACTATCATCAGTCAGATTCTCTAAATCAGAAGGTTAAAACAAAATTTTCCCAAGAGCCAAAGGAGTATAAAACCCCAGCTATTTCTCATAGGGGGTACAAAAGGAAAACAAAGTAAATAATAATAATAAGTAAAATGTGCCATAATAAAAGACCCAGACATATAGATTGTATTTAAAGAGCTATTTTGGGCTATCACAACACATCTTCTAAATGCATAGCTGCCTTCATTTCCTTAACAGCATAGTTAAACATCTTTGATTATTTCTTTTTCACAGTCATATACTGTATTATAGGATGAACGGTGTTCCTCAATTTGGTATCAATCACACTCCAGGGCAAGCCCCATACCAAAGAGTAGTTGGCCAATATAAAACTGACTCCATGGCTTTTTTTGTGTGTATTTGCTTTTTACTTTGTTTTGGTATTTTTAATTTTTATGGTTTATTTATTTTGATTTTCACTCATTATTATTTTTAATATTTTTTGAGACACTGAAAGGTAAGTTTGGAGGGTGGGGAGGTAAAGAAGAACTGTGAGGAGATGGGAGAGAGAAAAGAAGATGATCAAAACATAAAATAATTAATTTAAAAATGTGTAAAAAGGTGGTAAAAGATACTTGAAATTCTACTTCATCCACTCTGTATATAAAATAAGATCTTTTAAAAAACATCAAAAAAAAATAGCGCAATAGGTTATATCCTAACCCAATGTGACTGGCATCCTTATAAAGAAGAAAATTTCAGCCAAGGTATGTTCATAGGATAGATAACATGAGTAGTAATGGTAGCCATCTAAAAGTAAAGAATTTCAGGGACTCAAAGAAGCTAGGAGAGACATGAGACATGTATAATCCCCAGGGCTGTCCTTTGAGACAAGTGGTCTTCCAGTGTCTGCATATAAGAGGATACATTTCCCATTGCTCTAAGTCATGAATCTATAGAACTTTGTAACAGCTTCCCAGAAAATGGAATCAGTGAATCCCAGAGAGATTACATTAATAGCTGGATTTCATATCTCATTTCATATATTTCATATATGGTTTCCAACATTCAGTCAGGTTTGAGAACCACTACAGGAAGTAGCATAATGGAGATGTCAACTATGTCTTCTTGATCCCAGAACTTTATGGAAATAATGTACTGAAATTACACACTGCAAATATACCTGATATGAGCCTTTTATTTTATATCTCTATATAATATTTTTCATCCTTTCTGATTACATAAAATTGAGGAATAATTCACCGAAACACTACATCCTTTCTTTGAAAGATGAAAATATGTTAACATAATGTGTGGTACATTTCCCCTGTCTAACTTCCATGAATTGCAAGAGAAAACATCTGGATCAGGCAAGAGATTCCCTTCATTAGAGAAAATCAAGCAAAGCTTATTAGTGGCTTTACCCTAGCAATACAGAGCAGTATATATGACAATTACTAATACTGGATGAGAGTCAACAAAGTAAGCTAGTCACTGTGCTACATGCGTTCACATACCTGCTATCATTTAAGCAATTTGAATTATCACACTGGTATAGTTAGGTACTGATGTTATCCCTTGCCACAGGCAACATACTTAATGGTGAAATGCTCTGAACTTCTTGGGAAATGGTCATAATAAATCGTGAATAACAAAAACAAAATGTACATAATCTAAATCTCTACTCCAATACTCTATCATCACCATATGTTGACTCCCATCAACTTCATTTATTAATAAATACAAAATCAAAACCTCTCTGGTATTGATGATCAGTGATTGCTATGGTTTCCTATATTTATCTTTAAGCACATTGCCTTAAACTACTCTTGTCTTTGACCTATCTTCTGTTATGGCAAAATCTAAAATTTTCCAATACATGAATGGATCTCATAATCTATGTTGAATGCATATAGGGGTTACGATATTTACTTATGTTTATTTATGAAACAGTGTAGTCCAGCCCAGCTTCCAATATGTGGCTGGTCATCCTCACTCAGACTCCTCAGTGTAGGAACTGCAAACTTAAGCCATAGTGCTCAGCTGCTGGTTTGGATTTTTTTAACAGTGTCTTTGCAGGTGGGTAATTGGAAGAGAGGGAAATGGGATTTTAAGACCTTGAAAGAATTGGAACTAATAATAAATTTTGGATGGATTACCAGTTAGTAAAATCTGCCTTCATTCTCTTTAAAAGCAAAGCAAATGTAGAACTACAGTCCTCTTGTTACTAGCTGGAGCACCAAAAATCCCCCAGTTTAGACTCTCTTAGAGATGCTGGCCCAACCTTGCATCCACCCATCTTAGTTTTCCTATTTAAGATGATTTGATTTTGATATGCAAAAGAGAACAATCAAATGTGAGGGAAGATTATATTGTCACAACACCTTCACCTCCTGCCTACTCTAATTATGTGGTCTGATAGAGAAGGTGATTAAAACCATGCTATCAAAACACATAAAATATATTCCTCAAGTATAAAAATTTTCCTGCATCTAGCTAGTACTGATGGAGTCACCATAAGTAATTTATCATACTTGGGGGAGAACCTAAATGGGCCCTGAACATAGCCAGCGATGGCATTTATGTGGAATGCTTGTCAGGCATTCCTATAAAGTAACTTTGTGTTCCTGATCAAAAAATTATTCAGATCATCATAGTGAATATATAGAGTGTGGCTTTGGGGCTAATTACAAGACTATATCTCATCAGTGTGGCTATGTTTCTGAACAAGAATGCTGTTTATGAAGATGGAAATAGTTTGCTTATCTCTTTTCCCTATCTACCCATTCATGTATAGGAGGGAGATCCATGCATGGAGTCACAGTGCAGTTAATGGGTGCAGAATGCTGTTTATTACTGAGAAAACACTGAAAAGAAAACAAATCATTTTGAAGGGTGAAAATTGATTGGGAGAAAATTAAGAGTAATCAAAGATTTTAATTTGAGAAGGAATCACTCTTACCTGGGATGTCAGGTGCAAATAGGAAATGAAATTGAAATTTCTAAGAATAAAATGAAAGGAAGACAGAAAGAGAGAGAGAGAGAGAGAGAGAGAGAGAGAGAGAGAGAGAGAGAGAGAGACTCATAAACAGAGTCATCATAACAAAGACAAGGACTATTCTGAATAGCAGGCTGCTTTTTATTGCAGAACTGGCTTTCAATGTGCTTCTCTCAAATGGCAAGGACTATGGACCCTACCACCCTTTAAGCAACTTGGGTAGGATATTGCCATTGATGAGCACATTCTTTTCCAGCTTTTGACTAGTCCAATTCTCCTCATACTCATTTGATTTCAACTAAACTGACAAGCTGCCAACTAAGTCTTGCTTAAGCATGGAACAACTCCCATAAATCAGAGCCATAAATGGAAGCTCCCTTACATTGTGCTTACATCTGTAGGTACATTTGGTCTACAATGGCTTCCTCTATGACACATTAGGGTACATGTAAGTATGATAGGGTCATTATTTTCTTCTGATTTTTAGCACAGAGCTCTTAACACAGGAGATACTCAACAAATACCAGCTGGATGTAGTATATTACTGTAATATGGAAAAAATAGGCAGAATCGGTCCATATTTACATTCCCTATATATTCTTTATAGTGATGTACAAAATCTCATCATCCTCAAATGTATCTCTGCCATACAGTACACTGTCATAGATTCAGTTGAAATATTATGACTTTAATAGTTAGGTGTCAGTCAGTAGAGATTAGAGAAAGGGACAGTGAGGGAAGCTGTAAGGGGACTGGAGAACTGTTATCTGAGGGGAGTTGGATAGGAGGGATGAGTTCTATTGGTATCTATAGTTCAGAAGAATTAATCATAAAAAATTCTTTAAGACAAACATAGTATGTACTCACTCATAGTAGGATACTAGATGTAAAACAAAGATGACTAGACTGCTACACAACTCCAGGGAGGCTACCTAGAAAACAGGATCCTAGGCAAGACCCAGGGATCACCCAATGACAGAGAAATGGATGAGATCTACATGAACAACCTGGACGACACTGGGAGTAATGAAGGGCAAGTTTCAAGGGAAAGAGAGCTTAGGAGAACAGGAGATCCCAGCTGGATCAAGAACAGAAAGGGAGAACGAGGAATAACAGACCATGATAAACGAAGACCAGACAAGAACAGGAAGAAGCAAAGTGCTAGAGAGGTCTCCAGAAGTCCACAATGATACATCCTCTATAGACTACTGGCAATGGTCGAGAGAAAGCCTGATCCGACTTAGTCTGGTGATCAGATGGCCAAACACTCTAACTGTTGTGCTGGAACTCTCATCCAATAACTGATAGAAGTGGATGCAGAGATCCTAGGCCAGGCCCCAGGTGGAGCTCCAGGAGTTAAGTCCAATTGTTGAGAAAGAGGGGGGACTGTAAGAGTGTGAATTGTTGCTATCAAGATTTCAAAAGCACAGGGACAGATAGCCAAACTAATGGAAACACATTGATTATGAACCAAAAGCTGTGGAGCCCTCAACTGGATCAGGCCCTCTGGATAAGTGAGACAACTGAATAGCTTGAACTGTTTGGGAGGCATCCAGGCTGTGGGACCTGGACCTGTCCTTAGTGCATGAGCTGGCTGTTTGGAACTTTGGGCTTACACAGGGACACTTTGCTCAGCCTGGAACGAGAGGACTGGACCTTTTTTTATTTATTATATTTGTGTTTTAATTTTACACATCAGTCATGGGTTCCCTGGTCCTCCTCCCTCCTGCCCCCATCTTTCCACCAGCCCCTCCCCTCCATTCCCATCTCCTCTAGGGCCAAGACTCCCCTTGGGATTCAGTTCAACCTGGTGGATTCAGTACAGGCAGGTCCAGTCCCCTCATATAGTATAATTTGATACATAAATATTTTGTGTAAGTTGTCTCACTTATCCAGAGGACCTGATAAAATAATCATGTTGACAATGAGTTAGAAGCTTTGTCACTGCTGGCTAGCCTTCAGAGCATAGGAAGTTGGTTAGTAAGCAGCTGGGGAAAAGTCAGCAATGGTCTTCTTCAGCTTTGGAACTTGTATGCTAAAATCCCAACTTGGCAAGCAAGAGGTACTTACTGGTGCAATACTTGGACAACAGTTATGTGGCTAATTGATTTCTGGTTGGATCTGAGGTGTATGTAAGAGGAAGTCCATGCCTGGTATTATAGACCTAGCTAAGGGCCAATGACTAGGGACACTGTAAGTGCTAGGGATGAATCTATTACTCTTGTTTTGCTGAATGGATACATGGTCACACTACCATCTAAATGTGTATATTTATTCCCATATATTGCTGTTGTCAGCCTTGATATAAGTTTCTTTTTGTACAAATGGCAGTTAAAGCAGAGATTGTTGTTTTATCAAAGTATTACAGACAAGTCACTGCTGGGTGCTCAGCACCCATAATGTCCCCTATAAAGCTCAGAACAATGACAGAATGACTATAAGATTTTATAAGGAGAAGTGGGCCATGTGTCATGGTTTTAGGGGCCATGATATGTGTCATGACACTCATGAATTCAACACTGCTAAAGCTTACTTCATTGAGCCTGTATAGACCTAAGTCTTTCAACATAGAGTCATAGGTGGAGAGGGGTTCAAGGGCCCTGCACAATACATGGTAATGGCTGATAGAGCAAATATTGTGTACAGAATCTGGAGCTATGATGGGAGAATCCATGGAGGCAATTTAGAAGTATGACATGAGGGGTTCTATAGATTTTAATTGGTGAGATGAAGCAGTTTAATGACATTGGGGTATTAGATACAATTTTAAAGCAGAAAAAAGTCTCTCATGTATCATATATCTTATTCTTAGCAAAACCTAACATGCACAGTGGAGCCTTATAAAAAGGATCATTGTTTTCTTATCACTACAGAATGCTGCCTTAATATTATTGGTTATTTAAACACATAAATCATACCACTACTGTTAATAAGAAAGGGAAAAAGTGCTACCCGTCAAACTACAGCCCACCTAGTTGGTAAGCTGCCTGGGCAATTTAAAAATATGTGTGCATTTATGTTAGTTCATTTTCTGTTACTGTATCTAAAACTCATAAGCAGCGTCACTTATAAAGAAGAAAAGCTTCTGAGTCCTAGTTCTGAAAGCAGTGACTCAGAAGCCATACCAAGTCCATTTGTTACCTTTATTGTTCCTTTTATCAAATACTTGACAAGAGCAATGTAAGGAAGGTTTGATGGTATGACACTCCATCATGACAAGGACTGTTTGGTAGCAGGGGTATGAGGTAGTTAGACAGATTGCATCCACAATTAGGAAGCAGAGAGAGATAAATGCCCTTGTTTAGCTGACTTTTCCCTACTTATTGAACCTTTAACCCATGGATAGCAGCACCCACATTCCAGGTAGGTCTTTTTCCCCAGTTAAACCTCCCTGGAAATGCTCTCATGAAGATATGGAGAGAGGCATATTTCCAAGGTGATTCTAAACTCAGTCAAGACAACAAATCTAATCATTGCACAGATTGAGGTCTCTTGCCAGTGGAGACTCTTTTGGTGTCCTTAGAAAGCACAGAATATCACATGGGGAGAGAAGCTGAGCCAGTCCTCTTGTTATATAGAATGTTTCTTAAGTGCCAGCTCAGCGCTCTCTCTCTCTCTCTCTCTCTCTCTCTCTCTCTCTCTCTCTCTCTCTCTCTCTCTCTCTCTCTCTGTCTCTCTCTCTCTCTCTCTCTCTCTCTCTCTCTCTCTCTCTCTCTCTCTCTCTCTCACTAGGCTACAGTTTCACTTAATCAAGATCACTCCCTCCAGGCACTATTTAATCTTAATTAACTTCAAAAGGATTCCTATTGCAAATACATAACAGCAGTCCGATTAAGGCATCACTTTTTTTTTTTTAATAACCCACAGTTCACATGAAATTCAATATGAGCTTTTGTAGAGCCCTTCAAATCATACCAGTGCATATGCATGCATTTGGGAATGGGTGTTATTTAGTATTGGGATTACAGCTTTTCTTCTCCAGTTGGTTAAAATCGTTAGCAAACACACACTCTTCTTGGCCTCACACACCCACACAGGAAACAACTCCACAAACATCTGGATTCTGGCAGTTTTGTCATACAAATACTGTTTTAATTGGGACTTGTGAGCTCCAGAAACCAGCAGGATGAGCCAATGCAAGTGTTGAGGCACCTTCAACTTCTGAGATCCCTATGTTGTTCTATCTTGGCAAAAAATTTACTTCTCTCCTGGCAAAATTGCTAGGGCTTGTATTTGTGCTGAAGCAGCAGCTATGCCCACTTTGCAGAACACTGGCCACCTGAAAAACAGCCACATAGAAAAGAAGTACTCCCATAGAAGATATGGGCTCTTTTTAATCTTATTTATAAAAGCGGCAATTATGCCTGCAGAGGAATGAAGCACACCGGTCCTTTGGCAGATTTCCAGAGAGGAATGCAATGTCCCCTGCATTTAACCTTGAAGTACACTTCCTCACAATCCCGTCATGATTGATAATAGCTGGAGACAAGCAAACTGCTGAGACTTCAAGTGCCTGATTACAGCATTCACTCCTTTTTTGTTTTTATTTTTATTTATTTATTTTTTTAAAGAAGAGATACTCTGCTTCTTTTTCCTGTCAGGTGGTAATTCTTCCAGCTGAAACACTGAGTCATCCCCTCCTCCCTTGCTTTGGAAATGTAGGTCCTGCTGAAGTAGGGCTGGTGGTTATGAAGAAGCAGCAGAGTTAGTTCTGGAGTTCCACCTTTATTATGTTTTTGAGCAAAGATCTTACTACATAGTCTAGGCTAGTCTTGATCTCTTCCTCAGCCTCCCAACTGTGGAGATTATAGGCATGTACCTTCATGGCTGGCTTTGAGTGCCACATTTGTTGCTATTTCTTGTAGGACCCTTGTGAAACTGTTGGTGGTGAGACTTGTCATATTTAACCCCTTACTTGAATTTTTTATACACGAAATGTAGTCAAGCTCTCATTGTCATTTCATCATCACTTTGTCCAGGTGGACTGTGGCAGATGTTTTTACTCCACTATCCCCTGGTTTCATCTTTGCAGTTCCAGCTATTTTTTCCTTTTATTTTGTGTGAATCTGTTTCTGGCATCATTTTAACTGATTTAATACACCATTTCGAACTGATTTCATTTTTCCATGATCACTGTTTTCTCACGTCTTAGACAAAATATTTATAATTATTATTATTTTTTTTTTTGGTCTTTCCAGACAGGGTTTCTCTGTGTAGCTTTGCGCCTTTCCTGGAACTCACTTGATACCCCAGGTTGGCCTCGAACTCACAAAGATCCGCCTGGCTCTGCCTCCCAAGTGCTGGGATTAAAGGCGTGTGCCACCACTGCCTGGCTATATTTATAAGTTTTAATGGTTAGATATAAAGTTTTAAAAGGTTTTCTTTTATGCATATATTGCATTTTAAACCTATTCTCCTTCCAACATCCTTATTGTAACTTTTCACTCTTAACACTTCCTGCTGGTCCCATTTGTCCCCCAGACAGTTTATTGGAGAACATATCAGAAATCAAACTGACAAAACAGATACCACACTTGACCTTAGCAAAAAGACTGAGAAGCAATTGATGTAACTTTAATAGCTATCCTTCCTCAATGGGAGAGCCCCTTTCATTTTGTTATTCATTTATTCAATGAAAATGTTTTTCACTTCTACTATAGACCAGGGTTGTACAAGTCTATCCAGATACGGAGAAAATTACTATGCAGGGTTTATGCTCCAAAAAGTTAAGAAGGGGTAGACAAATATTCCTCTAATACAGTGGAATGTACACTAAGGGAGGTTTAATTCAAATGACATTAAGAGCATGTGTAAAGTGACAAATGAAAAATAGCCCTCAAAATTGTCAAGATATAAGACATGGAGACAGAAGCTTTATGGGAGTGCACTAAGGAAAGACTGGAGATTAAAACATATGAGACACATTTTTCAGGTCACTATGTTACAAAAGGAAAGTGAGACTGGACCCTGATTGCAAGAATTTTTCATTTAGCTTGCTTCTTAGACGGGATGACACAGTATGTTTACAGTTAGGCTAATCTGGTAAATACTCAAATATTGCACGAATAGGAGAGAGGAGACTGCCTTAGCACAGTTTTCAAGGGGAGTAAAATGGGAGGACTGCAGTACAGATATGGTTTGTTTGGCTGCAGTTTTGCTGAGGTGGGAGGAAGAAGCACAGGATAGATATTTAAGAGTGGGGGAAGGGTTGATTGATAGGAAGTACAGAGTGACATACTCTAGCAAGGTGGAGACCCATGGAGACAGAAGTGCCATAGCTGACTCAGCACTGATGTGAGCATTTCTCCATACAAATCCCACTCCTTAGCCTTAGAAATCCTAAAGAGAAAGAGTTAGCATGAAGTTTGTTTGCAAAGTAGAATAGAGAGAAAAGTAGCCAGTACTTGAAGATGTGACCAAGGATGTCTCAGGACAGCTGTAATTACACTGGAGAGGGAGAGCAATGAAAATGGTACAATTGCTGTGATGTGGAAAAGTGGAAGATGGTTGTGAGAACAGGAGATTGGGATCTGGGATCTGGGAAACTGCATTCCTATTGGATAACAAGTTCAAGGGTACTTTCAAAGAATGATTGACTGGAATCAGGGAGACCATAAAAGGTACTTAGAAAAGGGATGCAGACAATGGGATTCAGGCCAGATGGCCCATGTGAATTCTGAAATGATCAAAGAGTGTGTTTAGAATTGTGACAAACAGAAATATTGCAGAACAATCCTTTTTCTACAATATAAATATGTGTTACTCTCCTTGGTTAATAAAAAGCTGACAGGCTATGGCTGGGCATGAAGTTTAAGCCAAACTGAGAATGATTAGAAGATGGAGGGCAAAGTCAGGAGAGACACCAGCCAGCTGCCCAGGAAGCCAGAGGTCAGGTAAAACCACAAGCCATGTGCCAATACATAGACTAATAGAAATGGGTTAATTTAGTTGTAAGAGCTAGTTAGTAACAAGCCTGAGCTATTGACCATTTATTTATAATTAATATATCTCTCTGTGTGGTAATTTGGGAAGCAGTTGCCCAGGTATTCGGGAGCAGGTGGTCAGGACAGGAAATGTCTGTTTAAACAGAAGGCTGCACATGAAAATATCAAAGAAATGAAAAACAATGGATAAAGTACAATGGATACCTACAGTACCCAGGATTTACAGTTTGTCAGCATTTGTCAATGGCCTTTCAGAAGGTGATTAGCACAAAAGGCATGGCTATCTAATCTCTGGCCTCTGATAGGCAGAGTCGGGGAGGCAGAGATTTTTCTGTGTGCTTTTCAGGAGACACCAAAGAAGTTGAATTATCAGAAAAAAGAAAAGAAAAAAAAACTTGATCATTATGAATGAAAAGATGAAGGAAAGCAAAAAAAATATGTACTGTATATCTGTAATGACAGGACACATTCTAATATGGTTTTCTGAAGAATGATGTACTAAAAAAAATGTAAAATTCTATCAGTAATAGATAGTACACGTTCTCTTGTCCTAAGGATGAACAATGTATTTCAAGACCTTAGAGTGATAAACATTTGGTATTTAAAAGTCAAAGAAGATTTTTATTTTCTTTTTTGTGGTTCATGGTAACTTGACAAGTGGATTAGATATGAAAGTAGGGTGAGCTGGGTGGGGGGTGCAGG
Source organism: Onychomys torridus (assembly GCF_903995425.1). NCBI lineage: Eukaryota > Metazoa > Chordata > Mammalia > Rodentia > Cricetidae > Onychomys > Onychomys torridus. The sequence continues at coordinate 100,474,851 of NC_050445.1, read as the reverse complement.
GAAATTCAGACTCAGACTCTTGGAAAGCATAGCCTATATACAAACTTATAGCTTCCAACATGCAGAAGTGATATCACAGTGATTGAAACAATCATTATCAGTACCCCAAAGTATTCAATGTACTCTAATGTCCAGGTATGAAAAAAATAAAAATGGAAGAGATATTTAAGCAAATAAATATGAAGAGGCTTTGAGAATAGAGAAAGAGAAAGAGTGCATTTTGAGCCCAGAACATTCCTTCATGGAAATTTAGGAATGATGTTTGCTCAATGTGACACTGGATAACCTGCATCTAGAAGATATGTTTAGAATTGCACCAGACTAGCACTCACAAGCATGAAGGAAAACTATTCTCCCAGCAGAGACATCACATTTTCAATTCCACATAAGGACCATGAGCGCTGATGGAGTCTGTGATCACAGGCTGATGATCTATAACATGTAGTTATAAAGATAAATGGGTTCTAAATGGATCTGATGATGGTACTATTTACACTTCTGGCATTTACTCTTTTAAAAGTCTATGGACTCATTTGAGGGATATATGTTCTTTGTAATTAAAGATGATAACTGGGCTCCTTAATGAGCCCATAGGGTACAATACATTGTCGATGTGAGCATTGTACTCTTTTCATTTGTCAGTAAGCAGCTTGCTAGACTCTTCCCATAGTCTTTCTGTTTAATTGAAGAGAATAGCGTAGTCCTTGAAAAGAAAAAAAAATTAACTATTTATTTGACATAATCAGGGAATGAATATTTATTCCTTTGTCTCAATTCTCTGCATTTTATAGCCCTAAAAATGCCCATTTGAAGGAAAACAGCCTGTGATAGGATTCATTCAAACTGGTGTATTTCCTTATACAAGTGAAAATAAAATGCTTTAAGGTTTTCTTGCCTCCTGAGACTTGGTATCCTTGGTGCTGGAGCAGGAGCTACCAAAACAAGACCGAGTCAGCTAATTTTTCCAGCAAATATGCCAATATCTACATCATACGATCTCTATGTGTATTAAATGAGATAAAGTCCTAGAGATAATGCCTAGAGAGTGTTTAGAATTGATTATGGAGCAGACTAAACTATCTAAACTAGCTGTCTTTAGCTTTAGCTTTACCTGGTCAGCATTGTAATAAGTGCAATCAAAATTTTCCTCAGCTTTGTAGATGAAATGGTAGCTCAGCAGGGAAATGTATTTGCCATTAAGCTTGTCAGTATAGGTTTGATTCCCTGAGCCCAAGAAGTGTCAGGAGAAAACTGGCTCCTCCAGATTGTTCTCTGATCTTTACATGTACACTGTGGTGAACACACACACACACACACACACACACACACACACACACACACACAGAGAGAGAGAGAGAGAGAGAGAGAGAGAGAGAGAGAGAGAGAGTTTTTAAATTAATGGCTATTTGTATTATACATTTTATTTTTCAGTTGAAGCTGTCCAGGTAAAGAATAATAACAATTAGTCATTTATACCTAGTGAGTGACATAGTTTAACTCTTTAGAACAATTTTCTTCAACTTTAATAAAATGATGCCATCAGAGTCACATGTGTCCAGTGGTCCTATATTATGGGCAGTATAAGTTTTCATTCCATGTATTTAATTATGGACACTTTTTACTGTGATGTATACTTTTGCCCAACTGCATTAATTCTCTTCAACCATTGGATTTTATGCCTTTGATAGTTTCCGATATAAGAAACCTGGCTCTTAGATTTACTAGAACTGTGAAGAGTATAAAATAGATTTTGAACGAAAGCCAGAGGGACTCTTTTATGAGCAAGGCCATGAAATTTGGAGTATGAAATTGGTAACATCCATATTGGTTATTGGAAAAGCTTTCATGAATTCAGTTTAACTCAGCAGCACTTCTCAAGTATATGTCAGGTGTCTGCTATATTAGGTCCAGATCACTGTCATCACTACTTTTTCAAAGACCAAAATTCTAGTCCACAGGAAATGACAGTGTAAGAGCCACACAACTTGTATACAGATGTTCATGGCTGCTTTATTAACAATGGCTATGTTGGAAAACCAATAAATATCCATGACTAGGTGGAAAGTCTTCAGCACACAATACTATTCAGTAATAAAAAAATAATCAATCAATCAATCAATCGATCAAAAATAAGCAAACTATTGATACATGGCACAGATAAACTTCAAAAGCATGATGCTAAGTAATAGGGACAGTTGTCTCAATAATAGTACTATTCTGGTGTTTTTGTAAATATCATTGAAATGCAAATTAACATGGTAAGTCAGAGGGAGGAAGTATGAAGGATGGAACAGGGGCATTGGAAAACTTCAGAAGTGATAATACACTTAGTATTTAGATTATGACACTAGTTTTTTCCCCTTCATTTTTATTTTCATATCATAGCATGGATATACAGGTATTTATGAAAGGCAGAGGTAAATGCTTGGTGTCTTTATTAATTGGTCTCTATATTATTTCTTTAAAGAATTTTGTTGTTGTTTGTATTTTCTTTTAATGTGGGGATGTAGAGATGACTCAGTAGTTATTAGCACTGTGTGCTTTTCCAGAGGATCTGGGTTTGATTCCTAGCAACCACATGGTGGCTCACAACCATCTGTAACTTCAGTTTCAAGGGCTCTAACACACTTTACTAGGCAGCCAGGAAACAAGGAACACACATGGTATATATGCATATATATAAATACAAAACACTGATACATAATTATTAAGTGTCTCTGTGTGTGTGTGTGTGTGTGTGTGTGTGTGTGTGTGTGTGTTTCTGTGTATGCACCTGTGAATGCAGAGGCTTCACAGAGAAAGGCTTCAGATTCTCTAGAACTGGGATAACAGGTAGGAGTGACATGGATGAGGGATACTGAATTCCAGTCCTCTGTGAGCAAATGCTCTTGACCACAAAGCCATCTCTCCAGACCAACCCTTTACCTTATTTCTTAAGTCAAGTATTTCAATGACCAGAAAGCCTAAGAAATCTTCCTACTTCTGATTTTTTTGTCCCAGAGACTACAGTCATGAGCTTCTCCACCAGACTTTCTTTTGGACATAAAGAAAGGATCAAACTAAGGCCTTCATGTTTACATAGCACCACTTCACCAACTGTTGTAGTTTGAATTAGAAAAGTCCCTAACAGCTCAGGTATTTGAACACTTGGTCCTCAGTTGGTGGCACTATTTGGAGAGGTATGGGATCTTTGGGAAGCAGAGCCTTACTGGAGAAAGTACATCATTATAGGGGCTGTGAGGCTTTCCTGTTCTTTCTCTGCTTTCATTGGGCAGATGAAATGAGATCAGCAAGCTTCCTGCCCCTGTCTCCATGCCTGCCTGTTAACATGCCTTCCCTATCATGATGGATTTTCTATTTCTGTGGATTTCTCAGCCAAATGAAAGTTTTTAATCCTTAATTTATTTTTGTCATGCACTGAGGTAGAAAGGTAACTTCAGGTTTGACATCATCCTGGACTAGATAATGAGTTCTCAGACAGTCTGGTTACAGAACAAGACTGTATCTCAAACAAAACCATTTTTATCTCTATCTATGCATAATGTATTAAATTTAAGTTTGATTAAACTTAAGCTAAAATGTCCTTCCATTAGTTCCTGACTCCACTTTCCAAACCAGTTGAGTTCATGCCCTCTTTTTGTGTCATATCATTACAGTTCATGCTTTACTTTTACATAGTGAAACAAAATTGTGTGTTACAAAGTACTTCTTTGCCCCTGGACTGTAAACCCTGAAGGAACAGGGGGTACTTTTCCTCTTGGTTTTGTGTTTTCTGAAGATTTAGCATAATAAATTAATGACTGAAATATTGAGGGTCTCACTTGAGCCAGTATCTGGGAATTTGTCACTTCATTAAGCCATTTCCTATGAGGACAGAGCAGCTGGGTGCTGACCAATGTCGAGCTCCAAAATGTGACAATTTACTGTACTAAGGAATGGTAGCCAGAGATGGGAGTGTAATCAAGCTGGAGAATGAGGTAGATCTCTGGTGATGCTTTAATATGGTAGTTATGCAAAGGCAAGCATACACACACACACACACACACACACACACACACACACAGGGGTGGGGGGGATAGAAATGTTACATAATATTCTATGCCTATGTCCTGCCTTAGATACAACAAAGAACAAGAATTACATTATTATACCATTGTTGGAAGCTCAAGAGCAAAGAAAGACTTTTGTGCATATTAGATATAGCCCTCAGGGAGCATTTCTTCTGTAATAAAGTGATACCATAAATCATTCTGGGCTTCCACTGCCATTGATTGAGGTGGACTCTGAGCTCATTGCCCTCTGCAAGATGGCAGGTTAGATACCTTGATTGAGAACGGATAGTTCTGATTCCTGGGAGAAATGGCTAGATCAGAGTGATTAATTTCAACTAAATTGAAAATGCTCATGAAATAAATGCAAGAAACAACCTTTATGAAAATGTTTAGGATCATGTTAGTGTTTATAGCAAAATGTAACCCAAGGGGCTAAGGATAACCTTAAAGGAGACTTCTCTGAAGACACTGAGAGTCATGCAGTGTAAAATAAAATTCTAATGGACAAGTGAAAGATCACAGTTATCTGGCTATTTTTGGATAATCAGTGAGTTGTGAACTTGATATTTTTCCCAGAAGTATCTCAGCAAACCTTCACTGGATGTTATTTTAATTGAATTTGCATTCACTTATACTATATGTTGATCATGAAATTTAAGGCATAATCTGTACCTACCCTCAAGAAGCAGTTTTTCTCTTTAAACTGTTTCCCTGGGCTATGTGCTACTGGGACAAGGCGTGCTAAAAGAATGTGAAAAGAATATTGGAATTGAATGACAGAGATGAGCACATTTTCTTGGGTCCAGAGAAGAAAGATTCCGGCGACTAGGACAGAGCAGAAAAGGTAGGCTTGGACATTGTTCTTGAAAGATGTATGAGGCTGAGGCTGTGAAAGAGGAGGGCTCAAGGTACCCACATATGTGATACAAGAAAATGTGTGATGAAGATGGTATAGAAAGCCTGCAGGAGTCTTCTTTCTATAAGAAATACAAAAAGTTAAATAAAAATCATCTTAGCTGAGATTGATGGATACTTACCCTTGAGACAAAACTTAATAAGAAACCATTGAAGACTATGGGAATGTGAGCAGGTAGGTAGTACTCTATCAATTCCCAGTAATACTTACTATTTTTATTATTTAGATTAAAATTCTTTTAAAAAGATGTTTTTTTAATTTTATAATTTAATTTAATTTTACATATCAGCCACGGATTTCCTGTCCTCCCTCCTCCCGACCCCTCTGCCCTCCTTCCAACCCACCCACCCCCAATTCCCATCTCTTCCAGGGCAAAGAATTACATGTTCATATGTGTGGCTACATACATGTGGGTTCAGGTGCATGAAGAAGACAGAAGAGGGCATCATATCCAGAGGAATTCCAGTTACAGGCAATTATGAATCACCTGACTTGAGTGCTGAGAACTGAATTCTATTCCTCTGCAAGAAGACTATATGTTCTTAAGTGCTGAGTCATTTCAGATTTGGCCTCAGAGTCTTTTTGTAGCATAGGACATGTTTGAGAGTTAGTCTACTAGGTAAGATCTATTTGCTGTCTTTGCCTTCAGGATTCATTTTACCGTTTTAATGGCTGAGAACATTGTGTTCTTTGTCTTTCATCTGTTTCTGAGTTTACTTTTACGTCCTTTTTAAACTTTTGAAACAGAGTCTCTTCTAGTGGGCTACTAAATTTCATAATGGGACTTGTCTTTATGGATGATCTTGAAGTTAACCTGGGGTTAGGATTACAAGACAACAAATGTTAACATATCCTTTTCTTTCATTATTAAAGATATGCATGCCATACTGAGGCCTGTATCAGCAAATTAAAAAATACACATTTTCTGTGTATGCTTGATTCAGTCAAATAATGCTATTCTGATCTTACATATTGATGCTATATACAGAACTATGCTTTAGAACTGCTTAAGGTTTTGTTTCATTACATTTTGCCTTAATAGTAACAATTGTAGGCAAAGTAGAAATCACATTTTAAGTCAAGGAAAGATAAAATAATCTAAGGCCACAACTACTATAAACAAAGGTTTAAGTAAAGTTCTACTAATTTTCATGTATCTTATGATAGGTTCACTACAACAAATATAATTCCTTCTTTTTTGTGAATAAAGATACTGGGACTTAAAGGTGAAAAGAAATAAAATATACACATAAATTTGAGTCATCAGGTTCCAATATTTTACCTACTATGGTATACTATAATCATATTATCAATTATAAGAACTTACCATGTGCTCCTGTTTCTACTTAGAGTTTTCTACATATTTTGGGGTTCTGATCATCGTGTACTTATAAAGGGATAACACTGACTTTGCTTCCACAGATAGGAAGCAAAGGCTGCTCAGCCCACACTGATGAGAAGTAATGGAACCAGGATTTGAAGTCTAGGTTCAGAATCAAAGCTTTGTAGTAGTGTATTTTACTGCTTCTCATGGGATGATAGAATGGTTAAAGTGGAGTCTGGTGATAGTTGTGGGTTAAGTGAGGAAGAAACCCACTCCCTTAGGGAATCAGAGAGCTTTCATGCTGTGAAGACTTGTTAAAAACTGGTTATGCAATCAAAATGCAGAGTTGTAGAGCCCAGTCTCAACTGATACATCTATAACAAAACTGCTGTGCCTAAGGCTTAGTGATCAGTATGGAGGAGGCAGAAAGATTATAAGATTCAGAAGAACAGGGAGTTTGTTGTCAGATTTTTTTTCTCCTAGAAATGTCAGAAAGGCTTCACCCATGATGTCTCATCAACATGGCTACTTAAAAGAACAATACCAATAGTCATGCTAACACAGGCATGGGAAAGCTCACAAGGTTCAACCCTAGACAGAGAAATAAGTAACTAAGAAATGCCGAGAGTTGATGAAATAGTCTTCCCCAGGGAAGATCATACCAATTGGCTATCCAATACAAATAATCAGCCCTGAATACATATACATTATATATGTATATATATATATGTGTGTGTGTGTGTGTGTGTGTGTGTGTGTGTGTGTGTGTAATGTATATTAAATAAATTAAAGTAAAAGAAGCCATTAATTTGAAAGATAGCGAGGGGGAACACAGGAGGTATTAGAAGGAGGAAAGGGAAGGGGGAAATGAAATAATTATAATCTCAAAAAAATTATTTACCATCTCCCAAAAGGAAAATTATACAGTCCAGTCTTGAATTAAAAGCTTCAAAAGTTTCCTTGAATAATTGCTTTGCTTTAAAATGTGCTCAGGACCATGCCTGGCACCTCACATATATTATCTCATTTAATCCTCATAGCCATTCTAGTTGGTTAATGTTTTTGTCAATTAGGGAAACAGTATGCAATTCCCAATGAACTCCAGCAGTTCCTATTTCCCTGGTGAAAGAGGAGATGAACATCTCTGCCTTATAAACACATTGAATGCTTTCTTCTTTTTCATTTTTGTATGGATGCCATCCTTTTAAGGTTATAAAGAAAACACGAGGGAGTTTATTACATGGTTTTGATAAAAAAATATATATATATAGGATCCAAGCTGTATCTATTGTGCTATGTTTGCTATACAAAGGAAGTAGGAGAAAAAGGAAAAAAAGAGAACGAGCTAGAGAGATGGCTCAGAATGAGGGGTACTGGGAAAAGTGAAAGGAGAAGGAGTCAGGAAGCAGATTTGGTTAAAACATATTGTATGCATGTATGAAATTCTCAAACAACAAAAGCAAGCACTAGCTACTCTTGCAGGGTGCTGGATTATGATTCCCAGCATCCACATTTTGTGGCTCACGACTGCCTATAATTGCTCCAAGAGATCTGGTGATTTCTTTGGCTCTTAAGGCCCTTGGACACATTTGTACATACATACACATATACATACATACATAATACATAAATACATATACACATATACATAATTAAACACACACATATATAATTAAAAATATTTTAAAAGGAGAAGAAAAAGGAGGATGGGGAGGATATGAGGAGGGGAGAAGAAACATTTAGATGGATATTCATGGTGAGAGTAGACAGAAGGAGAAAAATGAAGCATAATAAATTCAAAAAATTCATGTGAGCAATTGAGGAAAGAATTTTCATAAAGCTCCTGCTAAAGAATGTCTTGCAAAACTCCTATTTTCCAGAGTGTCCTGCATCTAGAGCTAGCCAGTGGAAGCTGACCTGACATCATACATTTTACTTCCAGGTTATGGTAATTAAGAATGCTGTGACTTCTGCAATTCAGATTCACACTGACTCTCAGATTTAAGGCAAACAAACAATAAGAACAACACAACAACACCAAATGCAAAACAAAGCACACACACACACACACACACACACACACACACACACAGACAGAGAGAGAGAGAGAGAGAGAGAGAGAGAGAGAGAGGAATTCACTCAGGTGCTTTAAAGTAATATAGCCAGGAAAAGAAAGAAGCCTACTCTCTGAGTGACTTCAAGGCCTCAGCAAATCTGCACTACTAAGTCCCATTGTTATGTGGACAGGAAAGGAACCCCTTTTCACAGTATGCCACTATGTTTGAATTGCTGTGATGCCAGAGCCTATCACACTTACTGATATTACGTGGAACTGTGGAACTCCTTTATTTCATTAAGAGCAGATGTTGCATAGCTCAGTCAATTATCCATTGTCATGAGGATCTTGCATCATGACTCCATGAGGAAATTCCACTGGGGACAAGTGAAACTTCATTTTAACCGGGAGGATGGTGAAAACAAAGCAATTAGAGAGGGAAAGTCATATGGAGTCATTAACTCAATTTCACATGCTCACGCATTCCCTAGTCTAGCTGTCTAGCTAAATGGAATAAGGGGCTGGATTTACCTTCTTGTTTAGGAGGGAGGGAGGGAAGGAAGGAGAGAGAGAAAGAGACAGAAAGAGAGAGAGACAGAGAGAGGAGAGAGAGGGTACACAAAGAGAGACAGAGAGGAAGGAAAAGTGCAGAAGGAAAGGCTGGAGGGAGGGAAAGAGTGGGGAGGGTAGGAAGGACAGATGAAATAGGAAAAGGAAAGAAAGATATATGAAGTATGTTGTACTCACTTGGTGAATGAAAGGGAGGTTTGTCTTGAGACATGGGGAACAACAGATTGCCTCAGCTTGTAGCATGGGTAGAAATTTGTGGTCAAGTGCAGGGAAGGAAAATGAGGAAGAACCCATTTGACTCCTAGAGGTGAGAAGAAGTCATCAGGAGTCAGGAAAGACTGTGAGTGCTAGAATTCATAGAATACAATCTCAGAAATTAGGGAGCTGTGCACTGCCAGGGTTCCAGACATGAGCCATAGGGGTCCCTGAAGAATTTAGCAACATTCTGAGATCTATTTGGGAAGAAGCTTAAAAGGCAGAGGTTAACTTGTGAAAAATGTCTCAGTGTAGCCACGCCAGTATACATAAGCCTGGAATAGCATGCATCCTACTGTCAGACTACAAAATAGCTCATCATTCTTCAGATATTAGAGAAATAACTCAGAGGGTTCTTAACTCAGTGGTGATAGATAAGTAGCCTTCATAACTCTGGTCTTCCTAACCAATCTTAAATGAGAAAAAAAAGGGGGGGGAACTGTTTCTAGGTAGCATTCCTGTGTCTCAGAAGAAATCTCAAGAATATAAAAAATTGGAGACAAAAATATGCAGATCAAATAAGTAGAAAACAAGCAGCAAGATTATAAAAAGTTGACACTATCAATAATCATTGATAAAAAGGGAAAGATTAGTTATTTTGCTATAAACAGGTTAATGGTGGGTTTCAAAATATACAGTATCACCAGAGGTAAGGAAAGTGATTTTATAGTAAGAGGAACAGCTCAACAAAAGACTATAATAATCCTAAATGCCCATTTGGAAAATTACATAGTCTAGTAACTGGTAGAAACAGTAGATAAGAAAGCCGTTGAGGATATGGTGGATTTTCATAAACTACCCACCAGCTAGACTCTCATACAGTGTTCCACCCTGTAATGCAAAACCCATACATATATTTCTTGTATGAAAGGACATCTGGAATATTTATAAAGACAGGCTACAACTGGGGCCTAAAACAAGCCTCAATAAACTCTAAAGGATGCAATGAAGGTTATGAAAATTAAAAATTAATAAGAGAAAAATCTCTGGAAAATTTTAATATTTATAAACCAATTAGAACATTCTTAATCTGTGAGGCAAGAAATCACTTTTTTATTAAATATTACTGAACATATAATCGGTATGTGAGAAATACCACTAGCACAAAATTTAATGAGTGTATTTATACCAAAATGTGTATATTAGAAAATAATTTTTAAAAATTCAGTGTCCTTAATACTTACACTGAAATTAAAATAAGGAGAGAAAGCTATATGCAAATTAGAAAATTCATAAATAGAAAATAACAGAGATCTTTTTAAAAACAAAGGAACTAAAAATCTATCAGGTAAAACATAATGCTTTGAAAAGTCAATAAAATCAATAACCTTCTAGACACATTGATCAGAAAGGGGAGAAGATGACAGTGACAATGTCAAAAAATGAGAGGTACCATAACTGAATATACAGACATTTCTAAAATCGTAAAGTACTCATAAACTCATGGTATATCTGAAAGACATATGGTACCAGAGCACACATATGGGGCAGGAACAACAGAAAAGACTGGTATCTACTAAATTATCAGATTTGTGAGGGAAAAGCTTGACTAACAAAATATTTAAATCCAGATGTGTTCCCTGGCAGATTGTACCCACTAAATAACATCCCGAGTTAGGAGGAGAGAATGCTTCCTACCTCATTCTATGAGGCTAACCTTAGTCTGATACTATTTTTAAATGTTTCTTTTTCCTAGTTGACTAAATTTATTTTTTGAATAAAAATTATTTAGGAAAGCATTCTAAGAAAATAAAATGTTAAGCCAACATTTCTCATGAATACAGATGAAAAAGTTCTAATTAAATTTTAGGAAGTTAAATTCAAAGATGTACAAAAAGGACCCTGTATCAGAACCAAGTTGATTTATCCTAAGAATGTGAGGCTGATTTACCATTCAAATAGCAATCAATGTAATTTAACATATTAACAGTCTAAACAAGAAAAAAATCATATCATCATCTTCACAGATACAGAATATTTTACTTAAGGAAACAATCATCTATTCCTGATAATGGAGGAAATAGAAGTGGAAGGGAACTTCCTGAACCTAACCAAAAGCAACTATGAAAACCAGATGACTCATTGTCTATGAGAAGCTGAGGGACTGGAGAGGTAGTTCAGCATTTAAGAGTGCTTGCTTATCTTGGAGCAGACTCAAATTTTGTTCTCAGCTCCACATGACAGACCATAACCATTCCTAACTTCAAGGGCATCTGTCACCTTATGTCAGCCTCAGAAGGCACTACATGCATGTGGTACATATACGCACATGCTTCAAACACTCATACACATAAAAGATGGAATAAAACAGTGGGAAGATGAGGCTTATCTCCTAAAATAAGAAGACAATGAAGTCCTCTTCGACTATGCCTATTCAACATTCTACTGTGAATTCTCTATAACATTATGAAGCAAAGAGAAGAAATAAATCATCTAAATTGCAAGCAAATGTAAACCTGGTTTCATTTGCAGATGGATATGCTCAACTGCCCCTCCCACTGATGTATGTGTGTGTGTGTGTGTGTGTGTGTGTGTGTGTGTGTGTGTTTGAGTAAGAAAGAGAGTTCAATAGCATCTACAAAAATGTGTATAACACAGAAAGCCTACTTACAAAGGTTAAGAAATAAAAGATCAATACACAGAATCAATATGTTTCTATATATCAGAAACAATTAAATATAAAAATAGATTTCAAAGATATCATTTTCTATAGAATTAAAAATAATTATTTGGTGGCAAAAGTGGCAAACTAGGTGCAGGATCTGTACAATAAATGCTATAAACAACACTGAAAAAAACTGAATATGCCTAAATAGAAAGAGACATCTTTTTCAAGAGTCAAGAAGCTAAGTATCATTGAGAACCCAAGTTGCCTCACACTGATCAATAGATTCAATGCACTCCCCAAAACAGGCTGCCAGTTAACATAGGTAAAACTGAGCAGCTGATTCTAAAACCCATGGAAATATTCAAGATACTCAGAATTCAAAAAATAATAATAATAATAATAATAACCTCTGTTAGGGACTAAGATTTCAGGAACCAAACATGAATCATGGAAAGTATTAGCTAAGCCAGAGAATAAGTCATAAGCCCACTGCCCTTCCCCAGAGCAGTAACACCTATTTACTAACTGGAGGCTCCCAAAGATAAGAACATTCCACAGTCAGGTGCCATGGCAACTGAATGTAAAGAGCATTCCATGGTCAGGTAGCCTAGCAACAAGCCAAATGGCCCCTAGACTTCCTGCAGTTGCATGACCTGCACTTCTCCCATGTTCTGCATGCCTTCCACATCCCTTCCTCTCCCTCTTTCCTGCCCCTTCCCCTCTTATGCTATATAAGCCATGCAGAGAAAAATAAAGATTGGTGGCTTGATCAGAACACTGTCTTGCTGTTGTCTCTTGTGTCCTCTGTCTCTCATTTGCTCCCACAGGTGGGTCGCCCTCCCCCCCCCCCCCCCCCCCCCCCCCCCCCCCCCCCAATGAAACCCTACTGGCTGGGGCAAACCTTAAAGAATAAAGTTAGAGGATTTATGTTACCTGACTATGTACTCATTATACAAGTAGATGAGTTGACATAATGTGGAATTGGAATAAAGGAAAAGTAATGTACCCAACAAGCAGAAAGTTGAACCTGATGTACACATACACTGCCTGTAGATCTTTAACAAGTGGACCAATGGATAATAAATGGCTTTCCCAAATAGGGTTCAAAAATTAAACTTTCACTGGGTGCTGTTGGGTCATGCCTTTAATCCCAGCACTTGGGAGGCAGAGCCAGGTGGATCTCTGTGAGTTCATGCCAGCCTGGTCTACAGAGCAAGTTCTAGGATAGGCACCAAAACTACACAGAGAAATCCTGTCTTGATAAAACAAACAAACAAACAAAAACAAAAACAAAAATGAAACATTCATATACACAAAATAAGTGTGTGTTTGATCTTTAACACACTGTATACATGAACAAAACATAGACCATGATACATTTTGTGAAACATCTAAGGCAAGGCACAGGAGAAAATCTTGATATCTAGGTCTAGGTAAAGTTTTCTTAGATCCCATAGCATATACATATAGGTATGTACGCTTTGGTTTGTTCCTGTTGCTATGATAAAACTCTGTGACCAAAGATGGAAAAAAGGGTTTATTTGCCTTACATAGCCAGGTTATAATCCATCATAGAAGAAAATCAGGACAGGAACTCAAGGGAGGAGCCTAAAGGCAGGAACCATGGAATAATGCTGCTTGCTGACTTGTTCTCTTGTTAATTCTAATCTAGCTTTTGTAAAAATATACAGGACTACCTTCCTAAAGAATGGTTCTTCTCACAGTGGGTTGGGCCCTTCCTATTGCAATTAACAGTCAAGGCAATCCTTTGTAGACATTCTCACAGTCAAATCTGACCTAGGTAATTCCTTAAATGAGGCTTCTCTTTAGATAACTCTATACTATGACAAATTGACAAATAGGGCTACCTAGAAAATGTACAGATATATATGATAGATATATAGATATATAGCTGTAGATACATTATAAATAGATATGGATATGAATATAGATATGTGTATGTACACTGAAAATTCTTTGGAACTAGACCATGCCCCCTGGATAAGTGAGACAGTTGATTAGTTTGAACTGTTTAGGATGCCCCCAGGCAGTGGAATGGGGACCTGTCCTTAGTTCATGAGCTGGCTTTTTTGGAATCTAGGGCCTATGCTGAGACGCTTTGCTCAGCCTTGCTGTAGGGATGATGGGATTGGACCTGCCACAACTGAATCTACCAGGCTGGGCTGACTCCCCAGGGGAGACCTTGCCTTGGAAGAAGTGGGAATGGGGAGTGGATTGAGGGAGAAGGCTGAAGGGTGGGAGGAGGGAGGACAGGCAGATCCTAGGCTGATATGTAAAATTAAATTAATTATAAAATAAATTTTTTTAAAAAGAAAAATTCTGGTAAAAAGATAAACTATATAGTCTGAAAGAAAACCACAAATCATATATTGGATGAAAGATGTGTTTTTGAAATATATGTAGTATTCTCAAAACTCAGTGTAAGGAAGTGAGAAAAAGTGGACAAAGATCTAAACAGAATCATAAGACATTTAGATAATAAAAATTTTAGAGGAGTTGGGGATTTAACTCAGAGGTAGAACGTTTGCCTAGCAAGAGCAAGGCCCTTGGTTCGGTCCTCAGCTCCAGAAAACAAACAAACAAACAAACAAACAAACAAACAAACAAAAACCAAATAAAATAAAATAAACATTTTAGGTAGATAACCTAATATATTAAGCATGCCCTTAACATATGACTGACTATCTAAAGCAAAGAGACACATCTAGACTGCTAAGGTAGAATTAGGTAGCTGGTGTGTGTAATCTGGATTTAAGGTAATGTTCCTTCAAACTTATAGAATTCCTGAGGGAGACTGAGTTACTTAGACTACTAGAGCTATTCACTTCCAGTCTCTTCAAGGTTTCACAAGTTGGTGACCCAAGAGAAAAGGGACTAATGGAGAGTGTTGTAAGTCACACAGTCAATTTACCTCTGGAGAATGAAGGAGTCAAAGGCTTGTAACTCATCATTTGTAGCAGCTCTAACACTGTAATAGCTAAAATAACCAATCAGAGCAATACATTCACAGCATACAGAGTGATAGCACCCATCATTTCCCCTCTTCTTTATATTTAAAAGGAAGGTTTTAACTTCAACATAGTGAAATTACATATAACAAAACAGTTATCAAACAAGAATTACATATCTAGAGTATCTAGTCTATTTGTATTTGGAAATAATTGAAGAAAATATTTTATCATCTATCCTATATTTGTGAGTCTAAAGTTTTATATCTACCTTTTCTCTTATCATAACCATGGAAAACCATAATTATAACTATCTAGTCTTCAACTACATCAAAGGCTCCAGAAGAATGTAATACTACCTAAGTAAATATGAAATGCATTGTAAGCAACTTCCAAACTTCTGGAAATGACAGAGACAACTCCCTGCCTGGACAGTTACCAAAAGATTTTCTGCAATATTGAGGCATCCATTTTTCAACCTACAGGCCTAGAATCTCTCAGTTGTTTCTCTCTGTGTCTTATAGAATGTCAAGCAGTTTCTTCTGTGAAGCAGGAACCCGAAGAACCATCTTGCCTTGCAAAGTTCAGTGGTCACCTTCCTATGGGCCCTGCATGTCCAGTCAATACAACATTTTGTCAAGCAGTCCAGGCAAGAACAGTTTCTTGCCCAAATGGCTATTTTTACCAAGAAGAAGATAACCTCCATATGGAGAATCTTTGATGCCCATCTTTCTCTCTTTAATAAATTGGTGTTGCCAAGAGCAGACTTGTCTCATTGTCAAGGAAAGTCTAAGTATTTTTTGTTTGTTTGTTTGTTTGTTTTTAAAGATTTACTTATTTATTATGTATACAGAAGAGGGTGCCAGATCTCATTACAGATAGTTGTGAGCCACCATGTGGTTGCTGGGAATTGAACTCAGGACCTCTGGAAGAGCAGTCAGTGCTCTTAACCTCTGAGCCATCTCTCCAGCCTTGAACGTCTAAGTATTTAAAACATTTTAAATGCCATATTCTGTAGGTCTTTGAAGTATTTGAAGATTATCTACCTAATTGAATTATATCTATGTATACTTAAAAAACTTAACATGGCTATAAGTTTGACTATCATAAAAGACTAATTACTAATCTGTATTTCTTAATTATCATTTACAGTTTAAATGGGCTGCACAAACATAATGCCTTAAGCAAGATTATAACTATATACATATACAGTATAATAAAATCAACTCTAAATTTGTGACAAATATCCATAATCCATTTTTTGGGAATGTGGGTTTAGTGTCCTTGGCTACTTCCTGCTGATAAGGGGCTCTGGTAGTCTTATGGGGATCCTGAGACAATTCAAGATAAGGGTCAAGTCCTGGGAAAACTGGTTATAGCTCAGTCAGTAGAGCATGAAATTCTTTTTTTTTTTTTTTTTTTTTTTTTAGCTGAGGATCAAACCCAGGGCCTTGCACTTGCTAAGCAAGTGCTGTACCACTGAGCTAAATCCTCGACCCCAAGCATGAGATTCTTAATCACAGGGTCGTGGGTTCGAGTCCCACATTGGGCACCAAATGTTGTCGGAAGTTTTCTTGTGTCCTGGATGGCCAGCAATTGGGACAAATCTCTACTTATCACAGCCACCCAAGTAAACACAAAGAGGCATATATTAGTTATAACCGTTTGGCCATTAGCTCAGGCTTATTACTAATTAGCTCTTACACTTAATTTAACCCATAATTCTTAACTGTGTTTAGCCATATGGCTTGGTACCTTGTCTCAGTTCTGCCTTGACATCTTGCTACCTCTGTATCTGGCTGGCAACTCCTGACTCAGCCTTCCTCTTCCCAGAATTCCTCTTGTCTGCTTATCCCACCTATACTTCCTGCCTGGCTACTGGCCAATCAGAACTTTATTTATCAACCAATCAGAGCAACACATTCACAGCATATAGAGCGACATCACCCCTATCACCCTGTCAGTAAGTGGAGGAATGTGTAAACTGAAATAAGAGTAGTCAATAACTGTCCAGGCTGGACCATACAAAGAATGAAACTATCATTTTCTCATCAGGACTACAACAATTCCTGGTTTTATTTGGAATATCTTTCTTGTGCTCTTATTTACATATGAGTGTATCTAAATAAGCTCATAATAATCAAAATAGTAAAATAATCATGGTATGAATCCAGCAAAAAATCTGTCCTTATGTGTTCTTTATCCATCATGGACCTCTCAGACTAAGGTCAAACACCAACAAAACTAGATTTTATTTTTCATCTCTAACATTTTTCTTTCTGCCTGAGATCATGAATGAAAGACAAATAATAAACTTGTTTTTAGAGCTTGTAAAGTGGTTAGGTGGTTGCTCACACAAGCACATGTACATACACAGGTGCACACACACACACACACACACACACACACACACACACCACAAATAATATAAATAAATACATATAATAAAAATTAAATTTGTTTTCAGTGAAGAATCTCAATGTTGTCTTCTATGAAATTGCAAATTAAGCTAGATAATAATAGGTTGAATTGGGAACTCTATTGGCTAGAAAATAATGTTAGAAAAAAATCAGCCAGTGTCTGTTCATTACAGAAGCAATTTTATTTAAAAATATTCCAAGGAAGAGTTTGTTGAATTTACAGACACAGAACCTATGAGAGGCAGAACCTAAAGCAAAATGTTCCAACCAGACAGCTCTGAGACATAGGTAGGAAACTGGTGTGTAAAGTGGCCCAGGAATAGTGATCCTATCACTATTCCATGATGCTAGAGAAGGGTAGCTTAATCAGATTCCTGGAGCTCTTTACATCCAGCTATAAGCAGCTTCTTCAGAGTCACACAGAAAGATGACCCAGGAAATGCAGAGAGCAATGCAGGGTCGCATACGGGCAACACAATGAGAAGTACTCACATTGGCGAGTCCACCCCAGTTCAGTCAACATTCAAATACATGGACATGACCACTACAATTGGCAGCTACAGAAGTTGTTGGTGTGCACTTCAGTTGAAAATTCTGGAGGGAATATCCTTACAAGGTCCAAGAACTAGGGCACGGCCTCATTTCTCTCTCCTTATGGATAGATAGTGTGTGTATGTAGCTAATGTCCATTCTGGATAACACAGTACATGCCTTCTCAGAAACAGAGTACCATCATTATGCAACCTGATTTAGAAAACAGGAACCTGAATGTCAATCAGAGGATGTAGTCTCCATGTGTATGTGTGAAAGGAAAAAAATATAGATTCCTTAGTGAAAAAATTTATCTTGACAAATTTTGAAATGTTTGTGAAAATGATTAAAATTTCATACTGAATATGATTATCCCAAAATTGGAAGGCAGCATTCTATCACACATATTGATCAGAACTGGAGTTCTCAAGCCAAGCACAGGATCTGATGGGAAAATCTATCTTGGTAGAAAAATGAACACATTTAGAAAGATTCAAGGTAGTACTGAAAATTTTATAGGGGCAAAGTATTTAATGTCTGTAAGTATTTTACGTGTTACTTTTATTTTACCTGCTTATTCTAAAGATATATAAATCAATTGTCACCAAGCTCCATTAGGTCTCCAGTTTATCCCAGGATGACATAAATAATATCATAAACTATCCATTCTGTGAAGTAAAAACACAAAGCAATCATGGCTTGTTACCTGAGAAACATATTAATATTCACAGCTATATTCTATGAATATATATACTCACATATTTATACACTGTGTACCAGATGAGAAGAGGGCAGAGACTTGAAGACACCCTCAGCCTGCTGATGAGGTTAAATATTCAGTTAAAGACTACCTTCTCCCTAGACCACACAAACAAAAGATAAATCCCAGGGTAATGATGGGATGTGAGATGTGCAGTTTCATCTGGTGATGCAGCCCTGAGGGCAATGATCTCCGGTGCTTTATGCAGTAATTGCCTGCCATGGGGCCTTGTAATACAGGGTAGAAATTAATTTCAGACATCTCACTATTGTAAAACTTGCATTTTTCATGGGGTACGCAATATCTGAAGATTGATAAGGGGGAGGAGATACGTTTTCTGTTTAACTATGACATCAAACTATTGCTATGAGCCTAAGTAGCAGTGATAGTAACTCTGGGCAAATAGCCCTTATTTACTGCAACTTTGTTATTGTTTGTTCTTTTATCCTCATTCCTCTTCCTCTTTCTCCTCCTTTTCCTGCTTCACTTCCTTTTCAACTTCTATGCATATGTGCATACACACACGCCCGCACAGATGTTTTCCTATGCAGCCAAATTAATGCATTATCATTTTAAAATCAGTTATTGATTGATAGTAGAATAGATGAATCGCACAATCTGGGGAGAGTATTGGTGTTTCATACAGTGTTTTCTTTAAATTTTCTTGGGTTGGGTACATATGGGTTAAGGTATTTTTTAATTAGCTCAACTATAATTTCTTCATTACTGTGAAAAAAGTTTGCATTTAATGTTTATTGATTCCCATTTGGTGCCTTGTGATTTTATCACCCCATATAATTTGCCCCAAAATACTGTTAAAATGCACAGAACCCTAGTAGTATTCAAGCTACACATCCAAAGGAAGACTGAAGAGGAATTATACCCTGAGTTATAGTGATTTTATACTATATTGCTTACTAATGAATAAACAGCATGGACCCTAATAGAAAAATCTATACTATGACTAGACATCAACAAATCTCCAAGGTTTGGGAGAGGGATAGAATTGACATTTCCTCTTTGTGAGACAGTTTTATGATGTGCTACCTGCTTTTAATTCAAATGATCTCCAGACTACAAATCAGATGCTTGTTCCTCCCTTTTTTCCCTCCTCCCCCCCCCCAACCCCATACCTTTATCTCTTCCTTTCTTTCTTTTTTGTAGTGTTTTACAATGACTGAGAAAACCATTTATAGTAAAGAATTATTCAGGAGGCTGGTGAGATGGCTCAGTCGATAAGGGTGCTTGCTACCAAGGCTGATGATCTAAGTTTGATACTTGGAATCCAACTGGTGGAAGGAACATGTTTACTCCTAAAAATTGTCCTCTGTGTTACACACACACCTAGTGGCATGTGTCTTCTCTCACTCCCCACCCGTCTAAAAAGAAAAAAAAATGTAATAAAAGAAAAGAAAAGAATTAGTAAGGAGCAGCTCATTCTTAAAGAGCAGATTTCCAATTAAGACATCTGGCAGGTGGGGGCAGAGGGATCTTCAGCTTCTGTTGGCATGTCCCTCTCCTCACCCCCTTCCTTTCTTCCCTGACTTGTGATTGAAGTGATTTTGTCAATGGTGACAATGCCTGTCTCCCTTCATCTGTCTGATTATGTTTTATTCCCCTCCAATCCCATCTTGGTGATTAAGCCCTTTCCTTGTCATGGCTCCTCAGTAGATATTTGTCACACCATCCCATCACTCTCATTTTACTAAACTGTCTGTCTCAATAGAGATGCTAGGATTACTGGGAGACAAGAGATCAGAGGACACAGAAATGATGTGGAAAAGCTACCCGTTTTCATTCCTTATTACTTTTGGATAGGCACATAGCAGGATACTGTATGTGTGAATTTCACCTATTCAAGTGGAAAGAGGTTGGTGAAAACTCTTCTAGATTACACAGCACTATAAAACATACAATAATTGCAAACAAGCCCACTTCTGAGTCTACTAAGGCAAGCTGTAATCATTTACTTTGACAATAGTCCCTTACAATTGTTTTCCCACTTAAATAAAAAGGCAAAAGAGGTTGAATAAAGGTGGAGGAAGTTTGTCTTCAACATTACCATAATTTTTTGGACTTCTATACAACTGAGGGCAGCATGGTGCTTAGGATGCTATCATTGGCATCAAGTCCCTAAGTTTTTGCACTGGCTGAACACATAGGGAACTCTGATTATAGTCAAATTCCCTTCCTTGGGGTAGTTATTTATATAAAACATGAATGTTGTGGCCAATGAGATGCCAAGCTTGATAAGTGAGTTCAGTCCTAAAGACCTACATGGTAGAAGTAGCAAACCAAACCCTGAAACTTGGCATCTGTTCTCTATACAGGCTTGCCATATGATGTGGCATGCATACAAGCAGACACACACACACACACACACACACACACACACACACACACACAAAGCAATTAAGTTATTTATTATCATTATTAATATTATCATTTAAAAGTTACTTGTAATATCACTTTCACAAGGCACTTGTTTCCTAAGTAATTGTGAAGATTAACATACACGAAGCACACTGACTGCACCACAGGCACTCAATAAGTAACAGTAGCTTGTTGGTGATGTTTATGACATGACAACAGCAGCAAGGATACCACATACCTGCCTATCTTATGATTATCCTGTGATGGACGGTGCATAATTTGTGTTCACTCTCCTTATTCTGAGATTAACAAAGCTAGTCTGATCACTGAATGGGGATGTTGTTCCCAGTGCTTTTAGAAAGCATTTGCAAGTAAACTAGAAGCATTGGAAGAAGATGAGCACTTCCAGAGGCAGACTCCAAAGCATGGACAGGATAACCTCCACACCCATCCTGGTGACATATAATTTTCATTAGTTGTCAATCAAATCATGACCTAGTTACTTCAAATGGATCTGAGAGATGGGCTCTATTTACATCATAATCTAAGGTTGTTTATACCTGGGATGCAGTTTTGCCAGGGAAATATCACAGTGGAATGTGGTGTGACATGAAAAAAGGCATAGCTGATAAAGGCACATATGTCATGCAAACCTTGAGATCTGGATATGATTCTGAGAATCCATATCAAGGTGGAAGAAGTTGTTCTCTGACATTAACATATGCAATGTGATATGTACCCACTATCCAACACATACCATGTACAGGCATGCACACATACACACACATACACACACACATACACACACACACACACACACACACACACACACACACACATACATAATTAAAAAAAACTACTACTGGGAGGGGAGGTGAGGACTTCCATCTGAATCAACAAGGGATCTTGCGTGTAAGCACAGGAAATTAGCCAAACTCAATTTGTAAGATGATGTTCAAGCTAACATATTGTCTTCTTTCCCAAAGTACTCCTTTGCAAAAATACCCAAATGATTCTTAATCATTTAATCTTTCATATTCTCCATTCTTCTGATGAGGTGGATTCCCCAAAGGTAAAACACAAGAAAAACATTTAATCAAAGAAGCAGCCATAAGTGTTTTAGGATAATTGATATTTAATAGTTCCATCTTAAACTTGCTGTCACTTTTTGTGGTACTTGGGAGAGGTTTTACATTCTTGCTAGGAAACATTCACAGCAGATAGGAAGTGCCTGGCTCTTTCCCTTTTCATGCTTTTCTCCTGATATTTCATCACACCTTTCAATAATGTGTACAAAATGACCCTGAAATTATGCCAGCCCTTTAAACGGTGTTGAGCTTCATTTGTCTTTGACAAAAATGTTTAAATGACTGTGAGTTAATTGTAGAGAATTCACCATGGATGTAAGCAAAAGCTTAGGTTCAAGGATATTCACCAATCTGAAGATAGTATGTGTTGAACTAAAAAAATGAAAAAGCATATCTAAAAATAAGGGATGAAGAGATAAAATAATCAGCTTCTAAGACTATAACTACTCTGCAGACATTAAAACTAGGTATAAGCTGAAAGAATGCTGTTAAAAGGAAGGTGTTCATTATTCATTAAAACTAGAACAATATCATGGCCCTGAATATTAGACTAGAGGATTTACAAATTACTATTCTGGGTCAGACATATTGAACATGGAACATATAATTATATGGATTATTAATTGCAATATTTAATTACAGCTACAATGAAATAAACAATGATAAAGTAAAGATTACTCTAAAATATAAAGACATAGACAGAAGAAATGGTCAACACTCTTCAAGCCAGGGAGTAACCAGACCTTGTTGGGAATATCTAGATATGGTTACAGACAACGTGACTATAGGTTTATGACAGGATCATTTTCATGGTGCTACTAGAACTTTCTATTAATATTTCTTCTTCTTCACTTCAAGGGAAAACTACTTATGAGGTAGTTCCTTCCTGAAGACACCTAATCACAGAACTTCCGCATCAAGGGTGAACTTGCTAGGGTTGTGATGTGCACCATTGGGTAAGACACTGAGGAAGCTCTGTCAGCTAATTAAAAGTTAACTGCATTGCAGATTTGGGTACTGAGGAAGACCCAGGCCCCACACTAGAATAAGTCAGAGCAGGCTTACTAGAAAAGAGAAGCAGAACTTATCCTTCTAGTCCTATTGTAATGCTTCTCTATCACCATCTCTTGCTGAGGCATGATATAATGGCATCACAGGCCCAGATCAGTTTTCACAGAACAGGCAAAAAAGGGTGAATGAAGTTAGATCTTAGGGGCAATGCACAAAAAAGGACACAAAGGACATGTGAAAATGCTAAGCATGGATCTTTCTGGATGAGATTCACAGATTAATTTTATATATTAATTTTTGCTTTTCATCATACTTCCACAAAAGAAAGCAAAAACAATGTTTCTTTTCTATATTAAAAGCTATCAAATTAAGCCAGGTGGTGGTGGCATACACCTTTAATCACAGCCCACCAGAGACAGGTCCAGGCAGATCTCTGTGAGTTTGAGCCCAGCCTGGTCTATAGAGTGAGACCCAGGACAGGCACCAAAGCTAGACCTTGTCTCACAAAACCAAAAAAAAAAAAAACCAAAAACACTGACAAGTAGACAATATGTTAGTATTAATTCAGTATATTTTTTTGTATATTTCATTTTACTTCATGAAACATAAGAAGAAATGCAGAGTCCACAACATTCATTAAATATTTCATTCTGATCATATTGACATTTTATACAATCAGTTGGCTGAAAAATAACAGACTGAAAGTTAATATTGCCTACAATGTATGCTGAAACAATAAAAGAGAAATAAATAAACTTTGATTTTATCATTAGGGAATGATGATATAAACCATGAGGACCATTTGGCACAGTACCATGCCCAAGTCTGAGAATGTCTAATAGTGACTTTGTTTCTTACCAAGCTATTCTAGAAAGACATGTTGGAGGTTGGGGATTTAGCTCAGTGGTAGAGTGCTTGCCTAGCAAGTGCAAGGCCCTGGGTTTGATCCTCAACTAAAAAAAAAAAAAAAAAGAAAAAGAACGAAAGACATGTTGGCAAATTATAGTCTACTATGTCATAAAGTAGGTGTGGGCTATATGAGACCCTGTATTAAAATATTACACACACTTCTACACACACACAGTAAATTCATATAATGCCTATAACATAAAGTAGGAAAGATGTTGTGATGCCATATTAAAAATACACTCAGATAGTTTCTTCATATCAGGGAGATGAGGTAAGACTTCCTTGCATATGTTACCAGGAAATATGGGTTGTATAGCACAGTGCCCAGGCAGAGGGAAAAGTGAAAATGAAGTTCAAATTCAAAAAGAATTCACAGAGTGGAGAATGTACGCCCTATTTATTTGATAGTCTGGAAATGAACTGCAGAGAGACATGAGAGAAGTTGGTAAAAAGACCCCAGTTTCTCAGGAGATTATATAGAGTGAGCATATTATGGGAGTGTGGGAGGTATAGTCTTTCTACCTTCTGTGCTCGTCTCTCTATCTCTATTCTTTCTTCTTTTACCCAGGGCAGACATTGCTAGCCAATCACAATATTCTTCCCCATGAAGGCTAAATAGAGCATTAATTTTTTTTTTTTTTTTAGTTTTTCTGCTAGTAGAAGTGGTTCTTAATGTGGGATATTTGTAAACTGTATGAAGAAGCTTTGTTGTGCTTGGTTTAATAAAAAGCTAAATGGCCAATAGCTAGGCAAGAGAGGGTAGATAGGACTTCCAGGTGAAGAAGAACTCAGGGTTGGAATCTAGTACAGCAGCCGATGCCAGCAAGACACTGAGAAAGTCAGATGTACAGAGTGAAAGAGAGATTTAACACATGATAGAATGTAGATCAATAGAAACTGATTAATTCAAGTTGTAAGAGATAGTTTGGAACAATCCTAAGCTAAAAGCCAAGCTAATAATAATAATAAGTCTGGGTGTCATTATTTGGGGACTCATGGCTAAAAAGAAAGTTTAACTACAATCGGCATCCAATGTGAAGGTTTGACCCATACATTCAAACATAGAGTCTGAAAAAATAGAGAAAAGTCCTAGACACAGAGCCAGTACTGCTGGCATACAGAGGTGCAACTCCTTTAAGAGGCCCTAGTACGCAGCTGAGCACTTGAATAGTGCACTACTAGAATGGGAGACTATATAGATGCTGTGGGATAATGCTAAAATTTTCAGCTACAGATAGAAATGCCTGCAACCCAGCAAATCCCCAGAGCTGGGTCAGGTAAATGGGGCTCCATGGCCAGTACCCACTGCCATGAAACTAGGCTCTCATAGGCCAGTACCCACTGCCATCAGTCCCAAACAACGTGAAGTAATTTTAAGAACATAACATTCACATTCATGAAAGATGGGATGAGTGGTTTCTGGTTGCTTGATGGGTTATGGTTGTTTGTCATAATTTGGGAGTGGTAGTGGTTGCAATTTGTTACTGGTCATGGTCAGGGACAAAACTAAGCAAAGGGGGTTAGATTGAGGGATCTCTTACTGAAAAGCAAAAATGGGGGATATAAGAATGATAGGATAAAAGGGTCGATTATTTAATCTACTTTTAAACTAAAGAAACAACTACTAGTGTCGAATATTTTACATTGGTATGGATTATTGTATATTGATACAAATTTACAAGATTTTTTTCTGATAACATACTGTATATCTGTTTCTACTCTCATTTAATTGTGTAAGTATAAGTGTTGTATAATGCAGCTCACTGTAATGTAAAATTTTTGTCCTTAAAAGCTATTATTATAAACTATTTAGATTATTTAAGAAATATAGGTTATTAGTTAGTCATCAAAAATAATCAAACTTGTAGTCATGTTTGGTATGTTTTCAAGGTAAAGCAGAGATGTATTTTAGATAAGTGGTCTTCAAATACTTCAAAGACCACAGAATATGGCATTTAAGGTATTTTAAAACAAAAGGCTTTTCATGAAAATGAGATATGTTTGCTCCTGGCAGCACCAATCTACTTCAGAAAAGATGATGGGCATCAAAGAACCTCCATATGGAAATGCTTTCATTATGGCACAGTTAGCCACTGGGCAAGAAACTTCCTTGTCTGAACTGCTGACAATATGCTGTCCAAATTGGACAAGCAGGACACAAAGGAAGTGACTGCTGAACTTTGCCAAGTCAAAGTAGGACATTCCTTCAAAAATTCCTGCTTCACAGAAAAGTCTGTCAGATATTTTATGCCTGTAGCCTGAAGATGGATGACCCAACATTGCAGAGGAACACTGGGTGACTATTCAGGAAGCCAGATGTCTCTGTCCTTTTTATAGGTTTGGAATTTGTTTTCCTTGCACTTTACATTTACTTGGGTAATATATCCTTCTTGGGTCTCTGATGCATTTAAAAATTAGATAGTTATCATTACAGTTTTCCTTGTTACCAAATTCAGAAAAGACACTCACAGATATAAAGTATAGAAGGTTGAGAGACATAAAAGCTTGATTTGTTTATCTTAACATGTTCTTAAATGTTTTAAAGTCTAAAAAGATATTTTAAGATGGTAATACAAGTTATGATTTAAAAATGATTTAGTTATATAATTTTGGATAAATCAAAATGCAATAGAGAATCGAGTAATTTCTCTGAATTTGCCAAATACAAATGGAATGGACATTGTAAATGTAACCTTTACTTGATAATTGTTTATATTATATATAGTTTTACTCTAATACAGTTAAAAACCTTTCCTTTTAATTTAGACAAAAAGGAGAAAATGTTTGATATTTGCACACTGTGTGAAAATATGTTATTTTGGTTCTTTTAATAAAACGATGAATGGCTACTAGCTAGGCAGGAGAGGTGTCTTAGGTAGGTATTTTATTGCTGTGAAGAGACACCATGACCATGGCAAATCTTATAAAGGAAAAATACTTAATTGGGGTGAATTATAACAGTTTCAGAGGCTCAGTTCATTATCATCATGGTGGGTACATGGCAGCATGTAGGCAGATAGTAACTGAGAGTCCTACATCTTACAGATAAGAGGAATTCAACTAAGACATTGGGCAGTATCCTGACATAGAAAATGTGAAAGCCCACCCCATAGTGACACACTTCTTCCAACAAGGCCATATCCACCCCAACAAAGCCATACCTCCTAATGGTATCACTCCCTCGGAGATTGCTGGGGCCAATTACATTCATACTATCTCAAGAAGTTAGGTGGAACTTCTGGGCAGAGAGAATCTCAGGGTTAGAATCTGCTGTGGTAGGAGATCCCAGCAAGACACTGAGGAAGTCAGACATATAGAATGGAAGATAAGTAAAAAAACATGCTATAGGATGTAGTTTAATACAAACTAGTTAATTTAAGTTAAAAGACCTAGTTGGGAACAAGCCTAAGCTAAAAGCCAAGCTTTCATAATCTATGAGTCTCTTTGTCATTATTTGGGGGTTGGTTGACATAAAGAATGTTGACTACAGGTTCTGGTAGCCATTACCAATCAACCAAAAAGGTTCCTCTGGATTCTCTTCCCTTTCCCTTCCAGATATAAGGATCTAATATGACATACCAAATGAATGATGGATTTGTATCTGTGGAGAGAGAGAAGAAGTAATGCAAAATGAGCTAATATTGATGAAGTGATTTATGGTGTAGAAAGGTATAAAGCCTAGCTCATTAATGATGCTTGGTTGGAACTAGATATTACAACAATGTTGGGAATAAGGGTACTGATAGATGCAAAGGATGGTGTATCCCAACAATTGATGGGATTTGGACTTGACACTAATCCTTCATGTTAGAAAAATGACAAAGTTGTACATGTGTGTTAGCAGCTAAAACAGTAGGAAATATAGGTATAAAACATCTTAAGTGCACACAGTGACTAGAAATTAGAACCTATATCTGACATAAGCATGCTTTAAAATGATTAGGTATTTGCTCTGACAACATCACCCTATAGTAGATAGAATGATTCCAGAAGTACAGCAAGCCAGAATTAACAAGCCCCGAATGTTTATTTTTCCTCCACTAGCACTGGACAAAATTCATTTGATACTTAGGTATAAAATGGTGACATTTATAATTTAGTGAGAGCTAAACTCAGAAGTACTCTAATGCATTATTAAGATTGAAATATCAAACAGTCCAGAGTCAAAGAATAACAAAGCCCCAGTTCTTATAATGACATATATTAGAAACATGTTACCTGTACTCCCCACTGAGAATATTTCTAGATTTGAATTGATATATTAAGACCTCACCATGGACTACAACACAGTCACTTGAACCTTTGCTGACTCTAAATTCTTCCTATAAGTTTTTGTATATGTTGCTTTCAGGGTAGTCTACACTTCATATTTTTCTTATGACTGGTGATAGCTACTGTTACAAAGTCTTTTTTGTTGTTAGTTCACCACCAGGATCTTTGCACATATCATATCTAATGTGAACAGTATACCAGAAATGACTGACCTCATTTTTCTCTTACAGATAAAGCAAATACAGCTTAGATACATCAAAGAACTTGTTCAATTCAAATAACTAAGTAAACAATGGGGTTGAGACTTTATCTTAGTCTTGATTTTAGGTCATGTTCACTGCTCTTTGCTTGCCTGTATTTTCCCCCACAGCAATATGAAGGTGAGAAAAATCAGAGGATCACTTCAGACATCACATTTGTGTATGACTGAATTATAAGTTGTAGGATGAAGAAATAAACATAAAATATAGAGCTGTTCTCATCTGGTGTTGAAAAGAGAGGAGATATTGGTCATACATGGCTCTGAAATCCTAAATTGCACAGACTCCCTGAACAGCATGGGATTAGAACTTCTACTTTCTCTACATACCCTCATGCCATTGATATTAATAAATGTAAATTTTTCTGATAGACACCCTCATTTTACAAACATTATAAAGCACAGCCCCTATCTGTCTACAGACAGCCAAATGTTCCATGTATAAAAGCATTCCATATATGTCTTGTTTCTTAGTTTTAGTTCTTAATCATCAACAAACTACCCTGTAATCCCAGGCAGGAGTAAAATAAAAAATCAAAAGCATCCTCCTTTTCCTGAAAAGAAAGGAATAATAGAAACACTTGTAATGGGTCATAATCTGGTGTTGAATATTTCTAAACAGGGTACCGCTGGAATAAATATTCAAACACAGCTCACATCTCTATCACTTGTTTTATTCATCCTGTTTTACATTTTGTAGCTCATAAAAGGTTGATCCAATTGTTATTTAATTTTAAGTTACTTAATTTATTTTAGGTACATGGATGTTTTTCCTGCTTGTATGTATATGCACTATGGATATATAAAGTATACTCAGAGGTCAAAAAAGCTCATCACATTCTCTAGCACTGCAGTTATGGGTATTTGTGAGCCACCTCAGTGTCCTTTGGATGATCAGCCGGTTGTATTAACCACTGAATCATCTTTCCAGGCTCAGAATGACATTTCTTATGCAGAGATTGGGACTTGTCTTCTAACAGTTCTTTCTGACAGATATTTCAGAAAAATCCCCAAATGGAACAGCTGGTAAGATGAGTGAAATGGTCAAGAAAGCATGGAGATCTAATGATGGAATAAATAAGAGAAATGGATGCTCTGTGCATTTTGAGAGGTGAGAATGAGTTATCACACCATCCAGAAGCACTATCTTTATAAAACTCTAATGCCCCCTTTTTTGTGCCTCTCCTTGAACTACTGTCTTCACTCTGATTTTTATTGACAACTCAGCACATTCTAGAATAATCCTTTGCTGGATGAACCCAATTGATGGTCTTGTGGATATCACTGTCTTCTCCTACTCTCTTCCTCAGCATTCTGCACAGGCTGTGCGTGACACAAACAGTTCTGTCATTTGTTAAGGGAGTCCAAGTTTAAAGCATGAACTCAGTGCCATGCCAGTAGGACCAGTTCAAATGTGGAGGTGGGGGGAGAACCTAACCACAGTGAATAACAAAGACTCACAGACCCCCTTGCTTATTAGCACAGCTTGCTCCATTTGAAAAGAATTTTTTTTTTCTGACAGTAAATAAAGCACAGGGCTACAATTAAAATTTTCAATGCCTGTAATCCATGAAAAAGCCATTTAGTGGTGAAGTAGAGGGCAAGAGAAGATTATCATGCACTAAACTAAGCTTCCGTTGATTCTACCAAGTTGTTTGCCTAGCAATACATGAGCTATGATAAAAAGTTGAGAAATTATTTTCCTCATCCGAATATTATTAATCACAAGCATTCATTTTGCATGGTATGTGGCACTCCACCTTTCAGGAAAAAAAAAAAAAAGAATCGATGGCAACCTCCAATTATACTTAATAATAAACACTATTTATCATTTGTGTAAACATTTTCATATTTTCAGTGTTCTCAGAGATATTTCTTTCTTATATCATATAATGTAAATAAGGACTATCAAATGTGTCTTCACTGTCCAAGCATCTTTCACTGTTCCCATGGATTCTGAATATGGTAAGCTTTCTTGGGGTTCAGTAGGGACTCTTGTATCTAAGCATTCATAAACCATGACAACTGAATTTTTAGTCCTGGGTCATATGGGAAATACTGAGCAGTTACATTTAAGGAAATTCAAGGGCCTTTTTAGCAAGTGTTTAGTTAATTTCTAAATTGGTTCAAAAGTTTGGAAGAGGTAAGAATAGGAAGCAGAAAGACACATATAGAATATGCTCGACATTTTCATACTGCTGTTAGAGAATAATAAACATCAGTGATACCTAGTGTGAACCCTGCGAGCTATAACAACAATTGGTCTGGCAAGACATGTCCAATGGTAAAATAGTTGCACAAACATCATGGGAGTAACCAACCACTTTCTGTCTGGATTTATTGCTCATGCAACAAGAAAATAACTATACTTGGCACCAATATTAGTCTAAGAACAAATGGTTAGACAGATCTTAGGCCATAGGAGACAATGTTAAAAGAAACAATAATAAAGACAAAAAGAAAAGGAATAAGTGAAATTTAAAAAATTCTATTTCAGAGTATTAAAAAGGAGTAAAACACATACAGGACTGTGAGAAAAATAATTAAAATTCTAAATTCAGGTTTTATAGATGGGAATAGAGGGGGGGGCTGGGGTAAGGCGGGAGCAGGGGTGGGAAGGTGGAGGACAGGGGAACCCTTGTCTATCTTCTATGGTATTAATCCGAAAACTGTCAATAAAAACTGAAACAACAAAATTTCCTCCAAAGGGGGGCTAATTTAAGAAATAATCTTACATGTCAGAATATTAAGAAACTTGGAAATTAGATAAACAGATTATTAGACATATGGAAATATAATTCTGATTAAAAATGTAATATAGATAAAAGTTATATTTGAATAGTATATACTTGGATATCATTAAACAGTATATACATAGAAATTAAATATCTACGTATATTCTTACATATGATTCACACATAAAAAGTGCAGAAAACTTAAGAACTGAAAGCAATAGTATTAATTTTATTAAAAGTACATATTTTCTCAACATTTTTATATATTTATAACTTTCTTTAAGCAACTACTAGATGTTTTACTACAAATTCTACATATTCATTTATGTTTGTTACCTGTATTTAAGAAATACAACATGAAGCTTTAAAATCTTGTTTTTGAAATTTCTTTTCATATATACAGTGGTCATGTATCATTTAATGCATTGCAGGTGGAGAATGCAGGCTGTCTTTGGAGGCCTGAATGACAATATTCAAAGACAAAACATTTAATACTAAAATCTCTAAGTTGGATGGAAAGATGGCTCAGCAGTCTAGAGCACTTGTAACTCTGATAAATAACCCAACTTTGGTTTCCTTAACCCTCATGGGTCTTCAAAATTGTCTGTAACTCATGCTTCAGGTTATCTAATGCCCTATTCTGGCCTCCTCAGGACACACACATATACAGACACAGCCTTATACACATAAATATATAATAAAATAAAATATCGATGTCTACTTTGGCCTGACATTTCCCCATCCAGTTTAGAGTTTCTTTACAAGTTATCTTTAAGTCTGGGTGAACATGCCATACAGATCTTTGTGTTGCAACCCTCTCATACTAAGAAAACATGGAACAAACATTAATCTATATAAAAAGTGGACGGATAAAAAGAGTGGAAATTATACTGCATATAAATCTATAACAATTAAAATGATGGTATACATGGAACATAAACCATAGGGCAATTATTATAGGATGTCTGTAGAAAACAGGGAAAACGGATCAGGTACTCTGTAGAGAGGATGCTTGCCTGCTATAGACAGACATTTGCTATTCAGCTTTTTGGTATTCAAGTGCAGAGTTGGGGTCACCATGTTACCCACTTTTCAAGAGAAGCTTGCAAAATATTATGTTTTTTTCATGTTCTTCAGTTCTTGAAGAAATGAAATATCTGTGTTCTGCCCTTGACCTATAAGCATAAATTTACAAACATTGACACAGAATTTAAATTATAGCCAGGCAATAATGTTTACCAGTTTCAATAAGTTTTTAAAATGATATTAAAATATTATATGTTTATTTAGGTATACATATATGTGTAGTTTTTCTGATATTTGCATAAATGAATATATAAATATACATGGATAAGAAAGGAATAAAAATAAGTGGGTCTAAAAGTACTGGAAATAAATTTCTTCTAGGGAATGAATACTTTGAATGATTTTATTTTCTTTATGATATGTTATATTGTTCTTAATTTTCCAATAAGCACTCATAGATTTAACTCATAAGGTTATTTTTTAACAGAAATATATTTTTCGCATATATCTGAGTATTTACTGTGCCATTTTTATCTTGGGTGTACTATAGCAGAGCATTAGAAAGTAATATGTGCACATTTTAGGAGCAACTTTAGAACACAAAAGCAAGGGCAAAAAGGGGTTGAGAATATGACTCAAAAAATAGATTTATCACCCACGATTCAAAGGAAGAAACACTGAGAAGAAGACATCAGAGTATGACAATGTTCTAAACAACAGTCTTAGCTGTCATTATGCACGCTACTGTAGTACACCACATCAAAGTTAGTCCAATGAGTGAGATTCTTGAGAGACACAGCTGTAAGGAAGTGTTTCCTGGTAGCCATAGCTATTCATAGATCAAGAAAAAATTGATCTAGGTCACTGGAAGTGGTTAAAGTGAGACAGGATCAGAAATGTCCTGGTTTTTGGTAGTAAATTTTTACATTCAGTGAGGTGATAGAAAAAATACTTCTACATCTGAAAAAAAAAGATCATGTTTCCCTTTGAGACATAACTTGGCAGTCCAACCTGCTCGACTATAGTAAAAAGCAGCTACTTAGTTTGAGAAGGGTGTTGACTTTGAGGTATGATTGATTGCTTCCTTGATTCATTTAGCCAGTGAATGCTTGCTGAGAGACAGTGCTGAGTTTCTTGCATCTGGTAAAACATAATTCCAGTAGAAATGAATTTACTAAATGGAACTTAAATTTGGGAAAAATAAGCCAGGAAATGTCCAGGGTATTGTATGGATTATATTCTGAAAGAGGAAATTAAAACATGATTATAAGACTATTATTCCCACAAAGTAACATAAACAACTTGTTTGTTTTGAGGAGAGGTCTCTCATTTAACCCAGAGGCATTGATCTGTTGATTCTCATACCTTTACCTCCCATGTGGTAGTGTCAACAGCCTAGGTCATTTCATCAAGTTATACAGAGTATATTTGCTTCTCTTTCTTTCCCTCTTCTTTTCTACTTAAATCTTGATTAACTGCATCAAAGAAAGCTGCTTTTCTTATTCCTAAGAAAAATTAAGTGACAGACATTGGTATCCTATATACCTGTGGGTCTCTTGTTATATAATAAGAACCAAAGTCAATAAATATAAAAATAATGATTTCCCCAAGGCCTTACGAGGAATCGCTGGAATTTTCTGTAATTTGTGGATGTCCCTAATTTATCTCAATGATCCTGCTGCAGAGTGACTCACTCCATAGACAATGTCTTGTACTAAGGAGCTTGTTGTAGATGTAGACTTAATATATTATGTGTCTTTGGCTCTTATAAATTCTTTTCACATGTATGATTAGCAACCACTTAACAACATCCAAAACAAAAATGAAAACAAGCAAATATGTATTGTTTCAATTTTCCCCCAATTTTCATGGAAAAGCTAGCATTACTTTGCAGGAACACCCTGTCTTGTGATACCACAAACACAGCACCTCATCATCTACAGTTCTCAGTCTTCATTCCGCATTGGAATCTGCTGTAAGCCTTAAATATTCAAAGATCTTGGTCCAGTTCCTCAGAAATTGGTATTGAATAGATGTAAGTTGTAAATTGAACTTTAAATTTTTTAAAAATTCCCCAGCAGATTCCAATGTTTAGCCAAAGTTAACAGCACCAAAAGCATAGATAATCTCTTTGGGAAGCATCATAAGACTTCTCAGTTCCTCTTCATTACTGAAACATCCATATCTTTGAGGAACCTTCATAGAATTCACATAGTACTCTGTGTGGTCAACATTTTCAAACAGACCATTTTAAAGCAAGCCTCCAAATTGATGAAAGTCAATTTAATCATTTTCCCCAATGTGGTAGCAGATGTAGGGAATTTAGGTTATCTTTACATTCTAATTGAGCTGCAGTAGACTCCAGTATTTCCATGTCATAAAAGATAAACTGGGACTCAGAAAAAAAAAATGAAGAAAATGTATATTGCCACAAGTGAGCAAATTAACAGAAAGGAAAAGTTTCTCTTGTCTTCTCTCTTATCTTCTTAATCCAATTTAGATGCTTTTCTGGTATCATTCACCTTCCAAGGCCACTGAAATTTCCCATGCACAATGGGTTTGGCCACTGACAAGGTTCAGTCAGCTGTATTTACGGTTCCATAAATGGGAAGAAACAACACGACAAAGGGACATGCTATGAATTCTGGGAGAAAAACATGCAATGACATAAATAATTCATAGACAGAGCAAAGGTCACCAAGCTGGCTCTCATAACAAAGGGTCTAAAATAAGTGGGGCTGTGGTTCTCCAACCATACTGCCTCTGCAGCCCAGGTGCTAGGAGGAATATAAAATTGTAATAGATGTAATAAAGGTTAAATAAATGACAAAACCAACAATTAGGATGAATTATAAAATGAGTAATCTTTGAACAATCCTCAAAAAAAAAAAGAAATAATGAAAGACAGAAAATAAAACTTTTGTCTACTGTTTGTCAAATCCCAAGGTCATTTTCAAAAGAAAAGAACTTTTTTTTTTCTTGCCAGAGTAAAATGCAGATGCTTTAAGGCTCATAAAAGTAGAGATCAAGCATTTCAAACAACCATTGTCTCTTTTTGTGTTAATTTATCTTCACTATCAACTTAAGTGGAGTTATAATCACCTAGGAGGTATACCTCTGGGTATACCCATGAGGGCATTTCTAGAAATGTTCATCAGAGGAGGAAATAATCAATCCCAAAGTATGTGATGATATCCCAAGGGCTAAATAAATATTTATCCAAAGAGAAAATGATCCAAGTACCAGCCTTTGTTTATCTCTGCTTTCTGACTGTGAACATGTTGCAACCAGTGTGCTTATGTTCCTGCCTCCATACCCACCCTGCCATGATGGGCGATAGCTATTCCAACTCAGAACCAAAGCAAACTTTTCAGTTCTTAAATTGCAAGGACAAAAGTAACTAATATGATCTCTGACCTTACAGGTAGGAAATAAAGTTAACAAATGATTGCTCAATAGTCTAAGAACCATAATCTTGCCAGGACAAGGTTAGAGTATGGGCTTCCTACATTCTCGTTACTTAATTATTCAACAATTTTCATCCATGTAAGCAAAACTAATACCCTGATATTTGGACTTAGAGCATTACAATGATAGTCAGCATAATATCCTCCAACAGTGATTTCATTGCCTTTGAGAGAACATTAGCTGACAGTTATAATCCAAGCTTCTTTCCAGATGAATTATTATACATTAAGCTGTGTACCTCAATAATGATTTAGAATATATTTTTCTAGCAGATTTTTCTTTCCCTAGTCTGTTCACGAAGTTCATTATGACATGCAGGTAAGAATTTCTAAAATGTGTCGTTTCCTGAAAGATGTGTTTATATTCCCCATGTCCAGCAATAGCCACTGCTTATAGAAAGAAGAGTTAATATATGTTCAAATTATGTCTTTGATTTGTTTGTTTTATGAAAACCTGAAACATATATGATTTATGATCAAATTCTGCAAACACAGAAAGGTCTTAAAGAAACATAGATTGCTTCAGTGGGGTACAGTCCTTATAGAATTATCAGTTGTATCAATCAAATAAAGCATGTGACCAGTTAGACACCGCCACTAAGGTAGAAGCCTTTCTTGGAAGTCATAAGTGTCCTTCTTAGGCAACAGAGATGTAAGTATCTTTATTTATGATTGTTTATTTCACCCGAACTGTAGTTACTTTTTACACTTTAATTATAGAAAGTGAAAATGTAAGCCAGGAAGATACAAGCATTGCTATACAGAAGTTAAAAGTATAGATCACATGACTTGGATGTGTAGGTCTTTCCCATTGAATCTCTATAAAACATCTGACAACACTGCAGTATGTTGTGACTTGGTTGCGCAATGCTTCCAGGAGTTTCATTTATTTAAATACTCGTTCTCTTATAGGTGACTCTGCTTGGAGAGGTATGAAAATGTTAGGGCATCCTTGCTGGAGGGAAGTACGTGATGGCTGCAACATTTGAGGTTTATAACATTGCCCAACTTTCTGTCCTCTTTCTCTCCTGTATGCATAGGAAATAATGATCAGATTGCTTTCTGCTTATGCCTCGATTTTGTATCTTTCCCCACCATAATGGGCTCAGGAATTATAAATTAAAATAAAATAAATCCTTTCTTCCTCACATGGCTTTTGCTCATGCTTTTTTATCATTAAAATAGTAATGAATACACCATCCTTTCTTATCCTAGAAGAACTGCTAATGTTAATGGCCAATGTCTGTAATGATATCTAATGTAACTAATGCACTAGAAATTAGTATATATGTCTTGCGGTATTTTTGAGCCTCTCAGCCTATGAGCCAGTGATGAAGTCATGTGATCTCAGGCTCATTCTGAGACCTATTCATGCACTCCTAGGAAAGGGAGAGAGAAGAGACACTGAAGTCCTTATGTAAAATTCTAAAATGATGAAACAGGGGTTATACTGTTATTAAGAAATGATGTTTTGGTGGTTTATGCTGTCATTCCTTATATGCAGAGCCTTAAGCAGGACACTTCAATAGATATTACATAAAGCATCTAATGTAAAGCACAGGATATGGTGTCAAGGAATATTAGCTGGCTGTGGGTTTCCACTTGTACTTTGCTATTCCATCAATTTATATAAGCTGAGGTGTTCTCAGCCTTGGAATGGAATAGATTCACATGTTTTCACAGACGAAACTTTTTTTTTTTTTAATTCTAAAGTGATGGTTGTGCTACTTCAAGTAAGGAGGAGCTGTTGGCTTGGCATCCTCTTGAGAACCAGGTACTGATTGAAGGGCTTGAAGTGTTGAAACCAGCCTGGCAGTGTATGGTAAACCATCACCCAGGCATGGCTGGATCCTGTTTCAGCAGAAGGTTTGAATGCAAATTGCTTTCTGAATCATTAGCTGTCATCTCCACCCAGCTCTCCTCCTGCAGCTGTTCTTTCTGATTCTGCCTGGGAACTTTTCACACTGGGCTTGCTCCCAAACCAAACAAGTTGCCTCTCTCCACAGCTTTTGTTCCCACTGGGGGATAGAACCAAATTACAGAGGTAAGCCAGAGAATGGACACAGCTTAGGCTACATGTGCTGAAGGGAGAGATACTTCTAAGCCACTGTGTTAGAAGCCTTTGTAATTACTTTTAAATTATCTGCCTCTTTGGCCTTTTCTAAAGTTTCCAGCACCTATCTTTAGATCATGATCTTTGTCCTGGTTCAAGCCATGATGAGAAAGTGTTTGG
Organism: Onychomys torridus; assembly: GCF_903995425.1. Taxonomy (NCBI): domain Eukaryota; kingdom Metazoa; phylum Chordata; class Mammalia; order Rodentia; family Cricetidae; genus Onychomys; species Onychomys torridus. The sequence goes on along the minus strand of NC_050445.1, from coordinate 100,437,017 downwards.
TCTACTCAGGGAAAAGGAAATGGTCCATATTACCTTACAGAAAGTATTTCTAAGATACATAGTCTTCTTATGACTAAATCACATGAAACAAAAATCAACCAGGTCAAAATGTTCAAAGGCAGCAGATTCCATCCCAGGGCTTGGGAACTCAGAGTATTCCTAGTGAACAAAAGCAAGGTGGACAACGCATAAAAGTCTAAAGGAAACAGATCCAGCTAGTGCTGAAGAGGTAGCCTATAGAATTTTGAGGAAAATTGTACATTTTTATTAGTTTATAGCTTGATGAAAATGCATTTTTACTTTGCTTCTAATTACAGCTTACTTCTCTCAAAAACGGATTTGAGACAAGATATTTCTCACATTTGTCTCATTTTTTGTTTGTTTGTTTTTGCTTTTAGTAGTGATAGAATTTTTATTAATTATTTCAGAGTCAAAAGACAAAACACAGCCTGGTCTGACCTTTCAAAAAGGATCCTATTCGTGTGTGTGTGTGTGTGTGTGTGTGTGTGTGTGTGTGTGTGTGTGTGTGTATACATTTTTAGGGTAATCATAGAGATCAGAAGAAGAGTTCAGATCCCCTAGATTGGAGTTATAGGAGATTGTGAGAAATCACACATGGGTGCTGGGAACCTAACACAGTTTCCCTGTGAAATCAGGAAGTGCTCCTAACAACCCATTTCTATGGGCCTTAGTTGACTTTAAGCTCTATGGTACACTTCATTATTTTCTTTCATTTTTCCTAAAATAAGAGTCTCATATTGTCCATCCAGGCCTAGAACTTACTGTGTGACTGAAGACGACCTTGGTCTCCTGATCCTCCTGCCTATTCCTCCTAGTGTTAAGATAACAGATATGACCCACCAACCTGAGAAGTACTCAAGATTTTAAAAGAAAGAAACACAATAAACAAACAAACAAAAAAATCAAACCACTCAGCACATATTTACTAAATAGCCAGCATCTTATTTGTGTAGACCAATTCAGCAGAAACATATTTACTGCTGAACTTAACAGCTCATTTGTATAGGTATCTCAAATAAAAGAAATTTTCATGTTATAATGTCCAGCCAGATCTAAGTATAAACTATGTAGAATGTAATATTTCTGAACCACCTGGAATTATTTTAATCTATGTTATCTGCCATAAGATACATGATTAACACAAATATAATCAAATGTAAAGTGGCTCTCATCATCTTACATAGGAAATAAAAAATGTAATTTCTTTGATTTTGGTGTTTTAAATGCAGAGGGTAAAATAGTTGGTTAGAGCCTTTAGTTTCATTAGCTCAAGAAAGCAAGTATTTCTCACTCATTGAAAGGGTAAGGGCTGCCTCATATAATGACCGAATAAAATTATGGGTCCATGTCCAGAATCAGATAGAAAATTAAAGAGTGGCAGAATAAATGGGTATGCATAGTGGTCATAGAGATTAATTATATCATTAATTGCATTATAAAACACCTTATAATTTGGATAAGATGGTTTAGCAAGCAAGCAAGATGGCCCACTGGGTAAAGTCATTTGCCATCAAGTGTGACAACTTGAATTGGATCCCTGGAATCCACAGAGTAGAAAAAAGAGAATAGACTCCTGCAAATTGTTCTCTGACCTTCATAGACATGTCTTGATGCACACTCACATCTTCTTCTGGGGTCAGTTCAAGCTTTACCTGTGTGATTTCTTATTTAGTTGAAAATGTATTCTGCCTTTTTAGAAAACTTAGTCATTTTTAGCACAATATCTGGCATGTATCTAGCACTAAAAGTGTTTTCAAATAAATAAATTTGTCATCAATAAATATGTTGGACAGTATTAAAAGTGACACTTAATAAAAGAATATATAAGTTCTGAAAGATATCTTCTATAAGGTTATACAAGCAGTAAATGATTGACTTAAAATTAAAATTTTTAATCTCATGTGGCAAAGCATCATTATAGTCAGTTGTTTTTATCCAAATAGGATTTGTACAGTCTAAAAAACCTTCAATGAAAACAGGACAAAAAGGAGTCATAGAAAATCAATGACTTCATTTTCTACTGTATCTTAGAAGTGGTAGGCAACCATTCTCAGGAACAAATGAGCCAAAGACTTGCTATTTTGGCTAACCTCCCTTCAGAACATAGAAGTCACTTCCATGATGAAATCTACGTCTCATTGGCAGAATGACCTTGATCAAATAGTTTGTCTTTACCCACTTTCATTTGTTGTTGTTGGTGGTGTGGTGGTGGTTGGTTCTGTTCTGACAGATTCTTTCTATGTATCCCTGGTTGACCTTAAACACACTAAGTGGTCCAGGTTAGCCTCAAACTTGTTACTTTTCTACCCAAGCCTTCTCAACTCTGGATTTCATTTATTCCCTATAAAAATACCAGTGACAGAACTTATTGTAGCTGTCTCATAGGGACGCATATAAAGAACTTTGGAAAGTACAAAGCTCTCTTCCAAATCCAGTAAATATCTTAAATGTCATTACTTCAAGACTCCTTAAAAGAGACCATTTTCTGGTAAAAGAAACTTTAGCTTATCAATTGAGCAGCTAAGCTATACAAAATTTAAGGCAAGGCATTCTTGGTGCAATAATAATTTTAAATAAATCTTAGTAATGGCTACATAGAGAGCAGTCAAAACACCTTTCTTCGTTATTTTAAATGAATATAAAAGCCATCTCTTAAGAAGTTATGGGAATTTAGAAACAGAGACTTCAGCCCAAGATTGCAATATGACATTTTCCCCTGAACTTTTTTTAGCCTTGCTATCAGCTCTCTTGCAATGTAATACATTACTGCATTTTATTTCTAGGCAAGAACATTATTTACTCACAGGAGAAATACTTTCCTGAGGAAAGATTGTCCTTGGGAACTTTCAAGGACATTTGAGAAATACTTCAACCCAAGGCACAACATTATAAGCATTTGTTTGTGTGCCTCCTTGTTCCAAGGGAACTATTTTTAAATATCTTTCATTTGTGTTTATTACAAACATCCATCTCTCCCTTCCAAAAACTAGCAATTAAGAAAAGTTCATTGATTTCTAGTTTTCCTAGGTGTCATTTTATCAAGCATATTTTTAATCAGTTTCACAGCATCATTTTCCAATGTATTTTGTTTTCTTGTTTAACCTTTTGAAAAATGAGTTTTATCAGTTTCAATTTACTTTGGACAAAAATCTGTTTTCAGCACTAATTATTATTTAATTACCTTTATTTTTATCATGTTACTTCTAATTTAGTAGCTATGAGAAAATATATCATTTAACTAAAATGTCTGGTATGTATATGGAGACACAATGTTGAGTTTAAATATATGCATTGTGGTTTGAAGGCGAAATGTCCTCTAATGGTTCATGTGTTTGAACATTGGTCCCTAGAAGGTGTTGATATTTTGGAAACTTGTGGAACCTTTGGGAGGTGACACTTTGCTACAGGAATAGAGTGGCATGGCTTCATTTTCTGTCACTTCTCTGCTTCCTTGCTTGTGGGTAGTGTGATGTGCTGACTCACACTCTTGCAGCCACTTCTTTTCTGCCATGGTGGACTGCATTCCCACAACCTATAAGTGAAAATAAACACCACCAATCCCTCCCCCCCTTAACTTGCTTTTTTCTACCTATTTGGTTACAAAAATCAGAAAAGCATACAAGGATACAATGAAATTTTCACCAAACTCCACAAATTAGGTACAAATGAAATCATTATTGACAGTTGAGAGACAATAGCATAGAAAACCTGGGCAACTTGCCTACCTCACAAAACTTAATTGGTACAAATGGGTATCCCACAATAACTAGAAGGTTCTTTAATTCCTCCTAGTAACCAGTATCAAGAAGATATCTTCAAAGCATTTGTGGGCTATATTAAGAGTTATTTACAGTGATTATTTTCTGAAAGTTTTACCTTGTAGCATCCTATCCCATCTAGGACCACTCAAAGTTTGAAGAAATAATTTCTTTTTTCTTTTTTTTTTCTATGAGGAAAGAAATAGGCATGTGGTAGAATAGGGATTTAAAAATTAGCATGTTAACATATACCATTTTAATTATATTCTGTATTTGTAAGCTAAAATCTAATGCCATATTTAATAGTACTAGCAATTGCCCTTAGGAGGGGCACTTCTTGTAAGAGAGCAGACACTTGGAAGATTTGATGGCTGGAAAGCATTGACTCCTCACTTGGGATCACAAGGTGGGTAAATGAAGGACTGGCCTCTGCCGTCTTTTGTGTCTGGTTGTTTACTTCATCCCACCAGAGGCTCTTGCTTGACTGTGTAGGTATACTTACACTCAAGGAGCCTTTTAATCTGCCTCAAGGCCCTTCAAGGCTGAAGACATACATGTAAGTCATTTCCTCATGAGTCACTTCAACTTTCTTCTTGGGTCACTTTGGACTCCAGGAACACAAGGCTGATTGTAGTGGGTAGCCATCCCAGCCTTGGCCTGGAAGTTCCAACCCCCATTGAGGCTTTGATAATGGTCACGCCCACAAGGCAGGACTGAGGGAGGAAGCTGAAGACCCAGAATCTAGAGGAGAGGCCTCTCTTGGTTCTGGGACCCTGGACGCTGGAGGTAGACTGAGCAGAGTTCTCCAGAGAACATCGCCGGACTGCGCCATACCTTTGCCAGACCCTACAACCTATCCCTTCATTTGTAAGTTACCCACAAAATAAACCCCCCTTTTAACTACATGGAGTGGCCTTTATAATTACACCAATAGCTGTTCAATAAGCAGCTTTGTGACAAAGAATGGAAACTGCATTCTAGCAACTGTGAAACAGTATGACAGACCACTTCCATAATAGGAACAATTACCTACAAGATGTGACACTCTAGAGCAGATAATCTTCAAGGAACCAGATTAGTCAGTCAGCTCGGGTAATGACAGTGGTTAGCAACTCAATAGAGAATCAGATAACCTTGTAAAACTCAGACATTAATGGGAAGGACCACACTCGATAGAGTCTCCTTAATTCTGCATGCCTCTTCCCCCATATCCCAAACTCTTCCTCTATTTAAGTGTAAAAATTGTGTCATTATCCTGAAGACACATGGTGTCATTGGTGTCACTGGAGGTTGTATCACTGGACCCTTGTTTTGTTCCTCTTCCCCAAATATTGAATAGATATCTTTTTTTTTTTTGTCTACTATTTAACTATTTAATTAGCATTGGGAAGGTGGTTGAGTTTAGTCTATTAGTGCTGCTGGAATAGGGGCTTTGGACCCCAAATTCTTCATACAAGTATATGTTACAAAGTTCTTTCTAAAAAGCAAACTTATTGGCATCTTGATCTTAGACTAAAGATCAGCTCCAAAACCATAAGAAATAAATTTCCATTTTCTACCAATTATGTAGCCTGAGTAATGGTAATACTCTGCTCTGTATATAATAATAAACTAACTTCTTTATATAACATAGATTAACACATCTCTCAACCCTCTCATAAAAGCTTGTTTTTTTGCAGTAGACAAAAATTTATGCAGATACCCACAACTAGTCAGCTTTTAGAGAGTGACAGGTTGTATAGTACTCATCTCTAAATGTGACATCTGTATCACATCTCCTGCAGCCAAGGCTCAAGAATCACCCAGAAGAGGAAATAGAAAGGCTGTAAGATCCAGAATGAATAGCTGTCTGTAGCCAAGAAGTATTTGCCAGGCATGACACCATAGTTTTATGTATGACCTCACAATGACAAGTTTTACATGTATAAAACTTGTACAGAGTCAAGCCAGTAAAAATCCCAGTATAAAAATGACAAAGGAGTTCATGAAAGCCTGCTCTATTTGAAGAGCTATTGGAAACTGATGGATGCAGGAGGTGGGCAGAGATTCAGTTTTCTCTTCAGGTATTTGTCTTCTAAGAGGCTGGCTACCCATGGTCCAGTGGGTGGTAGCATACCTGTGAACAGGTAGCATTAAATAGCCTCAATGGAAAAACAAAGAAACAAAAAACCAGAAGCACATGAAGATGGAAGGGAAAGATGGTAAAAGAATAAGGTGAAACTACAGGGGAAGACTTGAACATGATTATATATATATATATATATAATGCTAAAAATTCCAGTCCCAGATATTTTGTTTATAAAAGACAAAATATCAGCTATAAAAGACAAAAGTGAACTCTTTACATTGCTTATATACATGATTTCTTCTATTACTACCTTTACTTGGCAAATACATTTTTCCAACTTTAGTTCAAATGGCATGCAGGAAAACCTTTGTACTGAAAATTTATAGATTCTCCCATAATGTCACATATGAACTATATCTTTCACTTTTATATGCACTTGTGTCACTGTTTATTATCCAATCCCTTTATTCACTGTGCCTTTCAAAATATGAGTCATAATTAATTTGAAGGCAAAATATTTGTCTAAACATATATGCAGCTACCAGTTCAATCCCCATTCTATTCAAAAATCAAAGATTATCAAAATGTACATGAACTACATCAACTTTGCTTTTAGTTATATCTTCAGTGTCTGTACATGGAGATCCTCCAGGAAGTGTTCAGTGAAGGACTTAGTAAGAAGAAATAAATGTGTTGGTTGATTGTAACATAAACAGTAGTGTTGTGCCAATAATCTATTATGAATCTTCTCCCAGAAACTTTTTACATTCAGGCTAAAGCTAAAGGGCTGGATTGAAATAAATGATACATTTAGATGAATTAATTCACTGGCTGAACTTTGTACAGAACAAAATATTGGTGAAATCATCTGCATCTACTTGGGTAAAGGATGAAATGGAAGCATCATGTATATTAACTATGATAATTCATTCCTTTTATAACATTTGCATATTACTTGAATTTTAAATTGAATACCTTTAGGTTAAGCTCTTCCACTCACTGATACTACCTTGATACCTGATGAAATGTCAACCCATAGACAGAAATTTCACAGATGTTTGCAGAGAATTTATAAGTAACAATGCAGAACCATAGCACTTTGGTTTGGTTTGTGGGATAACAGTGAAATAAATAAACAACCACTGTTAGAGTAAGAAACCCGTGACTGTACTTCTAACAAATCATATTCATAAATAATGTTTTGAAAGTACTATGGGTATTAATAGAGTAGAAGCTGAAGAGTTATTCTTTAAGTTCTGGGTCATAATACAGCATATTACCAGCATACACACATGTACGAGGATACACACATGCACGAGGAAACACACACACACACACACACACACACACACACACATACACACACACAAACACAAACAAACAAATATGCACACACACACAAACACACATATCCATACCCTCACAAGAATTTATACTCATAATTTTGAGTAAAAATAGAACACAACTGTATACACTGGCTTCCGTCTTGAAATACATAGAAACTGTTCTTTTCTTCTACATTCCTGTCAAACACAGCTACTATAATAAAAATAATATGGAGCAGAAAAAGGATCATAACAATTCTGAACAGGGAAAAGGAGGATCAGAAGTTTTCTTTTTTTCTAAGAAGTCAAATTCAAATTTATTGAGAAATTTATCACAAAAGAGCACAAGAGAACATTGAAATATTATAACTTATAGCTATATAAACATTGTTTTAGAGATATCAAAACATTCAAATAATTACATTGTGAGGAAGTCTCTTGACATTATCTTAACACTCACTCAAAAAAGAGGGAAACTATGTTAACAAGAACAATAAAACTATAATCTTTAGTGATCAACATCTGTATTCAGAGCAAAGCAAAACTTTTTTGAAGTAATGGACAAGGCTCTTAATAGTTTATTGATTGAATGGCATGGAGAATCTAGTGAGGGAAGTTTTCAGAATCTTTACAAACCAAGTAGGATTCATATCTATAAATCATTTGAAGGGATTCTTTGGAGGAAATGTGGATACCCTGGAACACAAGAGAAGGAAAATAACTATTTCCACAGATAAACAAGGAGGTCCCCAATGAAGGGATACATAAAAGAAATGAATGGAGAATATAGTTGGAAGTGAGTATACAGATAGAAAATTACTTAGTGTCTTATCAACTAGAGATTTATCTTGCAGGCAATTTACCAGGAGAACAGCATGCTTAGCAGGCCACAGCTGAAAAAACAAACAGCCAGAGCTTTAGTCTTAAGATTAAAACTACTGAAACTTCAGAGCCACAGGGAAGCAATCTGATGTTTAGAGTAGAAACTCTACTTCACAAACCAAGGATGAATCAAAAGGTTCATCAAAGCTGAACTGAAAAATGGGGAAGCATGCAAATAGCCAGGAATTCAATAGAAATGAATATGGACATCATATTTAATGAGATTTCTTAGTAGGTAAAGCACTTGTCATCCAATGAGGAAAGCCTGACTTCAAAATCCCAGTACCTGTGTAAACACCAGAAGCATGTAGTGGACCACATGTACACCAGCATTTGGGAGGTATAGACAGGGGAAAGCTAGGATACACTGGCTAGCATGAAAAAGTCAACAGGAGACATTTGAATTCAACTGAGACCCTACCTTAGCATCCAATGTAGAAAATGGTGGGGGAAAATACCCTATATTAACTCCTGTGTCCACATGCACACACATACATATAGTCCCTCATTCAAGAATGTGATGGCTAATCTTGGTGGTCAATTTGACATACCTGGGAAAAGGGACAACCAGCTGAAGAATTTCATCCATCATACTAGTCTGTGGGACATTTTATTGATTGATAATTGGTGTCAGAGGGCCTAGGTTACTGTATTAAGATTGTAAGGTGGAAAATGACATGAAATGGTTTCCCAAAGTTACTTTTGGTGATGGTGTTTACCACAACAACTGAAACCAACTAGAACACATATGTGAACATGCATAGACATACCACATATAGATGGAACAAAAATAACTAAATTAAATAGTAGAATGGAAACAAAGAATGTATGCATGGCATTATGGAGCTCATTGATATGGATTTTTATTTCACAGGGTTTTTTTGTCATCCAAATATTCATTATGCATCACTTCATGAATAATTTATACAAAACATCTATCCCTTCCAAGTTGGTAAAATATCTATCATCCTGCAAGCTGATCTCTCATCAATGAATACATGATTTAAATACACTACATATAAGAAATGAAAGACCAAAAAGCTACATAAGAAAATCTTCATCTACAGAGCTAGAACCACATGAATTCAATGCAACTCAAGTTGGAAACATGCTGGATGAAATGCAAAAAGTTTTGCTAAATGAGATTTTCTAAAAGATACACTATGTACTGTAAAACACATATCTGATGGGAATCACATACCAGAGGGAAGGCTTGTTTTGGCTCTTGGTTCTGACTACCCTTCACTGTGGGAGGGAATGTGGGGAGCAGACAAGAAGCAAACACAGTGGATCGTACCAGAGACAGACACAACCTTCAGAAGCCCTTCAGGTGCACCTCACTTTCTAAAGGCACCACATACTTCAAAACAGAACTACAAACTTGTGCATGAGTAATGATATTTCAGAACTGAGATCAAACATTTTAGTGTTAAGTGGTTGAAATGACTTACAGAAGTTGATAAATGGATAGAATGCCTTGTCATAATTATATTGTTCAGTATTAGGGAAGAACAGGGTTCTGTTGCATAATCCAGTTTTCTTAGAGTTATCACTGATGATTATGTAATTATTTTTTTCATTGTTAAAGCTGTATGAAATTATAATTTAGTACAAATTCTATTATATATGAGAAAAAAATTGCTGGTTTCATTTATTTGAAAATTGATTTAAACATACATTTATATTATTACTTCAATTTACTTAAAATCTTAGTTAGTATTGCTAATTTTAGGAACTTTTTTCTGGGAACAAACTGTCCTTGAATAAAATATTCTGTTACTGATGTAAGGTTTTCCTGAGTTCAGTGATTATTTTTATATTCAAGGGGAAAATTATAATAGTTCCAGCTTTCTAAGTGTGTATTTAAACTTCTCAACAGAAGAACATTTCAAGTATAAGATGGGCTGTTCAATCTTATGTTGCATTGAACTGGCTCACCTCCATCTGGCCCACCTGCATCTCCTAACTGCTGGGATTAGACACCACTACCGCACTCACTTTCCATGGTGTTAGGTCAAGGGCCTTTGGCATGCTAGGCAAGGACTAAGTCCTCTGCCTGAATGTTTTTGTTGAATGCTTTGTTTGTAGAGTACTCATTCACAGAAAAATGAGCCCAAGGGTAGACTTCACTATTCAGAATTGGTTGAGCTTGTCTGTGGGACTCCCTCCAACTGCCAAGATGCCAGTAGCACAACTGAGAAGAGCCTAACCTTCTAAAGAGACTAGAAATATGAATCTGTCAAAATGTTCTACAGGTGAAGGAAAGTGTAGCCAAACTATAACCTATTTAATGAAGAAATCAACAAGGCATAGCATACTTCTTTCCACACCCTTAAAGCCTTAGATTAAAAAAATAATTTTATTCTATCTAACATAGCTTGAATATTTTTAATATAAAATCCTCTTTCATTTTTTCCCTCACTGAATATCACCTAATGTCCCGTGGAAATATGAGTTATGTATTAACCCATGTTAATTAAGGAAAAGACACTAGACAATTAGACAGATGACAAATTAGAATGATAAAGATGCTAATATGTTCTGTAGAACACATTTAGAAGGGAAGAATCAGGTTTAAAACTAAAATTGTATTTAATATCTCAGTTCTATCAATATGCGACATTCCTTTTATTATTTGACCACTTTGCTTATATTTCACGAATAAGAATGTAGCTGACATTAGGGAATCAATATGAAAAACATTTACAAATATGACACTCATATTCCTATCTTCATACCCATTTCTTTAAGCATAAAATAAACTTCCTTTTAATAATGTTAGTTTTCTCCACCTTGAAAAATTTGGTCCTAACCTAAATAGAACCAGTAATCATTTTTTTTTTATCTTAAAAATAGAAAACTTAAAAATATACTGGTAGGGAAAAGCAAGAGTTCAAGTATAACTTTTCAATGGCATAAAAAAATCTTCTTCATTTGATTTTGAAATTAATTAACTCAGAACTCAGATAGGTTATCAGGGTATCTGTCTGCACTGAGTACTGCATTTCTTGATAAATACAAACACTGAGATAGAAGATGTGTCAGTGTCTGGCTACTGTAGTTTGATGACATAACAACCTTTAAATAAATATATATATGCAAGTTAAAGACATTCATATGCAAATATGTCTATCAAGCCGATAATGGACATGAGAGAAACTATAACAACAATTGCAAAAACTGTGAAAGCTCTTAAAGACAGTGGGGTGCATTAATAGAATCCCCATCAGGACCCTCATGGGTTATCTTTTTATACTGTGTAGTAACAAAACACAGTATTGTATCAATTAACCCCAAATATGAATAAACACATGAATTTTCCTATACAGCAGGTTGAAGAATATCTGCTTGTAAACTTAGTTTTGTTTTGTTTTATGTAGGTTCAATTCAGTTTTGTGAGAGAGAGAGCCTCATTCCCTAGGCTTGGCTATTCTGGAACCTGTCATGTAGCCCAGGTTGGCTTTGAATTCATGAGAATTTGCCTGCCTCAGCCTCCCAAGTGCTGAGATTACAGATGTAAGCTATCATACTTGGCTCTGGTTGTGTGCTTTGACTGAGATAATTATGAGAGTTATTTTAATGTTAAGTAGACTGACAAATGTAAAGAAGAAACTGTACTCAAATGTGGCAGTGCAAATGTTACATTTAAGAGATAATTTCTGTAAGAGAGCAATAAATATAGCCCCTTTTTTCATGGTAAGATGATCCCATAAGGGACCTGGTGTCTACACAAATTCATTACTCACTATTTGGTTAAAAGCACCAGAAATGGTAGTAGGCAAAGATGTAAAGTAATAAATTGGCTTTGCAACTTCAATGCCTGTTAGATGCAAACACTCATTGAATTGATAAATGAATGGTAAGACTACACTTCTCACCATCTTTCTCAAACTATGTTGGTGGTTTCCAGTGGATAGTTTAGTTCATTTCAGTAAAGTGGAATGTGATCGTCAGTGGATGAGAAATCCATATGCTTCAATCTTCACTCAACCCCAACCTTCAAACATCCTGCCACTGATTAGTCAAGTACAGTGATGCCTTAGTCACACACACATTATATTTTCCTCTTCATGGACCCAAAGAACAACCACTTTTTTTTACAGGCTCCTTTACACAGTGATAAAAACCATATTTCTGCATGGAGGCCAAAAGGATGTAAGTCTACTTCTTGAAGCCTAGCTGGGGTGGCATACATTACTGACCATATGCTGTTGGGTAATAATATTGGAGGTCATGTGTCTAAGAAAAAGCAATTCCAAGAAGAAACAGTCATGGACTCCTTAACTACTAATTGAAAATAATCTAATAGGAAGTTCCTGATCCACAGTGACTTCTGACATGGGCAATAAACATCTGTTGATTTATATTACTTGAGCTTAAAAATCATTTATTATTCCTATCGCTCACCATAAGGAATCAATTGCTAAAGAGACACAGTGATAGTAATAGACTCATGATGAATCTACTCAATAGTAACATGTTCTATCTTCCATTGTCTATTTGTTCAACTTATCAGATTTGTTTAGAGGTTTAGGGTGTGTGTGTGTGTGTGTGTGTGTGTGTGTGTGTGTGTGTGTGTATGTGTGTGTGTATGTGTGTGTGTACCTCAGGCATCATTCCTCAACAGGGCCATCCACTTGTTTTTGAGACAGGGTTACTCACTGACCTAGAACTTGCCAACCAGGTGAGACTGGTTACCCAGGGTCCCACTGTCCACCTGTATCTACCTCCCAGTATTAGTATTACAATGTGCATTGCTATATCTGACTTTTTCACAAGTGTTCTGACAAATAAACTCAGGTCTTCACAGTTTCTTGGAAAGCACTTTATTGATAACTGTCTTTTAGCCTTATATCCTGTTTCTTGAGACTATAACAGCCTAAAACTACCCTTTCTAGCTTTCTATGTATTTCTTTGTCCAGTTCAACTGCTCAGTAAGGAAGCTGGTGTTATCTACTTAATCAGACAAATCCCTGAAAGTTTAGGCCATAGAGATAAAGTGTGTGAGTAGAAAGCTTGTGGTCTGTAAGCCTTACATATACAAGTTCATTTGTAGAGTTAAAATCAAGATCTATAACTTTGGAGAAAAGTGATTAACTGAGCAAATTTCCATACTTAATTACATGTAGATTTTCTTCCTGGTGTCTGTATTAAGTCACTTTCTGAGAGCTGCTTCTTCTATTGTACCCATATAAATTTATATGTTGTCTATGTAGCTTGCAATGCACAGTCTAGGTTCCCTTCCAGTGCGTGTGCGCACGCATGCGTGCGCGCGCGCGCGCACACACACACACACACACACACACACACACACACATTGTATCATTCCTGGTATCTTATGCTAAGTGATATAATATCTCTTATATTCTTGTTCAAATGGAAAATAATAGATGGTATTTACTGTGAAGAAAGTGCTTGAGATCATGCCTAGACTTCGAGGGGGGATGTTATGATATATTAGTAACTGTTGTAACATGAGAAGGAAGAGTGGTTGCATATGTACCAGGCATTTACTTCCTTGACATAACCTTTCTTCATTACACAGAATGAAACCCTCAAGTGTCAGTTACATACTGAAAGATGCTGGCAATCAATCTCTACATCAAACTGGACTAACATCTCTGAGTACTTAATCTGGACTATTCATGAACTATTGACTAGAAAGACAAAGAAAAATAACATCTCAGATCTGTACTGAAGAACCTCAGAGAGGAACACAAGAGTTATTCATGAAGAGGAATTAACATAGATTAATTAGAGGGTCAAGTGGCTGGTTTGACTTATACTGTGCTTGAGAAAAAGAAAGCAGAGATATTATTATTGATGAAGTTTTGGAGTTTGATTCTTAGCATTGTTTCTGGAATAACTTATCCTCGAGAGGCAAGCTCAGGAGGTAGAAATGCATATCTCATTGAGTAACTTTATGAGCTTTGCCTTCTAATGTTTTCCTTAGCCTCTGAGTTCCATTGCCATTTCATGAAAAGCAATGTGGTAAGTTTGAGGTCAAGTTCTCCTGTGTCCATAAGAAGGATGATTTAATATACTTAGTAAGCCACCTGCTGGGCTGCCACATAAGATCATAAGACTTGAATCATGAGATGATTTAATGACTTGGGCAACTTTCTTTCCTGCAACTATGTGCAAGACAGATGATGAATGACACTGAATTATAATACAAAGTGTTGATCCTGAATTCTAAACGCCTATGAACTGGGGTAAAAACAACTGGCAAAAGGCATTTTGACTTACCTAAGCAGCAATGCATCTCTGACACCTAGGGCACTCATCTGAGAAGTCAGACCACAAGATATATCTCTAATTTCTGCAAAATACCGTTCCTGCTAGAACTAATGGTAATAAGATCTTAATAGGTGTCTCAAGTTTCTCATTAGACTGTGGCTATGAAATTTCATGGGAGACAGTCAACAGAAGAGCTCATCCCTTTAGACAGCATTCTTTGTATATGGCAGTTTTGACACTGTCTTCATGTCCTAAAAAAGAACTTTGTGGCAGAGAGAAGGACCATGCATTTTATCAACCAGGCTATGACAGCGGACAGAGAATCACATGAGAGAGGATAAGCAGACAGATGTGCTCTTCCTGGGGCTGGCATCAACTCAAACGATTACCTTGGCTAAGCCATTTAACCTCTCTGAACCTCACTCTTCTCATTGGTGAAATGAGAGAAAGGACATTTGTGTCTCTGCTCCCTTGCAGGACTGTTGGAGAATTAAATGGGTGAAATCAGTGGACTACAGTGCGTTGAGAGTATGAAAAAGGAAAAAGAAAAGTGTGTCATCTAACTACACTGTGTTCTTCTCAGTGCTCTTCACTACCAAAGGTGAATACAACCTCTTGAAAGACCCATGTCAGCTGAGTGCTCTTCTGGGAACAAAGCCTCATTTAGTTTTGCTGAATTCAAAAAAGAACTATCACTTTGGAAACTGCTATATGAATCAGTGTTAGGACAGAGAGGATCCCAGAAGTCCCAATCACTATTCTGACAGTATGTGTATATGTGTGTGCATGTTTATATGTTTGCAGATGTGCCAGTGTGCAGGCACACACTGAGGTCAGATGTCAATGTTAGTGCTTCTCCTTCATCACCTTGTGTTATTGAGACAGGATCTCTCATTGGCCCACATAGTAGTAGCTCACATATTAGTAGGCTCACTGACCAGTGGACACCAGGGATCCCCTTAACTCTTCCTCCACAGAACAAGGATTAGTATCCACATATAGACAATTGGACATAAAGTTTGCCACCATAGCCTGCTTTAATGTATATGTTAAATTTAATATATAATAAATTATATATATATATATATATATATATATATATATATATATATATAAAACAAATGAACAAATTCAGGTCCTCATGTTTTCATGGCAAGCACTCAACCAACTGAGCTATCATTGCAGTCCTCTCTCTCTCTCTCTCTCTCTCTCTCTCTCTCTCTCTCTCTCTGTCTCTCTCCATGTATGTATGTGCTTGATATCACTACAGTCAGAGAAATGCAAGGCCAAACCAAAATAGGATGGCATATTATTAGAGCTGAAATGGCTACTATCATAAAACTTAATAAATACATAAATAAAGAAATATGCTGGTAAGGAAGTAGAGGAAAAGAAGATGTTACACATGATGTCACACCTGGTTGATGGGAATCTCAAGTGTTTGGTCATTATGTAGATTCAAAATAAGAAAAATAAAAAAAAGAAATAAAAGAGAGACCTTGCTTCTGATGTAAGTTTACAATTTCTAGATAAAATCAAAGGGTAATAAAGTCTGCCTGTAAGAGAGAATATTTTGTTTTGCTTGCCACATTAATGATAGGCAAGATATGGAGTTATCCTAGTACTTGTATATAGGCAAATGGGGAAATTACACACTTGTAATATATAATATCTATAAGCATTATTTGGCCATAAGCATGAGATACTTTTATTTTCAGCAAAATGGATGGAGGTAAGAAAAGTACACCAAGAAAGAAACACAGGAACTTAAGTACCACATGTTCGCTCTCATATGCAAAAGTGATAAAAAGATAAAAAGAAATGAACCAATGCAAAAGTACAATGGATTACTTGAGCTGGCAAAGACCTAAGAGTGGTAGTGGTAGTGGACATGTAGACCGACATGGTCAATTCATGTTCCAAAGCTTTCTTCATATATGGAAAATCACAGTAAACCATATTAATCTATATAAAATAAAGTGACTCAAAATGTTTGCCCTGGAGAGGATTAAATGTGATGGCAAAATTGTAGTTTTCTGGATAATGTTCTAAATTTCATTTACTTCAAAGGGATCTTATTCTATTACTGAGGACACCACACACTTGACTTGTGTAGAACATGTAGCAATTAGTCTGGTCCTGACCAGGAAGTTTTCTTAGTGCTGGTTAGCTTTCAAAGTACTGGAAGATGCTACCTGGCTACTGAGAGAGAATAGTCATGCATAATCTTACCAAGCTGTGAACCTCAACAGCCATAGTGTCAACTGCTCTGGCAAGATATTTCGCCAGGTACTACAGTGGCATGAATATTATGGGGGTAATCAACTGTTTTCTGATTGTATTTGAGACCTGCTTCATAGAACAAACATGTCTTATAGTATAAATCTAGCCACAAACATATGTTTGTGGAGCACAAGGACCTAGAGGTGAGCCTACTACCAGTATTTTACAAAAAAAACACAGTACCAAACTGCTCTATAAATACATACTTTTTTTTCAACATGGATTACTACATTCCAACAGAAAAGTGGGTCTCATGAGTCTCCACCTCAATTGCTGCTGCCCATGGAAAGGGTGTCGGCTTTCCTTTGGGATGTGGTCCCTGGTTGCTTAACCATGCTCCAGTGGCTGGCCCCACCCCCATGCATATAGGAGCACCACAAACTGGAGTCAGTGGATTCTACATAAAATAAAGGTCATGAGGTAGGAGCAAAGGGGGACTAGGAAAAGTGTATCCCAGTGGTACTAAAGCAGGAAATGAGGGATAAATATGATTAAAACACAATGTATACATACATAATATTTTCAAATAATTGATGAAAAGATTGTATTTAAAATGACACACATGGTCTTAAGAAGTTTTTACTAACAGAAAATGATAAAAATAAGTTATCTTTCTCCTTACAAATTTCCCTAAAACCAAAATGTACTTATTCAATCTTAATCCTCTCTGTAATGTCACTCTTTATCATAGTCAAACTAAGCTGAAATAGCATTTTGGAATTATGTAAAAGTAATTACAGATCATTCAACCATTCATAATTTTCAGGTTCTTCTTATGAACAGTATGAGATAGGGCCCAGTAGTTTCTTCTGGTTTTCTTTCTTTCTTTTTTTTAGTTCTATCTACAGATCTTTGATTTGAGACCATATTGTCAGAGGACTGTTCTTGCTGCAAATTACCATTTTTATATTTGAGATCAGACTATTACTCATTTCCTTTAACATAACCATTCAGTATTTTAATGTACTATGGAGGTTGTTTTACAACTATTTTTCATCTAAAACCCTGTATTTTTATGAGGTTAGGGGTGGAACCCAAGGCCTTGCACATTCTTTATCACTAAGCCACATATCACCTTCTTATTATTATATTTAAACTGATAGCTGGATGGCATATTAGCTTCCATAGGAGACACAGATGATAAGGGATTGTCCTTTTCTTTCTAGGTTTTTTTTTTTAAATAATTTTAAAAGATACCAGAAGCTCATAAAACATTTTTGTTGTCTGTTTTATTTTGAGACAGAGTCTCTTACCTAGGCTGTCCTTAAACATGAATTCTTTATGTAGGTAACAATGATGTTGAAATGCTGATCTTTCTGCCTCTTCCTCCTAAATGCTAAGATTACAAGCATGTCCTAACATGTGAAGGTATTATGATGTTAAGGAGATCAAGCTAGGGCTTCTTGCATGCTAATCAAGCATTCTCCTAACTAAGCTGCAGCCCTAGACTCCATGCTTGCCATTCTCCAGTTTACATTTAGCTGATATTTATTCTAAAAATTGTATTAAAGAAACAAGGAGAATTACTACATCTATTCTCTTGTCTGTTGCAACACTTGCTAGAGAAGCAAGTACAAATCAGCTTTCAAGATAAAAACTTTAGATTCAACATCCAAATCCCCAACACTTTACACCTGAAAGAGGGTGAAAGTCTTGCAGGTCAGGATAAACTCCCTTTGCTGTAATGTCACATCACTTTTAAATACATAATTTTCAGCTGCTTTTGTGTTTTTTAGAAATAATAGTCATGAAGCCAAGTAAAATAATGGTCCATTTTAATCCAACAGCTTACAGAAGTCTTAACTCTAAATATTTTGGATTTCAAAATAGGTGTGTGTGTGTGTGTGTGTGTGTGTGTGTGTGTGTGTGTGTGTGTTCCATAAACTCATGTACACAGTATACATCCTGCTATCTTCTGGAAGTTCTTGAGTAAATCAAGCTGAAGGTCAGTAGCAAACAAGTAGAAGCCACATGGGTGATATTCCAAACCAGTAGATAATCATCAGATGTAGGCAACCATACATTCCTTTAAACCTGATATATCGCTAACTTCCTACTGGAAAACTGAGAGTCTCATCATTTTGTAACCAACAGGATAGACACCACAGTATCAAACCCCAAGTTAACAGAATGACTATCCAAGTATTTTATGTATTGATATTTTTTTCTTGTAAACTTTGAATTAAAATAACTTGGGTATTCAAAACCTCAAATTATTCTCTATCCAGCAGAAACCCATGAAACTAAAACCCTATAGGCTTGGGTTTGGGGGTTTAAAATTCCTCTTTAAATGGTTTAACAAAGACATTAGGCTTACCCTAATTTTCCTTTCTTTCGTACTTATGTACAATATTTTAACTTCCTCTTTGGATAGCTTTTATTTAAAAAAATGTGCTGTTTCCTGGCTAGCAAGAAGACTCCATGAGTACAGGAGCTTGCCACCAAGCACGACTACCTGAGCTTGATGGCTGAGACCCACAAGATGAAATGAGAAAATCAACATCCTCAAGTTGTCATCAGACCTCCACATATATGTGTTGTGGGACATGCATGGCCACACAAAAATACCCCAAATAAATAAAAATAAAATTAAAACATTATGAAGTCAATGTCTTATGCTCAACTGCAAATGGAGCATCTGCGTCACTCTCCCAACTCTGAGACTCTTACTGAGCACTGTTGAAGAGGAAGCAGAAGAGTCTTAAGAGCCAGAGGTTGGGGAAAAGCAGAACATTTTGCACATGGCAGGGCCAGCAAACTCACTTGTAAACTCATAGCAGCCATGGTTGCCTATGTAGGACCTGTACAGGATTAAGCCAGTTAACATTCTAGCATGGAGCAAGGAGGGAAGAGGAAGCGTATGTCCTAACTGAGGAACTATTGGCAGTTGATGAATTCTTGCTAAAGGATTATATTTCTTTGAGGATGTGGGTCCCAATAGATGCACTACAACTTGAGAGGATGACCCTATACCCATGAGTGCATGGACAGTCCAGATTTAACTTGATGGGTTATTATTTTTTAAAAAAAAATGATGTGAAGTTAGGAAAGAATAGGCAGTGGGGGATGAATCTGGGAAGAGTTAGGGATTGCAATGGAGGGTGAACACAATAAAAATAAGGATATTCACTCCTCAATTATATCCTTATTTAATAGACATTACATCTTTAATTACTAGGGTCTTTCATCAAAAAAAAAAAAAAATCCTGGAGTGTAGGAAAGAAGTCACTGCTGTGTACTAGACATACATTTTGTGACTGACATTAATCTGGAGGTCAAGAAAAAGTTATCTAATTGAGATGTATAAATTAGTTCAAATGGATATAAGATGTTAACTCATTTTGTAAGAGAATCTTTGCCTTTTTATATAAAAAAAATACTTACTCATCCTAGTCTAATCTGAGGGAAATTACAATAAATTCTGCATCGATTAATAAACATAAAGAGTTCAAAAAGTTCTTATCAAACATGGAGAAAATTAAAAACATTACAAAAGGCATAAGTAATCTAAAAGAGTTTGACAAATCAAAGTATAAGAGACTGTACTGGGATTGCAATCCTAAGAAAAACAAATTATTTCTAGATGGAAAGACAAATGGGGCATTGAAAATGAAATCCTCACAGAAGAAATTAAGAACAACAACACTCACTAACACAAAGTTAAAAGCCCATTTATTCTTTCCTATTACCAAAGATCTCAAAAAGATTCCACCCCACATCTCACAAGTGAAAACAAAGAAAAAACAATCCCTTCATTCCTTATTTTAATCTGATTATCACTAAACTAATAGGAACAAAACTTATTTTTTTATACAACTGCATTCTACCTGTTAATGATTTTGTTTCTCAGGTGGATTTGTTAAGTGAATATTGTGTGATGTAATGTTGTATGTGTGTGTAGGGGGATGCTCATACATTGAGGAATGAAAGAACAACAGCCTATGGTGCCTGGAGATTAACCTCAAATGTAATTCCCCAGGAACTGTCTGCATTGTTCTTTTGAAAGAGAATCTCTCGCTGGCATGTAGGTCTCAATTAGGCTAGGTTAACTACTCAGAGAGCTCCAGGATCCAATCTATCTCTATCTTTCCAGTGCTCGGATTATAAAGGCCCCCATCACACCTGCTTGTTTTTAGGTGGATTGTAGGAATCAAATTTAGGTCCACATACTCGTACAGTTGATACCTTATCAACTTAGTATCTTCACTGAGTAATCGGTATGATTTTTAAAAGCAAACATATTTATAGATCAATTATTGGTATTCATTATTAGCTCATAGTTAATTACCTCATCCATCCTTATTTAACAGCTAAACAAAAACACATGTAGATATACTAGGCTTTATAATTATTCATTTCAGAGATCTAGGAGGGAAGCTTAAGATGGAGCCTAAGCTTTAGTTTATAGAATGAAGAAAAAAAAAAGAAAAAGAAAAAGAAAGAAAGAAATGCCTTTAGTTCAGGAGACCAGAGATTAATCACTTTGAGTAGAGCAGGCATCATGAAAGCACAAACACAATGCTGGCACTGGGTTCTATGCCAGGAACACTGTGGATATTGCACTGGCTGGTGTAAAAATAGCCACCACCCTGGCAATGGCAGGTCTGGGTCGTGGTGTGTTAAACAATAATACCTTATGCTGATGGAACTCCTTTGAGACAAAAAGCTTTCACCTGCATTATTCCATTAACCTCCCTGCATTGTTATGGGAAATGTGTTTATTTTTTGAAATGACATTCAAATATGTCCGTAAAAGAACACTTCAGGTCTCCCCAGTGATCTCTTCTCTTTTGGTCAACACATTACCTTTAAAAAAATCAATAGCTTATTTCTTTTCTTATATCATCACATATTAAAACTGTAGCAGGTAGAAAAAAATGCCAGCATGAGTTTTTTAATGATACTGTCTTCCTAAATTACTCTAGCCTCATCATTAACCTGCATACTTAGAGAAAAGGAATTCTTTTTGCTCTTGAAAATAGCAGTGAATGATATGTTTTTATTCGTTTATAGTATTGTGTTTTGTCTATGTGCATAAATTAATGTAATATAAAGCTAGTCCTCATCGGTTGATGGAATTAATACCTATGACTTTGAAACAGCTTCCTTCATGCTCCCAACCAGTTCAAATACTCAAAATCATCACTTTAAAGTGCTATGACTTTTTTGGAACACTGTTTTGAAGACAGTTAGATCAGCCATTTCTAATCCTTCATCTGTTGTTCAGATGACAAACTCTCTCAGGGTCCACAGTTTTTTGGGGTTTTTGTTTGTTTGGTTTTGTTTTGTTTGTTTGTTTGTTTTTGTTTGTTTTATTGTTGTTTAAATGTTTACTCTCAGAGGAACTTCCTTTCCAAAGTGCCATATCTGACCTCCTTGTATTTATTTACACGTTGTCTTACCTGATAATCACTTTATATTTTATAACTAATCTTGGATTTTTGTTTTGTTTTGTTCTATGAGACAGGGTTTCTCTGTACAACTTTGGAGCCTTTCCTAGAACTCATTCTGTAGCCCAAGCTGGCCTCTAACTCACAGAGATCTGCCTGCCTCTGCCTCCTGAGTGCTGGGATTAAAGACTTGAGCTATCCTGGCTCAGTTTTGGATTTTTAAACTAGATGTTAGTTCTATATCC
The DNA here is from genome assembly GCF_903995425.1 of Onychomys torridus. Taxonomy (NCBI): domain Eukaryota; kingdom Metazoa; phylum Chordata; class Mammalia; order Rodentia; family Cricetidae; genus Onychomys; species Onychomys torridus. The sequence goes on along the minus strand of NC_050445.1, from coordinate 100,414,805 downwards.
TTTACTGCTCAATTAATTTTGTCAGGCATTTAGTCTGAAGTAGGTCCATCCTAGATTTGACAGGCAAAAACTTGGGTTTTGAGAGCATACTGACCTGAGGCCTTTAAAATAGGTTTCGGTCTCTCACAGACCCTTTCTTAACTGCCTGGCCTAAGGTAAAAGTCCCTTTCTGTCTCAGACATTCTATTTACACCCAAAGCAAAATGATTAAAAATGTAAACATCAGTCAGTAGAGATGGCTCAAGGTGCAACATGCTTGTCCCACAAGAGTGAGGACCTGAGTTCAATCCCAAAAACCAACGTTAAACTAGTCCAAGTGGCAACTATTTGTAATCCCAGTGTCCCTACAGAGAAATGGAAGGCAGAGGAGAATCTCTGTTGTTTGAGGGGCAAACTGCCTGTCATCCACAGTAGAGAATACCAAAGAACCTCTCTCAGATAATGTAGGTAAGGGAGAACCAACACACCAGGTTTCCTACAGATTTCCACATGTGTATGAAGTACTCATGCATCTGCAGTCATGAAAATAAACACACGGACACACACAGAGATACACACATAAACACACACATACAACACTATATGTGTGCTATATAAACTTGTTAATTAATTTTTTATTAAGAAAATTTTTTCATTCATTTTACATACCAATCAAAGATCCCCCTCTTCCCTCCTCCCACCCCCGCAGCCTCCCCTTCCCAACACAACCCCCATACCCCTCCACTAGAAGGCAAGGCCTCCCATGGGGAAGTACATCCAGTAGAGGCAAGTCCAAGCCCTTCCCCCTGCCTCAAGGCTGCAAGAGGTGTCCCTTCATAGGTAGTGGGCTCCACAAAGCCAGGGATGGATTCTGATCCTACCACCAGGGGGCCCTACAAGCAGTTCAAGCTACACAACTGTCTTGCCATGCTGAGGACCTAGGTCAGTCCCATGCAGGCTCCACACTGATCCAATTTTCGTGAATTCCCACTAGTTTGGTGTGGTTGTCTCTGCAGGATAAATTTTTAAACATTTTTTCTTTGTTGTTGTTGTTATTGAAGCTCAAAAGTACCTGAATGTCTTCAGTTTTAGTCATTAGTAAGTTTATCTAAAATAAATTACCATTTTATAAAAAAAGATTTATTTCATTTTTAATTGTGTGCATGGGTCTGTGCATGATGGAAGAAGAGGCTTGAGGCTTTGGACCCAGCAGAAGCTGGAGGTACAGGCAACTGTGAGTAACCTAGCATGAATAAGGGGAAATGCAAATGTAGTCTGCACTCTACTACCAAGCCATCTATCCAGAACCTTAAGTTACAATTTCTGAAGTCAGTGGTTTTCTTTTGCTGGAAGCCAGCCACAGTAAATTTGCTTCATGAATTCATAATCAATGCTTTTGAGCAGTGTGACTTCTAACATATTTGTACCTTCTAAATCAGAATCAAATGGTTTCCCACAGAAGTTTCAAAGAAATCCTTTTCTCTCTGGTGCTGTTTTTTGACATATGGAGATTGCCAAACTGTCAAAAGATACCACACTAATTCTAATGTGTCCTGATGAAATCCCCAATCCCCCAACTCACAACTGCCTTCTTATTAAGACGTTATTGCCAACGTGTACAATAGAGAATACCATGAATAACTGTGTGCCAAACACTGCATGAATCCAGCATGCTAAGAAGGTGACAGATTCTCTACAAACTGATTTTGTGGTATATTCCCTTTGGTAATTCCTTCTCGACTAGGTCATCTATTTGTGCTGCTCTTAGAAGAAGATAAAGTCAAATGAAAAGAGATAGAGGAGGCAGTAAGAGCATACAAGGCACAGGTCAATGGCTTAAGAGGTGAGGCTGCAATTCTGATCATCAGTCATCACTTTAAGTCTCATCACTGGACTTAGCTTTTATCTCTATTTGCATTACACCTCCACTGCAACCAATGTAGAAACTGCCTTTTCCAACATTTTGAGGATAGAGATGATGAGACCTGGGAAGTTCAAATAATCCAACTGAAGTAAAATGGCTGAGCCTAAATTTATCAAAAAAGAAAAAACAAAAAACAAAACAAAACAAAAACAAAAACAAAAAAAAAAAAAAAAAACCACCACCACCAACAACAACATTGATCTATCTATGGTTTGCTAGAATCAGAATAGCTCATCATTTATGCAATGTCATGAGACATTATTAAGTTATCTAGTCTGTATTTTGCTTCTCTCTCTGCTCTTCAAATGAATTTCACTTGCATATCCTGGTTTTGGTGAAGTGGATGGAATGCTAAAACTGGACTTACAGGAGGGACTCAAACATTATTCCGATTTTAACTCTGCCTTCACTTGTGTCATGATTGCCCTTTGATGACATATCTCTAAGTAGCTCTTTGCTGTGAAGTTTCAGTCTTCTTTTAAAGGGCGGCCTTGCCTTCTGGCTTGAGTTCACCAATGAAGAGCACCCCCTGGAGATTAGGGTTGAGGAATAATAGTGGACCAGGACTTAACTCCTTCACCTTTTTCCTAGCTATGTTGCTGCCAGATATTTGCACTGTCTTCTCAAAGTATGGGTCAGAAGTGAAAGGTTCCAATTTCCAAATATGATACCTTTCTCCTTTCTCTCCAAGACAACTTAGACATTTCCCTTTATCCTACTAAAATGCATTTCAGTGTGCCACAGATTTCCTGCTAAAACTCTTCCTATTAATTTTATTAATGTTTCCATAGGCTGCTGGTTTAACAATGCATATTACACATTTATTAGAAATGTGTCCTTAGAGTGAATCAGCGGGTTCAGAATGATGATGATGGTAATGGCTAGCACTTATTGAATACTTGTAAAGTTTTCTCATTTGTGAGGAACATGTTGAGTCTGTGAAAATAAAAATTGTAAGGAATTAGAAGTAACTTACCCTAGCTCACCATGATGGCTGAGTAGAGCTTAGGTGGCAAGTTTGCCTGTGTAAAGCATAACCTTAGGTCCAAATCATGAGTTCCTGAAGTTGATGGTGAAACAAACAGAAGAACAAACAAATAAAAAGCAGACACTGGCCTTCAGTGTCACTGTATATGACTTTATAGGTGTAAAATTATAAGACCAAAAACTTACATTTTAAAAATGGTATACATGTATTCAGTGGTGTGTGGGTGTGGGTGGGGGGGCAATAATGTGTTTTTCTTTCAAATTCCCAGGTAAAACTGATATACTGGACTGGGCCCCATACTTGGAGAATATCCCATTTCCTAATTCAAAAAAGGGAGGTAGAAAACAATATGGCATGCTCCTGACATCCAATGTGCATAGAAAGACAGTGTGCATGGAAGTGTTGGATTTCTCTAATAATGAAAAGTAAATCTTTGTTCATCATATCTGCACACAGTTTAGCAGAAATATTAAGCATGCCCTAAGTCATAGATGCTTAACCCAGTACCAGGGATGCTTAAAGGATTTGGTTCTAGCATGGGTCGGGGAGCTTGTGCATCTTGTACTATGTTTACCAGTTAGAATTCTATATTTTGGAAAACATAGTGAGTGAATATTTAGTTTCACATAAAACATATTCCTATCAGTGAATCTGAACAAGAACAATATAAATAACAACACCTGTTGTAATGTTAACATGGACAGGAAAACAACTCTCATGTTCCTATCCCTAGATAATGCTACAGGGAGTCAATGGCTGCTGAGATACGTAGAATCAGTCTCTTCCCAGGATGAGCACCCACACAGATTGTCTATTTCCATATGGTCATCCCTAGACATATGCATTTACAAGCAAATCTAAATGGTTTCACCAGGTTATATATATATATATATATCCAGTAGTCTAGCAGGACAAGTCCTCACCTTAGAACCAGTGTTTATATTCAGAAGCGATAGGGAAAATCCACAGCTATTTTCTCTGTGAAGATAATGCTTGGAAGACATTTGATTCCATTACACATACAAAACCAGACAGCTGATAAACAGGTGAATTTCTTTCCAGGAAAATTTCCTTTCTTTCCCAAGAAAGTAAATGTACAGAGCAAGGATGAGAATACCCTCATAAAGTGGGATCTCATTCCAGATGCTCAACACAGCTCCATTCCACATCCTTCCTAAACTTAGTCACTTAACGAAGTGCTAAAGAAAAAAAATGGCACATTAATCTTGTGCTGCTCTCTATAAATTAGCTTTGGTTTGAGTATATGAAAGTATTATGTGCATTAATATGAAATATGCTTGATAGCTGCATATATTATAGGCTTTGAACATTTTTAAATTATTGCTTTGGGTGACATGATGAACTACATAGGAACGTTATCAGATGGTGGTACTGTAATGTCACCTGGCTATCACATCATATTTATTTGGGAATCAAGACATATACCTTAATGCATATTTTTATTTCAACCACTGAGATATGTCAAGTTACATTCAGTAGCCATAACCATAAAGGTACTAGACAAACATAATTATCTGCATGCAACTAAATTCTTGTACTAGAGACCCAGCTATTTTGATAGGTTTTCCCACATTGATGAATCACATATGGAAATGTACCCATTCAAGTTGCCTATAAGGAATTACTTCACTTTCAAGGGCCTAAGACTGTGGTCTTTGGGCCCCAATGAAACCTATATAGATTTATTTTTTTCTGACTGTATGATCTTAGCCACCTGACATAATGTCTCAGAGTTTCATTATACTAACCTGTAAATGAAAACAGGCACAGTCTGTACAACTGCAATGCTCATTGTTTGCCGATTGGTAGCACATTGCCCTCCACCACACTGTTCCAGCAAGGGAATGTTGTTCTCTCAACATGGTATGTACTCCCACATAGTAGGATACTAGATGTAAAACAAAGATGACTAGACTGCTACTCACAACTCCAGGGAGGCTGCCTAGAAAACAGGACCCTAAGAAAGACACAGGGATAGCCCAGTGACAGAGAAATGGATGAGATCTACATGAACAACCTGAGCATGAGTAGGGGTAATGAAGGGCAAGGTTCAAGGGAAAGAGAGCTTAGGGGAGCAGGAAATCCCAGCTGGATCAAGAACAGAAAGGGAGAACAAGGAATAACAGACCATGGTAAATGATGACCACATGAGAACAGGAAGAAGCAAAGTGCTAAAGAGGTCCCCAGAAATCCACAATGAATCCACTGTAGACTACTGGCAATGGTGTAGAGAAAGCCTGAACTGACCTAGTCTGGTGATCAGATGGCCAAACACTCTAACTGTCGTGCTAGAACTCTCATCCAATAACTGAAGGAAATGGATGCAGAGATCCTTGGCCAGGCCCCAGGTGGAGCTCCAGGAGTCTAATTGGTGAGAAAGAGGAGGGATTGTAAAAGCATGAATTGCTGAGACCAAGATCGGGAAAAAACACAGGGACAAATAGCCAAACTAATGGAAACATATGAACTATGAACCAAAATCTGTGGAACCCCCAACTGGATCAGGCCCTCTAGATAAGTGAGATAATTGAATAGTTTGAACTGTTTGAGAGGCACCCAGGCAGTGGGACAGGGTGAGCTGGCTGTTTGGAACCTGAGGCTTATGCAGGGACACTTTGCTCAGCCTGGAAGGAGGGGACTGGACCTGCCTGGACTGAATCTACCAGGTTGAGCTGTATCCCCAGGGGAGTCTTTGCCCTTGAGGAGATGGGAATGGGGAAGGGGCTGGGGGGAAGGTGGGGTCAGGGTCAGGAGCGGGGAGGACAGGGGAACCCATGGCTGATATGTAAAATTAAATTAAATTAAAAAAATAGTAACTCTGAAGAAAAAAAATAGATCAGACCAGCTGACCTCTTGAAATGTTTATTTCATTCTAAAGTCAGAACCAAACTAGAAGTCCACCCAGTTGCCATCCTCCTTCTCTATAGTCTGCTGAGTCCTTTTATTGAAAACAATTTCATTTATAGATTTATATATATGCATAAGCCATAGATGTATGCATATATAGATATACATACATGCATTATATGTGTGTATATACATATATATATATGTTAATGCCTTTGCTTCTTAACTAAACTGATTCCTTTAAATCTCATAGTTCATATACATAGTTCCATCTTCCATAGTATCCAAACTAATAACTAATATTAATTATATTGTTGACTAACAGAAATCTATTTATTGGTCATTGTGGAATATTGTTGTCTCTCAATGTGTGTCCTCTGCAAATGAGTCCTACAATATAGTCCACAAAGAAGAGCATTCAAATTCCAGCCAGTTATGGATTTGGTGCTCCCCATATCTTCATAGAGTTTCATAATTCAATTTATAATGACTACATCAGAAATTTCATAGAAAGCTTAACTTTTCTTAACCTAGTATTTCACAAATACACACAAATCAGCTCCCAAAGGCAGGAACCTTTTCCATGTCTAATGCAATATTTCTCTTGTCTCCTGCAATAGCTGGAACAATAGTTACTCAATATATATATATATATGAATAGGTCAGAATGTAGAACATTTTAACACATACAGAAAAACATAGATGACAAAATACCTTATTTACGGAATATTAGTTATCTTTATTTATCTGTATAGACTGTGGTAGAAAATATGGAGACTAATATAATATTTTAATAATATATAAAACATACTAAATCACTATTATAAATTTAGTGGCAAAAGTAAGTGAGCCCCATCTATTTTAGAAAACTCACTAAAAATGGGACCACTAAAAATTACATCTTTAGTCCCACTTGATAAGTTTCGTTCACTGTTTCTTGCTCTCCAACATTTCTAGGCCACACAGCAGATGACAGAAATTTGTTGGTACCATAATATAACATCACCTAGCAATTATTTTTTATTAGCTGGAAATAAGATTGGCTTTCACTATTACAGTATATTTGATGAAATAAGAATATTGCAGAATGTTTTTTTCTGATGTGAACTTTATTGCATCTAAATCTATTTGTGAGATTCAGATATAATGTCGTATCTATTTACTAGACTGTTTAATATGTGACACCACTTTAGACTTTAATCTCAGCATGGCAATGGAAGAAAAATGTAGAGAGAAATAAGTGTGGCCAGCATCAATTCCTGCTAACAAAATTTCCCTAAATTTGGGAGTTACCAAGAGGCCGAATTTATACTTAAAATATTTTTTACCATAGACCTTACAGGTATTGAGTTTTTAAGGATTTTTCATTGTCAAAATATATGTAATTTGAGAAATGTGGTGGAGTTCAGTTGGTAAACTGATTGACTAGCATGTACAGGTCCTGGATTTGATACCAGCACCATATAAACAAATGGGTGTAGTGGCACATGCCTGTTATCCTAGCATTCTGGAGTTGGGAGCAGGAGGACCAGAAGTTCAAGGAAATCTTCAACTATATATTAAGTGCTTGCTATATACCAAACATTTTGATCTAGGGTAAAGTTCTTAGTATTTTTTAAGAGTGAGGAAACTGGAATAATATGTATTGCTATTTCACAGAATTTTAGAAGTGATAAATGGTTATTACAGTTATGTGCCTCTCATCCAGGAAAAACCCATAAGTTATTCTGATCATTATCAACAACATCACCATCAATATCACCATATAATCACCAGTATAATCACAATCATCACTACCACCACTGTTGAAATCACAGCAGATGAAAGACACATGAATACATTCCCTGTGTCATGCATAGCTTTTTCTTCAAGAATAATACTGCATGTCTGTTCTGAATGCCATCAGATGACTGAAAATAAAAGTGTACTTTCTTTCTACCTAATGCTGGCATCTTTCACTTTTGTTGATCTACATTTTGGTTTAGTACAGCCTTGTTGTACACAGAAAAAGCTGCTCACTGAGAAGTGAGGTGAAAAAAAGTCAAATGGTAAAGACATTGAGTGAAGGCTTTCATGTTCCAGGAATACCTTTGGCACAGCTCAGTTGACTTCTGAGTTACACATGAGGGTTATCTCAGCTGTTGTTGTAGGGTAAGTGTAAGAGTTGCTTAGGACGTGGTATGTGGGACAGAATGTACAGGCTGGAGAGTAGTGAAATAATACAAACAAAACTGACTTCAGGTTTTTTTCTTCTTCCTACTTTTAGAATTTCCAGGAATATTCTTGCTGTTCACCCATGAATAGGAATATGTTACACCTGACTGCTTAGTTGGGTCACTGAGTAGATAAAGAACATCCTTATTTGGGAGCCACAGGAAATTGACATGGCCATTAGGAGGAGAAAAGGAAATTTTTCAAGGTTATAGTCTAAGCATCATTTATCTAGGCCAAGACTGAAGAACTGGAAGACTATACTTAACATACAAAATAAAGTGTAATGTCCCTATTTGCCCCACTGACCTAGGAGGAAAAGGACACTATTGTTGATCCACATGCCACTACAATTCTGATACACAGAGAACTTCTAACACTATGCACCCAATGAGGAACCCCTGGTAATCATGCCGTGTCATTTAATGTGTTTCTACCTCAAAGAATAAGAGAAACACAGGTGAAACGGGTCAATAATGTCAACAACTTTCTTAGTGTTATATGTGACATCCTCAACTTTCATAATGAGAAGACTCACAAAGTTTAAACTTTCCCAAGCAAGTAATTTAAGTAGATGCTCAGAAGTTAAAGAGTAACAAACAAGCTCAGAAAAAGGATTATAGACTTTGTATAGTTTAAAAACATATGTTTGCAGTAATTCACAACTGAGTTTGTGTCTTGCAAGAGCTCTTTTATTTTCTCCAAAGGAAAATAATGGGGATGATAATATCAACAGAGTAACACTGTGGTGCTGATGACATGAGATAGTTCATGTAAAGTACTTGGCACACTCCAAAGAGTTCATGAAAGTGTTTATCACTATTATTACTGCCGTCACTGAATACTTAAAGGACTGCAAGGATACATAAGGAAAATGATGATAAATGATAATATGGTGCTGTTATATTTATTATCTTAGTTGAGCATCTGTTGCTTCAACATACGTTCCACATATCAGACTACAGTACATGCTGCTTTAATGAAAGAACTAAGAAGTATAAAGCCTAAGCTATAAAAACCAAAACCCTTCAGTTTTGAGGAAAGGAAGATGAGATTCCAATGTACGATTATCTTACTAAAATCTGAACTCTTAACCTTACCAGTATAGTATCAAAATTTAAAAAAAAAAAAAACCATACCATGACTATAGTGTTGTGTTACTTACTTTAATATGCTTTTTTAAAAAGCATAGATCATGAGTGTCCTTACTATACAAGCACACACATGCATATGAACACACACAATGTTAACCATGTGTGGTGATGGCTGTGCTAAATTATTTAATTTTGCTAATAATTTAATAATGTATATGACACCATGTTGCATATCATAAATATATGCAATTCTTAGTTATCAATGATACTTTGTTAAAGCTTGAAAATTCCTGTCTTTCAAATATATTATTATTGACTCTGTGTCAGTATATTATTATTACAAAACATTTTATGTTTGGAACATAAATCAGCTGTATTATTATAACTATTACTCAATTATATAATAGAATGTAGGTACTTTTTTATTTAACATTAGGACTAAATTTACAAGCTTTATTTGACCAGGGACTCCTGTTTCCCAAACACCTATAAAAAATCAAGGGTATTTGTTTTTCATGAAGCATTTGAGCTCGCTACAGTAATTTCAAGTTGCATTGTTTTATAATTTGTGTGTGTATGTGTAAGTGAATGTGTGTGTGTGTGTGTGTGTGTGTGTGTGTGTGTGTGTGTGTGTGATGGATTTTCTTCTATAAGAGTGTGAGGTAGAGGTTCTTCTTGTCAATATCTGCATTCCCTCATGGGCAGCTATGGGTTCAGCATAGCAGGTGGTAAGGAATCTTAGCTTCTTACCTAAAGTCTCATTGAGTTTGCTATTCCCCCATCCACTTCCTCTATAATGTGAAAATAATAGCTGTCCTTCATTTTCAGAGAGCATCCGTAGTGGTTTGAAAGAAAAAGGCCCACAAAGGGAATGGCACTATTAGGAGGTATGCCCTGTTGGAGGAAGTATGTCACTGTGGGGTCAGGCTTTGAGATCTCTTTTTCTCAATCTTCCCTCAGTTGACTTCCTGTTGCCTATAAGATGTAGCACTCTCAGCTCCAGCACCATGTCTACTTTCATGCTACCATGCTCCATTTCATGATAATGATGTACCTCTGAAACTGTAAGCCGCCACCTCACTGAAATGTTTCCTTTGTAGGAGTTGCTGTGGTCTTAGTGTCTCTTCACAGCAATAGAAACACAAACTAAGATAGCATCCGAAGCTATTCACCTTCCTACCTGTGATACTGACTCTTCACATTGCTTCTCAGCCATGGGAACTAGTCATAAGAAAGTCATTCATTCCATTTGTACTTCATGGTGGAAGTAACAATGAATACCTAGTGTATTATTGAAGTCCACAAACATTTCCACACAACTTTTGACAAGCCTTAACTGTATATAATATTGATTTAATTTCACTGATGACTATATTATATATTGTATAATTAATATATTGGCTAATGTATTGTTAGAATTTGTCATAGTTATCTGAGTGCCTCTATGGATACAATGGAAAAAAAATGAAAAGATGGGTCCAATAATTTGCTAAACATAAAAAAAAGCTTTATTATTGTTGGAAACAAGGAACTGGCTACTCTGAGACACATCCAGACGTCAGAAGGGATAACATCTTGCTACCTGCAATATCATCTTTTTCTACCTGGAGGGATAAAACAGTACAAGTGGCCAGTGTTGTTGATAAATGGATACAATTTCAATTTTTCAAAATGTGAGTGTCAGATTCATCCATTGTGCCAAATAGATATGTCAAGTGATCTTGCCCATTTACCAATGGATGGCAGACTGCAGAAACATGTTGGGGCATTTAAAGGACTAAATGTCACTGTGTGGATATTGTCATCAATACAATGTATACTGGCATTCTGTCACACACTGACTTTGAAGGTCACAGATAAGCTAAGCATCTGTGCTGCACACAGTAGTCTCTGCTTCCTTCCCAAGAAAACCACAAAAAAACAACATGGATCTATTAAGCATCTCACGCTACCTGTCAACACATGATTGCATCCAGACCTGGAACAGGACTAGAGAGTTGGTAGTCCTTGCTTCTTTTGCTTCTCCAACTTGCTTCATGCTGTTAGGCTTAGTCTGCCCTTGTTAATACACACATTGAATTGTCCTTATCTGAGACCTCATATGCAACCTAAGCTGTCACCTTCAGAAACAAAACAATCACATACACTTGGTATGGTGTGATGGTGGTGGTAGTGGTGGTGGTGGTGGTGATGGTGGTGGTGGTGGTGTGTGTGTGTGTGTGTGTGTGCGTGCACGCACACACGCGTGCAATAAGTATTAAACACAGAAGAACACTCCATCACTCATCATTGAGAAATTTCTCTAGCATCAATTCCATCAGTTTGACTACCACATCTTCCTTTAACATAAACAGTTTATTTTTTAAAAGAGGATAGATTCTTTCTGCAGCATCAAAAATATGAGAATTGTAGTTGTATGCTCCCCTAAAGGATTGAAAATGATCATAAAATATGAGAATGATTAATAATTTCTTCATATCAATGCTTTTGAATGAACTGAAAGACATAAAAATAAATCTACAGTGTAAAATTATAATTGATCATTTGAAAGAACACAAACAACTAGCATTAGCAATATGATGCCATATGAATGTGTTAATAGATTAAAAATTGTTGTAAGCCATTGCAAAACATGGATAAAGGTAATTAAACCATAAAAAATATAAGCCAGGTGGAGCTCTGTGAGTTTGAGGCCAGCCTGGGCTACAGAGTGAGTTCCAGGAAAGGCACCAAAGTTACACAGATAAACCCTGTCTCATAAAACCAAATATATATAAACATAATAGGAAATATATTCAGCCACATACACACATACAAAAAAAAATTGAGGCATGGCCTCAGAATTGCAATACAGTCAAGGAAGATGCCCTTAATCCCAAATCCTCCTGCCTCCACCTCCAAAATGATAGGGTTACAGACTTGTGGTGCCATGTTCATATCACCCTCATATTTATTTTCCAAAGAAATATAGTTAAAATGTAGGTATCATGCTTTGCATATCACAGTGACATGACACCAATGAAATGAATGGTAAATGATGGTATTGGCAAGAGTGTGACTTACCATGTATAAAACTGCATAAGTTAAGCCTGAGTCACCTTTTTGGATTACATAATCAATCTACTAAACCTAAAAAAGAGTCATTCTGTTACTACAAATTCATTTTAAGGGATAAAATAATGAATGCTTAAGGACAAATGTACAAGGAAGATAATACCTTGCTGTGGGATGTTCTGTGTGCTATGAATATGGGTTGCTCTGATTGATTGATAAATAAATGCTGATTGTCCAGTAGCCAGGCAGGAAGTATAGGCAGGATAAGCAGACAAGGAGAATTCTGGGAAGAGAAAGGCTGAGTCAGGAGACACATGCCATCCAGGGAGCAGCATGTAATAGCAAACAGGTAATGCCATGGAAAACATGGTGACATATAGATTAACAAAAATGGGCTGAGTTTAAGTGTAAGAGCTAGTCAGTGGTAGTCCTGAGCTAATGGTCAAACAGTTATAATTAATATAAGCCTCTGTGTGTTTACTTGGGTCTGAGCAGCTGTGGGACCAGGGGACCATGGGAGCTAGACAGGACCAGTAAACGTTCAGCTACAATACTTTGTCTGTTGTGGCCAAATGAAGAGGACACCAAACTTCTGAGCAGTGGAGATGGAGAGTGGTCACCAAATAAGAGAATAATATTAAATAATAAAGTGATTATGCAGACTTTTGCTAAGTGATGGGCCACTTATACTAGATTAAGTGACAACAGTTACCTAATAGTTCATTAGTTTGATCTAACAATTATTGATATCATGTTTCTATTGTATTTGTGCATGCTAAAACTCTGAAAACATAATGATCAATCTTTAACAGTACAATTTTGTGCTTTTTTAAACTTATTTTCTTTATAAAAATCATCACTTTTAGACTTTCAAAAGAGACTTCGTTACTTTTATAATTTTAAAAATAATTATTTTGAACAAGAATATTTCTCTAAATCTCCAGTTATTTTTTACTGTGGCACAGGCTATTAGTAAAATTATTTTCAATTATTGAGTATCATGGCTACAGCTGTTGGTAAAAAGGAAAATTTAGTGCTTTTATTGTACTATGTAAAAATGGATTTTCTATAAGTTCATTATTTAAAATTGATAAATCTTGCTGAATCCTTCCCCACATGGATAGAGACCCTGGATAATTTCATTGAAAGTTTCATCCAGTGACCCAAATGTAGGTGTGAGGCAAGTGAAAGAAAAGAGTAATCACTGTGACTACAAGAAAGACTAGCAAAACAAGCAGTTGGATGTATGGCCTTTTGATAAGGTAGAAGAATGCAAGTGTAAGGTTATAATGTGTTCATTATGAACACACACACACACACCGCTCCACTTTCTGAGTCTTACATCTCTCTGTAACAAGGTTGACACACTGTCTACAATACGTTAGAATCCCCTCCACATTATAGAGATAGTTCTAGGACCGAGTAGAACACCTCCATTTGTATTAGATAGTTACCATGTGACTAAACACTTGCTCACCCCCAAATAACATGAACAAATCATATGTCTGTAATTCTTTCTTTATTTTCCTTTTGAGATAAATTTAGATGCACATGATGAAGACACCAGACTCCTTAGTCACTCTGCAGACAATTGATCAGCGAAATTCTCACTAAATACTGGTAAACAAGCAATAAACCCCTAATGTGTCAAACCATTGACACCTAAGGGTCATCATCTTAGCATTGCTTATTCATTCCAGTGTTTAGACCTTACATTGTTTATTTGAAAAGTGCCAAAGTAACATTAATTCAGTTATCTTCCATTAACTATATGTGTGTGTGTTATGTACATGTATATACATATATATGTTATATGGATGTACATATTTTATATTCATGCATTACTTTGCATTTTAAGGGGGTTATTATCTCTATTCCTACTACACACAATTTATAGAGAAATTGTGGTCCATTATTTTTTTAAGTGTCATTTATTTTTTCACTTATTCAGGAAGCATTTCACTGAGAAAACCACTTAGTTTTTGAACTTGTCAACCTTATGAGTATTAGGGTTACAATTCTGCTGAGTGCTGGGGTTGCAGGTGTGGGACCACAATGGATTTCTCCAGTTTGAGAAATTAGTTCAAATAGGAGATAAGACAGAGTGCTGTAGAACCAGAGAGATCTTCTGGCAGAGAATGGAATAAGAGAAGGAATCCTGAAGAATTTCTAATAATAAAGAGGTCAAACAGAAAGAGACAGGTGAAAGCACACAGACTGATTCAAGAAGGAATTCTAGAGGGTGAAATTTGTGAAAATGTGGAAAGGGAAAATATAATAACAATTTTGTGTTTGGGGGTTTTTTAATGCATTTTATTTCTGAGAGGTTCATATTGTTTACTTGTGAACACCAAAAATCTTTTGTTAACTTCTAGAACTGTCTCAATCCTGACAGAACATCTGCAGAGAAAGGATGTCATTCTAGGATAATCACCTGCAAGTTGCTAAATTAAGATCAAACTGCCCTTAACCTTGAACATTTTTCTAAGAGATTTAGAAGAAAGAGGTTCCCTAGAGAGTTGTCTAATTATATGATTGTATCCTTCCTAAGAGGATATTTACAGATAAGGATTTTCCCACCACTCTTTACAGTTAAATATATGAATTAAAACAGTTCAGTGGGATTTTCTTTGGGTGACTGGGAGCAATCCCTGTGAGACAGTATGAGCTAGCTCTCTTCTATAACTCGTATATTCCTTGTTTTCAGACCCTGGGTTTAGCTGTCCCATACATTCTCAAGGACTACACAGCCAGGCCCTTACTATGACTAATGGGATTGAAGCTGGAAGAATGATGATCATTTTGGGCAGATAACTGACTCTCTAACTTGCAGCTTGCTTTTTTTTTTTTCTATAATGTTTTTCTTTTATTTCTGAAATAGGTATGATTATGACTGATCAGAGATTTCAAGTTGTCTTCCGGTTATGGGGATAATACAGTGTCAGCTATACAAAGAAGGATGGAGAAAGGACAGAGGGATTCAGTCCTATCAGCAGCTGAATTAATGTAAGAGAGACTATCTCTAAATTTATCACAGAAGGAAGTGATGAGAATAATTTGTATTAAGCTTGCTATTTAAGGCAAATTCACTACAAATGGACACTGAGTTACAACACTGGATCTCCCCACCAGAAACCCATGTTTCTATTCTTCTTTTAACCCTTAGGTAAGAAATGCTTGGACTGAGTATGAGAAGAGGCCTGTTCTTCTAAAAGCCAAAATTCTCTTCATAGGACATTTTAAATACTAGTATTTTTGTGTTCATTTATCCTTCTAACTTTATTTAGGGGTCTGAAAATGAAATGGGGAGGGAATATTTGATCTGAGTCTATACAAAGAATGGCTAAATGTAATAAGTAAAACAAAATGGTTAAGACTCTATAACAAAACAGTCAAGAGACTGAATTTTAAAAGTATCTCCACCAAAGGTCAAATGAGATCATAAATCCACTAATTAGCCTGCTGTAACTATCCACATGATATCTGTGCATTATCCTCTATGAATGTAATGCAAGTATTATTCATCAATTAAAAGTAATACTGAACACGGACTTGGCAATCAGAACTACTATATTTGAATTCTTAATCTGTCACTCACTAGTTATATGTCTTAGGCAAATTGATAATCAACTCTGGACACCCCTTCGGGTAGGGACAGTAAAGACTACCTACCTAATGGGTGACAATGTTATAATTTTAATGCATAAGTTTTTAATTGTGATTGTGACTTTTATGTCACATAGGTCCTTCATTCTCCTGAGGTTTTGTGTGAAAAATTTATTCATAACCCTCTTAATTTTACACAGAAGAAATTTCAATCAACTGGTGGTTTTCAAAACATGATCATGGATTCACAAACACCTATGTGCTGGTGAGAAATTCAAACCTAGCAAACAAACACCTGTGGGGGTAGAGCTCAACATTCAGTCTTAGCAAGAATTTTACATGCATTGGATTTGGTCTAAAATTGGAGGGTGAGTGTAAACTGAGATAACAATCTGAGAATCTCCTTAAGACAATCAACAAACATACTGTGTACATCTGTCCAATTGGAGAAGAGGCAGTGGAACTTGCTGAAAAGACATGCTTGCCAAGTGATTTAATAATATATTAAAGTCTGAGAAATTCTTAGACTAAAAATAATTGTTTTTACGTGTGTGTGTGTGTGTGTGTGTGTATGTGTGTGTGTGTGTTCATGTGAATGTGTACATGTGCATGCCCATGTGTGTTGAGTCCAGAGCTCTGTCTCAGATGTCTTCCATGGCTACTCTGACTTTTAGTTTAGGGATAGTATTTCTCACTGAATGTGGGAGTTCTCCAATTAGGCTAGCCTGGATGGATGGCCAGCGAGCTCCCTGCATCTGCACGTCTCTTCTTCCCCAGTACTAGAAGTACAGATGTGCACTACTATGCCTGGCTCTTTCAAGGGTTTGGGGAATATGGAGATCTGAACACACATGCTCATGCTTGTGTAGTAAGTACTTTATCTTTCCAGCCCCATTTCTGATGTTCCTAACAAATTATTTCCTGGTCTGTTTTCTTCTTCGTCTGAGGGTTTGTTACTGTGATTGGAATTATCATTGCTTTTTATATTTACATCTAGAATCTCTGGTACAGAGTACAGTCCCAGGCACAGAATAACAAAATCTCACTAAACTACCTTCTCCCAAAGACTCAGCAGATCTTTAAGATGAATTACGTTAGGGAGGGAAACATCACACTCACAAAAAAGAAGCTTCAGAAGTTCAATGATATGAATATTTTTTGTCATTTTCCAAGTTCTGGTCATTTTAAATAATGTATATTTATTTAATGTCTTGTTTCTCAGTTAGTATTTGTCATCTTTAGTCAGAAATAGAGAAACAAATATAATTAAGTATTTAATTTTCAAAATTAGCAAATGTAAATAAGTATGAAATAATTTTAAATAGTTAAAATTTCAAGTGAGTTTATGGGGTAAGTATATAATCGTATCCTTCTAAGGCTATTAAAGATTAAACTGCACAAACATACTTGGGACAGTCAATATTGCCCTTAAATTAATGTAATTCTGTTGTAGAAATTGGAAGAAATGTTTCCTTCAAATATAACCACAAACTTGAAAAAAAAATCAAGCTACAGGATTAAATATATTTGACTATTTCCCAAAATATATGTATCTCTATGTAGCTACTCATGGTTCCATTTGCTACTTCCTAGGAGAAGGCAAATGAATATTTCTAACTAGAAATAGTATATTTATATCAGTACATTAGTATTTGATGGAAGAAATTGTCCTGTGGCCTACTGTTCCTGCCCTGTCCCCTATGAATTGTAAAAAAGTATATTTTTCTACTCTTTCAATGAAGTATCAAGTCTATTATGTAGGGTTTTCAAGAAGCATATTTGATAAAAAAAAATGACTGATTTTTCCAGTAAGGAAGTTACAAGGGGCTCCTGGGCCACCAGGTCATGGACAAGTACTTAACCACAGCGGAAATGTAAGGAACCTGTGTGAACTGTGAAAAACAGTAGTGGGTAATGGCAGGTAGAAGCAGACTGCTGACACTTGATGTCCTTTTGTACATAGGATCAATGAACCTATGAATACACCTTCTTCACCCTCAAACCATATTCATTTGATCATTAATGCACTGCAAAATTCCTAGGATCCAAGTATACTGAAAAACTATAGCATCCAGTGCTTATGGGTGCATCTTAGTGGGATCTGTATAAGACCAGCTAGGCACTCAGTACCAAGGGCCCCATATATGGGGAAAATCAGCCTAAGAACACTCTGACTGCTGAGGGAGAATCAGGGTGAGGAGGGCAGTTCACCACCATGTTCCAGTGTACTAAACTGTCTTTGCACATTTTTTCTTTAAAAAAAAAAAAACATTTTGCTGGGCAGTGGTGGCACATAACTTTAATCCCAGCACTCGGGAGGCAGAGCCAGGCGGATCTTTGTGAGTTCAAGGCCAGCCTGGGCTACCAAGTGAGTTCTAGGAAAGGTGCAAAGCTACACAGAGAAACCCTGTCTCGAAAAACAAAACAAAACAAAAAATTAAGGAATTTATTTATTTTACATCCTGACCACAGTTTCCTCACTTTCCTCTTATCTGAGTTCCTTCCCCAATCTTCCCTCATCTCCCCCACCTTATCCCCTCCTCCTCTGTTTCTGTTCAGAAAGAGGCAATCCTCCCATGTGTGTCAACAAAGCATGGCATATCAAGTTGCCATAGGACTAAGCACCTCCCATTGTGTTAAGGCCGGTCAAGGCAATCCAGGATGAAGTCTAGGGTTCCAAGACCTAGTAACCTAGCAATAGTGGATAAGTAGCCTGAACTGGCCATCTCTTGTGATCAGATTGGTGGCTATGTCAATTGTCATCAAAGAGCCTTTGCACATTTGCAGTCAATGAAAGCATGAAGGAATGAAGTGCTGCTATAAAATAGACCTTATCCATATCTGACAATAATAATATTCATTAGGATGGAATTCTTTTCACCTCCTACCAATTTGCAATCAGACTAAATTATTAAAAGTTGCAGAACATATTTAAGGTATCTAATCCTCCCTTATAGAAGAGTTATACAATTTTTAACTCAGGAAGAACTTCTGATTTATTGGTCACAGAGACCTAAGTTCAAAGTCCACCTCTACCATATATTAATGTGAGAGGCTCAGTCCCACATGTACATATTGAGACATCACACTAGCACAGCTTTCAATATATATCAGGGAATTAAGTGACAAAATCCAGTCACAGAAGTTTGTCAAAGAACTTGTACCTAGCAAGCACTCATAGCAGTAGCAGATATTAATATGGGACAAACACATGAAACAGCCAATGCCCAGGGCACGGACTCCAACCTAGAAGACCTCCTTGCATCATGTGATAATTATTTTTCTCCGTTCATTGATCCTACTTTCATTCTCTCTCTCTCTCCTCTCTCCTCTATCTATTTTCCTCTCTCTCTCCCTCTCTCTATTAAAACTAATGCACAAGCCTAGTATGGTAATACATACCTCTGATCTAGCACTTAGAAAGCAGAGGCAGGAAATTTTCCACAAGTTCCAGGACATCCAGAGTTATACATACTGTGAATACATATCAAAATAAATTTACATGCTAGAGAGATGTCTCTTGGTTTAACAATGCTTGCTGCTCTTCCAGAAGCCCTGATTTCAGCTCATAGCACACATATCACATGACTCACAAAATCCTGTTACTCCAGCTCCAGATTGTCCAGTACCTTCTGACCCCAATAGGCACTGCACTCACGTGGCACACACACACACACACACACACACACACACACACACATACACACGCACACACACACACACATTAAAATAAGTAATTACTAGCATAACTAATTTACTATGTGTGTGGGCGTGTGTGTGTGTGTGTGTGTGTGTGTGTGTGTGTGTGTGTGACCTTCAAGATAGTTCAGTGGGTAAAGGAACTTTCCACCAAGTCTGACAACCTGAGTTTGATCTCCAGGATCAAGACACTAAAGGAGAGAAATGACTCCTGAAAGCTGTCCTCCAACTTTCATGTACTGTGGCATGAGTGTCAACACGTATATACGCATATCATACATGAATGAATGAATAAACACACATAAAAAGTCACCATTTTGAAGTAAATAAGTAAAAGCAGACTGAGGGGAGAAAGGTGAACAAACTAGAAACAACTCTTGTTCATGTCAAATATGTACCCTCCAAACCTGTTCTACCTCTGCCCTGAGCAAATGGTGTCACTGTAAATGGATTAGCCAATGATTTCGCCAGTGAGCTAAGCTATAACTAAGAGACTGCTCATAGGATTGACGGAGAGTACTCAGGTTTATCAGCAGGCAGTGTGGTGATATTTTATTTGTGCTCTAACAAATAAAGCTTGCCTGAAGATCAGGAGTGGAGCTAGCCATTAGTTAATTGTAGAAGTCTGGAGATCTGTACAGACAGGAGACAAGAAGTGATATGCCTGGGCAGAAAGAGGAATGTAAGGTAGGCAGGGACAAGAGTTCAGCCCCTTTTCAGTCTGAGGAGTCCTGGAGGTAAGAGGTGACTTTGGCTGCCCCTTTACTTCCCTGACCTTACAGCATTTACCCTGATATCTGACTCCAGGTTTTTATTATTAAGACCAATTAGAATTTGTGCTATAGGTAGTTCCCATAAGGAAAGAAGAAGTTCAGGATAAAAAAAAAAAATCCCTCATTCGAAACACTTATGAATCATTTCATATTTTCAATTATTTTTTCAGATTTTGTCATGTTTGCATATACATAACAAATTATTTGGCTGAGGGGGACTGAAGTCTAAGCATGGAATTCACTTATGTTTCATGTGCACCTTCTGCATAACTTGAAGGTGATTGTACAAAGTGTTTTGAATGTGTTAACAATCTGACTGTGACTGATTACAGGAGGGCAGATAGAAATTTCCACTCGTGGAAATTTATTAGTACTCAAAAAGTTTCAGGTTTTAGGGTGGAGAGATACCTCACAGTCATACACTCATGCACATACACACACACACACACACACACACACACACACACACATGCACGCACACACGTACATGTACCAGCACACATACATAACTAAAAAGTTTCATATTTTGGAACATTTTATGGTTTCATATATTTAAATTTGGTATACTCAACCTATATACTATCTAAAAGGACACAATGATGCCTGAAAATTAGGAACTCTGTAGCAGCTCTGCTTTTTAAACCTATGAATTAATTTAGAATGCTTCCTTTCTGCAAAAGTGCTTTCTGTCAAACTTTTCATGTGCTCTTGATGAGCACAGTTCAACAAAACCAAATAAGTGTTTGCAGAAGCCTTGCATACTGAAAAGTATGGAGTCAGATGCCACAGGAGATGATTGTACTTCAGATGAGTAAGACCCCACACTTGACCTCAGATAAATTAACTTTAAATAGAGTGGATGAGTCAGTGCCTGGAATGCAAAAATTCTAAAAGATCAAGGTTAAGTACCAAATGAACATGTAGGGACTTTAAAGAAGGAATTGGAATAACAGTTATCTGGTAGAGGAAAGGATAAAGAGAGTAGGTCCCTTTCAGTCTTAGAAGTGTTTCCCTCTGCATCCTGGTATTGAGCTGAGGATCACTCAAGAAATAGAAAGATACAGGGACCAGTATCTTCTCTAGCCCTACAGGAGTGGGTGAAAGATTGACTTCTTAACAAGGGGCAGTACAAGAGTGACAGCCTCTCGAGGTCATAGAGGCAGGAGTTGGAACACTCTGGCTCCATCTGTCTTACAGTGACTCACATTGCTTATCTAAATACCTTGGAGTCTTTATCTAATATAACACAATGATTTCTTCTACACAAGTGGGAGAACAGAATGATGTGAAGCAGACAGATACGCTGGCTATCTAAAACAAAGGAAGGTCTAAGGGTGGTTTCAGGAATGATGAGAGCAGGGTGAGGAGGGTGAGAGTGATGGTGATAAGGAAGGTGGAACCAGTGCAGCTCAAGCCCTGGCTATGGGTGGGCCATAGTTAAAGGATTACTCAGTTCTTGCAGCTTTAGAAAGCTAGCTACCTGCTCAATGATTGTGCATAACTTTAAAAGGGTAGGATTTTAGATATGTTCACCTAGTTAGTGAAAATATCAGTGGTGGATATCGTCACATTAGGAATATTTACCAAATGTTTATTGTATGCCAAACCATATGTGCCCTTTTTTCTTCATAGTAACAGTATGTAACAGGTCCTAATATTATTATTTTCTTTTATGTAAAGATTCAGGCTTAGAGGGGTTTCAGCACCTAAGATTATATTGTCAATATGATGAAAACACATCCACACTATCTAATTGGCTACTGCTCAATTACTAAAGAATAATTTCAAACATTTTGCCCTTGGCTCTATTCTCATTCTGAGGCCTGGCTACCATATCTTCAGGTGAAGAGAAGTGATGCTTGTATCCCCTTAATTCTGCTTTGCTTCTATACCTATATTCTCCTGTCAAGCAAGGAACTATTTCAGAGAACAGCACTATCTGTGGCAGCCTAGTACTGTCCGAGTGATGCTTAAAAAGAGATATCAAGAAAAATGGTGCTGGGCAATGGTGGCACATGCCTTTAATCCCAGCACTTGGCGGATCTCTGTAAATTCAAGCCCAGCCTGGTCTACAGAGTGAGAGCCAGGATAGGCACCAAAACTATACAGAGAAACCCTGTCTTGAAAAAGCAAAAAAACACAGGGATCACCCAATGACAGAGAAATGGATGAGATCTACATGAACAACCTGAACGACAGTGGGAGTAATGAAGGGCAAGGTTTGAGGGCAAGCAAGCTTAGGGGAGCAGGAGATCCCAGCTGGATGAAGAACAGAAAGGGAGAACAAGGAATAACAGACCATGATATATGAAGACCACATGACAAGAGGAATAGGCAGAGTGCTGGAGAGGTCCCCAGAAATCCACAATTATACATCCTCTGTAGACTGCTGGCAATGGTCGAGAGAAAGCATGATCTGACCTAGTCTGATGATCAGATGGCCAAACACCCCACCAGTCTAGCTGGAACTCTCATCCAATAACTGATGGAAGTGGATGTAGAGATCCTCAGCCAGGCCCCAGGTTGAGCTCCAGGAGTTGAGTCCAATTGTCGAGAAAGAGGAGGGACTGTAAGAGCATGAATTGTTGAGACCAAGATTGGAAAAAGCACAGGGACAAATAGCCAAACAAATGGAAGCACATAAATTATGAACCAAAGGCTGTGGAGCCCTCGGCTGGATCAGGCCCTCTGGATAAGTGAGACAATTGAATAGCTTGAATTGTTTGGAAGGCATCCATGCTGTGGGACCAGGACCTGTCCTTAGTGCATGAGCTGGCTGTTTGGAACCTTGGGTTTACACAGGGAACACTTTGCTCAGCCTGGAAGGAGGGGGCTGGAGCTGCCAGTACTGAATCCACCAGGTTTAAATGAATCCCCAGGGGAGTCTTGGCCCTGGAGGAGATGGGAATAGAGGGGAGGGGATGGGGTGAAGGTGGGGGAAGGGGCGGGATGAGGGAGGACAGGGGAACCCATGGCTGATGTGTAAAATTAAAACACAAATATAATAATAAATAAAAGAAAAAGAAAAAAACAAAGGAAAGAAAAATGTCAACCCAAACCCAGTACACAGACATGGCAGTGGTGAGATATGGGATACTGCAATACGGCCCCAACATTCCAAAGTAAGACCAATACTATCAATGACACATTTTGTGCTATGGGCTGAACTAAGTGTCTGACATGATTCGTTATACATAAGACTTTTAAGTCTTCTAAGAATAGAACTAATATTATTATTTAATGGTGCACCCTAGATATTCAAGTGGGTACCCAAGCTCAAATGATTAGCAAAAGAGCGAGATCAGCTATGTTTAACACCTACACTCTTTTAAGACAGTGTCTCACATCACAGTAGTCCATGCTATCCTTGAACTTACCATCTTGCCATCTCAGGCTCCACAGAGCTGGGACTGTAAACACGTCTCACTAGGAACAGCTAGCACCTGTATCTTTAACTCCATGCACTATTCCTTCTCATTGAAATAAACATCACAATTACCAGAATTCATTATTGCTTTCCAATGTCAAACAAATCCAAGGAAGTATTGAGAAAAGGCAGGTGAGGGAATACTGATGATTTCAAAACAAGTTATTTGCTTTGTGACACTGTCTTTTGTCACACTTCTTAACCAGTTGTTAAGAAACAGCAGACAGCTGAGCGGTGGTGGCGCACGCCTTTAATCCCAGCACTCAGGAGGCAGAGCCAGGCAGATCTTTGTGAGTTCAAGGCCAGCCTGGGCTACCAAGTGAGTTCCAGGAAAGGCACAAAGCTTCACAGAGAAACCCTGTCTCGAAAAACCAGAAAAAAAAGAAAAAAAAAAAAAAAAGAAAAGAAAAGAAAAGAAACAGCAAGCAAAATGTAGGCAGCAAGCATGTGCCCCCAGGAGTCTAGTGAAACAGCAGATTTGACACTAAAACTTATCTCTTCCAGAAAACAGTTGTTTCAGTTGTTTAAATTAGAAAATCTTCTCTAAATCACAACCCAAAAAGCAACATGTCATTTATTTAGATCAACTTTTCTATCTGAATCCTATTATTCATCAACTGTCCCATTTCAGGATTTATGTACAAAAATACATTAAATATGCAATCTCAAATGTGAAAGGGTTGAGTGAGAGGGAGCTATGATGCCTCAATGTGTAGTTGAGTTTTTTAAATCTTAATTTTATTATCCTAACTCCATCCAACTTAATTATAATGAATACAGAATTACACAATTACCCTCTGTTCTGTTCCTCAAATGCTATATTTTGATGAAATTCACTACATGCTGCTCTCCCCCTGAACACTAAAAATGGATGTGTGTTGATATGAAATGTGTTATAATTACAATTAAAATATACCTTACATAATGATAGTGTTAAAATAAAATTATAGATATGTAGAGACAACATGGTCATGCATTTTGAGTACAATGCATGTTCACAGTAAAATCTGGTAGCTGAATGAATGAATAAAAATAATTTTGGTTTAGTCAAAGAGGCTATTTGGTAGCTTCCAAGTATCTAATACCTAAAGCAAGTTTAAAACCAGTGAGATAAAATTTATCCCAACTATGCTCTCATTTTAAAAGGTGACTTTGGGGGCTGGAGGGATGGCTTCTCAGTTAAGAACACTGGCTCTTATTGCAGAGTACCTGAGTTCATTTCACAGTACCTACATTGTATCTTACAAACATCTGTAACTCCAGTTCCAATTAATCCAACACCCTCTTCTGGCCTGGGGGTGTACTGGGCATACATGTAGTAGATACATACATGCAGATCAACACTCATACATATAAAATAAAAAATAAAAAATAAATAAATAAATAAATAAATAAATAAATAAATAAATAAAATTTTAAAAAGTTGAATGAGAAGCTGTGGGTTTGGCTTAAGAGGATTGTATGTGTATATCATGCAGGAAGTCCTGGGTTCCATCACTTGCAACAAAATATAAATACAAATTAATGTAATAATTAAAAAGTTAAGCAAAGATATAGAATTCCTGATGGAATTGCTCAAAGTAAGTATTCATGTGGATATTTTACAATAAGTACATTCTTTACTTTTCTTGAATGCATGAATAACTTTCTTTTATCTTCAACATGTGTATCAGAAATGGCAATTTCTCAACTATCATTAATGAGGAAAAATAATAATGATAAATATTAAAGTATAAGTACTTGTGGGTTAAAGTGGCACCCAAATACAATCAACCTAAGCCTTACAAAATATGGTTATAATTACATTATCAGAGTTATGATATATGATAGTGTTATGTTGATGGTCAACCTGAGAGGACCTGGATCCACAAACCTCCAGGAACACCTCTAAGGGATTACTGAGATTCAATTAGCCTCTGAGCACGCCTGTAAGGTATTATCTTGATTAGGTGATTGAGGTTGACACCATTTCTAAAGACAGGTGGCACCATTTCCCAAGCCTGATCCTCAACCAATTAAAAGAAGAAAATTAGCAGGACATAAGCATCCATCTCATCTTCACTGAAATACAACATGAACAGCTGCCTCACACTCTTGTCATGAGGACATGTGAACTATAAGTCATGATGAACTGTGAGCTGAAATAAGCCCTTTCTCCTTTAAGAGGCATTATTGGGATATCTTATCACAGGAGTGAGAAAAGCAACTAATATAGGAAGAAAGATGGAAAACCAAAATGTATCTTCTGAATGTTTATACTATGGTAGCATCTTTGTCATTGTTGTTGATATCCTGGGGGTCATACAACATAAAAAGCAAGTGCTCTAGCACTGAGCTATATCCTCAACCCTGAAGTTGCATGTAGTATCTCTAGTTTATACAGTTGCATCTTTAATCCAAATCCTTCTTCAGAACTCAAGACTTACATACCCAATTGCTCATTAAATTGTGACACTGGTCATTTCAGCTTCTGTGCAGCAGTGTTCCTCTGAAAGATATGTGCCTGCTCACGTCTGACTTCCAATCCTTGCTCAAATATCAACCTTCAATTCTACCCTGAATAGCATATTTATAATTGGAACCTGCCTTTATATCCCTTCCCCAGTATTGATTAAACAGTGTTTAGTATATTGTACATTGTTTTTGCACACTTCTGGGTTTCTAATGTGCTGTAACATTCATTTCTACCACCTGTTTCTATGAATACCAATTGTATAGACACACACACACATACAGAGAGAAAGAGAGAGAGAGAGAGAGAGAGAGAGAGAGAGAGAGATTTTATAGAAAGAGAAACCTTACACTTTTTAAATGTCCAAGTAGTTGGAGATGTACACACAGAAGACGTTGACTAAATATTTCTAAGTAAAATTACAAGTAGAGAAAGCAGAAGTAAAGCTGAAAGCATTTAACTATTGGAATGGAATTTGAATTAAAGGTGAATGATGTCCACAATTAACTCTTCCATAATCCTAAAACAACATAATTATCTGGGGGAGGGTATAGAAGCCTGTAATTTCACTGCTCTGGAGGTAGAGGCAGGAGGACAGCTGAAAGTTTGAGGTTAGCCTGGTGTACATAGTAAGCTTCAAGTCATCTAGGACGGTATATTGAGATCCTATCTTCAAAATAACTAAGTGAAATAAATGGAGAAAAAAGGAGAGGAAAAAATTTAAAATTTCATAGAGTTCATAATTCACTTTAATCAATGTAACAAATTGTTTTATTGAATTGAACTGTTAAAATCTCATGTTCAATTATTAAATCTATATATATATATGTGTGTTATACATATACATATATGTATGTGAGTGTATATATATGTATTTATTTAAGTATACACACATATATGTGTGTATACATAATACAATATAAATGATGTTATAGAGAGACATTCTACTAAAAAGCAGAATAAAGAGTGCAGCACATTATTGTTATTATAGCTATTCTGTAGCAAATTTAATAATCTTGATTATTTGGCATTAGTAACACCTAATTACAGGACAACAATAATGAAATTTACTGAACACAGAGGACATGTTTAATTCAGTGCTAAACCTTTTACATACCTATTCCATGCAGTCTTCACAATTACTCCATCAGATAGGTATTGTTTTAAAATTATTAATTATTATGTGTATAACATATAGGTATATGTAAGTGTGTGGGTGTATGCATGCTATGGAATTTATGCAGAAGTCAGAGAACAGCTTGTTGGAATTGGTTTCCCCCTTTTACCATGTCGGCTCCAGGGATCTCTCAGGTCATCAGGCTTGAAGGCAAGTTCCTAGACCTGCTAAGCCCTCTTGTAGGCCCAAGAACATTTTTTCTTATGCTCATTTGGAAGATACAGTCATTGATGATAAAGTATTTCCTGTTTCAGCAAGTCAGTAGAAAAAAAAAAAGTTGGCACATATACATTTAAACTTAGATCTAATTCTTGAACTTGACTAACCACTCTTGTATGAACAGTGAGTGACAGGAAGGGCTTTCTAATGAGAACCATTCCTGTGATGTCTGCCTGATCTTGCCTTCATAGAAGTCCAGCTTAAAACACAATAAAAATACTTGATCTCTATTTTAACAAACAGAAATAGCTTCCTCTGAGCAGTATTTCTAACAGGCTGAGCCTTTCTTTGTGGCTTAGCTGACACCTTCCATCAGCACTCAGAACAAGCAGCAGCAGCTGTGCCAGGAAGAAAGCATAACACCCAGAGATGGAGAATTCTGCAGATGACCAATTATAAAACTATTAAGCTGCAGCACTTTCTGAGTAAGAGGTAAAATAATCCATTAAACTGGAAATTCCTACCCTTCCCTCCACGGCCCACACAAACATTAGTTTTGCATTTATTAGGATGTACTTCCTGCCCTCCATCAACTTGACTTTCTGCAATTGTATTAATACAGTCCCCTCACTTGGTGCATATATCTAAATGATGGATTTCCTCACTTGAGGTCTAGAGAGAGTGGAGGAAATAAAATAAAGTTTAGGACACATTGTCACAATCCATAATGACAGGCACTGAATTGGAACAGGAGGAAATATCTTTTCTCATTTATTTAATAAGAGACATTTACGGTGTATTTGTGTCCACATGACTAGCCACTGGTTGAATACTGGAGGACAGATGTCTTTCATTGGGTGACAAGAGTTTGTGTAAATTTCTAGGGGTTTACACAATCTTGCTCTACAATTGGAATTCAGTATTTCTATAAACAGATATAGGTAAATAATTGACAAGGTTTATATTTCAAAGCCATCATGATTTCAGGGTAGGGAAGTATGTAATCATTTTTAAACTTTACTGCATTTGTATTACAATTGAACGCTGTGAAAAGTGATTCATTTCTTAGGTGTTAACAGAAAAAATTTTAAGTCTGTCAACTTTGCCTGTCAACCAGGAAGGTGACTTTGGATTGCAAGAATCCCCTTTTTAAATTCATAGTAGTACAACAATATGGGCATACAGTATGATTGTAGCTACCAAATGAGATGACATTCTTGGAAGTACATGGCACAGTGACTCACACTGAGAACTCTAACAATTACTACCATCACTACTAATAATGAAAGCAAATTAGAATTTCTCACAAAATATGATAAATAGCCCATATCATTGTAAAGTCACATACACTATTTTTTGATGCTATGATACAGTAATGGCTCAGGAAACATTTAATAGTAAATGTAGTGGTAAAGAAGTTAATTGTCAGCCATGGGAATCTCATATTATTAAGAATAATGTAATGATACTTCTCTCAGATAAGTATTTTTTTAAGAAGGATTTATTTCTGTTTTTTTTAAACAGAGCAACATCTATGTTGTGATGTCAGTTTGCAAATGTTCATTAATTAATTAGCCTGACTTTACATTGTACAATTGTTGTCCTCTAAATGCTGATCATGTATGCATTTTAGTTGCTGAGAACATGAGTTTGCAACTATTCTTAATTACCTATTTAAAGTCAAAGGGGACGAGGAGTGGAGTCAGGCTTGTTTCTTACTGTACAGGGACCTGGGAGTTTAATATACTTTGTACTCCATTATAGAATGAAAATGCTTCTGTGCCCTAGGGATATCAACAAAAGATTTGCTTTAATGAAAGGAACTGAGTGTGGCTCCACAGCTCCTAGAGAGGAGGCCTACAGGCTACAGTTTGCATCCAAAGTATCTGCCTTCTTTCTCAACTGCATGTAGACAGGAAAGAAACCACTGCAAATGCTAAAAGCAAATGCAACTACCACTAACATTACGAAGAGTGAGGAAGAATACAGTGCTTAGGAACAACTCAAAGACAGGCATAAAGAAAACATCACATACTAATTTTAGCTTGATAAATGCCAATCACTACAGGAAATAAGCTATCTTCAATGTAGCAAAAATCGAACTCAACTCAAGGGCAATAACTGTGTTTCTTCTAATTATTTAAAAAATGTGTGTGTGTGTGTGTGTGTGTGTGTGTGTGTGTGTGTGTGTGTGTACATGAAGCATGTGGGTCTATGGACCACAGTGCCTTTGTGGAGGTCAGAGAACAGTTCTATGGAGACTATTCTGTCTTTCCACTTCTACATGCATTCAAACTCATGTCACCAGGCTTGCAGTAGCACTGTTTTAAAGGCATTTTCTAGAAATTTGGGAAGTCATCTAGATTTAGATTCAATTGACTTGGGCACTCCAGGTCAGGAAAGCTCAGGCTGTCTGTCTTCTCCTCAGCCTTGCTTTTTTTTCTGTCTGATTGGCTATCAAGTCTCCCTGTATTGATGCTCCATCCCCTGGGCACTCCAACTTACAATTCCCTAGTCCTGAACTTCCAGGGAGAAAAGACAATATACTCATTATTTCTGACAGAAATCTCTTGGGGGAGGATTCTGATATATGTAGACCCAGGTGCCCACAACTAAACTAGTCATTCGAGTCATTCACTTTACTTAACCTGAGCCGTGTGACTTAATACTGGGACATAAGAAGGGTGTCATTATTTACACCTTTATAAACAAAGAGGCTTAAAGTTATCATAAGACAAGATAGGATAGGTCACTGGACAAAGATTTAACTGCTAGTGTAATCCTGAGCATTTCTAATGCCTTATGATTTTTGGTAAATGGATCTAAAAGCTCTTTTTTTCTAACAAGAGCTTCAATTTATCCCACGGAATAGCAAACTGATTTAAAGAAAAAGAAAAAAAAAAAAAGGAAGCAAGGAAAGCTCTGGATATGGTCAATGGTCAACGAGCTAGACTAATAATGATGAAGCTGTAAAAATATCAGTTAAAAGATTTCCCAAGGCACTGAAAGTTCAAAGTGGAAGAACAGAAAATGATGTCATGGGTTTTTCTAAAAGCTAGTTTGATGCAAACTAAACAAGAAGATTAGACATTTCTAGAGACTAGACTGTGCCTGTATATATGTTTGTTGTGTGTGCATGTGAACATGTTCATGCATGTGTGAGTATGTGTGCACCAGCACATGTGTGTAGAGAGCAGAAGTAGACGTTTAGTGTCTTCAAACATTTCTCCAGCTAATTTTTTAAGACAAGGTCTCTCACTGAAGTTCATTATGCCTGGCTTGTGCTAGGTGGATCCAGACTCAGGACACCTTGCTTGCAGTCATCACTTTACCCACTAAGCCACCTTCCCAGCCTCTAGAAACTACATTTTAAACATAAAATTCAGATGAAGAAAATCAGGCCTATATAAATTAAATGGCATATTTAGGGTAATGGAAGTGGCATTCATAGCACTGGAATACATGGTGTAATTCACCTAATGTCTGTTTAGATTATATATATCTTGTACATATGTTGAAAGCAGAACAATTTTGATTTCTTATACTATAAATGTCTGTGAAATTTACCTGAATGCCACCTTTGTTTCAATTATTTTATGAGGAAAAAATGCCCAGAAACATCCCAATTAAATGAATTGTATATTCATAAAATATACATGAAGGTAGCTTCAAATATAGCATGTGGACGTCTTGATTCCTTCCCTCTCTGCTCTTTTAAAAATGCCCCTTTAAAAATTTCCCACTCACCATCTGTTAGGTAAATTTCCTACAACACAGTAAATGTGGAGGCAGAGGTTGTTTCAGGGATGATTCCAAATGGCAGTTATACCTGTATTTATGTGATTTTAAAGAGTAGGTTAGAGTTGCCTTAAAAAAGAAGCCCCTTCCCCCACCTAGAGTAATCCAACATCACCTTATGAATTGATGAGAGAGAGAGAGAGAGAGAGAGAGAGAGAGAGAGAGAGAGAAGAAGAAGAAGAAGAAGAAGAAGAAGAAGAAGAAGAAGAAGAAGAAGAAGAAGAAGAAGTTGTTGAAGAAGAAGAAGAAGAAGGAAGGCATCTAAGTATAAAATAGTGTCCTAAAGGCTTAATGTTACATGCAAGTTCCAGTGAATGGAAGGAAGAAACCATTGATACACTGCAGATGAATTTCATTTATGATACAAAGTTCATAGGCTTAGATTTGTACTATTACATTCAATAATGGTACAATTTCTCAAGCTAGCTATTTTAACAATAACAAAAAACTCTACACACACACACACACACACACACACACACACACTCTCACTCTCTCTCTCTCTCTCTCTCTCTCTCTCTCTCACAGAGAGAGAACAGATGCCATGCAATTCTGAGCCCATAGCCTACATTATCCCACTGCACATAAAATAGTATTCTGCTAGAATCAGAATGTGAAAGTCAGAAAAAGAGGATCCTTGATCACAATGATCTTCATCAACACTGTAATGTTTCTCACTTATGGCTATGAAAAACTGTTCAGGGGAAATTCATCTTTCAGCCACCACATTATGTAACCTCCCCACTTTAAGCCATCCCTATCCTGTGATTAGTTTTTAAAAATATGTTACTCCTCGTCAGTAATAATTTATGTTTAATCTTCCTGAGCATTAAGAGAGTATTATTCTGCCCAGGCTCAGAAACAAATCTCCAGAAATTCCTCCCCAATGCTTCTTTGAGGCTGAAAATGCATCACGGGGCAGTTGCTGTGATTTAATTCTACTTGGCAGAGCCCTGGCCACAAGCAAATTTCATTAGCCTCAAATTCCTGGATTTGAAAGACCTACTAGATCTGGTTCTTGTTCTCAGACATGTCACTTACTAACCTATTCAGGAAAGATACAGGAGAGAGAGAGAGAGAGAGAGAGAGAGAGAGAGAGAGAGAGAGAGAGAGAGACTGACCTGACTTTCCAGTCCTATCACTGGTTTTGCACACCAGTAAGAAGAGAATTCCGAGGGATGGAAAGGCGGTATTTACATCTGAGTAGTCCCCTGTTCAGGTCTGCATTTTACAGTTCTGCCCTGGCTGTGCTGGCAGTAACAGCATTTGTTGTATCTCTGATTATCTCATTACTTCCTCCTAGCTCCCAGCACTCAGCATCCCCTCATTTAGTCTGTAAGTACCTCCTCCCCCAGGCTACAGGCTCATCTCACTATAAATTCATATCTCAAGTGATCAGTTTGGCATGGTCCCCACAGCCACCCACGAGGACCAGAGCAAAGAAGAAAACTCAAATCACTCTAAAGCTTAGAATTCAGTCATTTGGAGGAGTTTATTTTATATAGGACAATTTTAATTGAACAGAACCCGATGGTCCCAGAGGACATTCACCTCCTCACTGTTTCCTCTTCCTCTTTTTGAAGGAGTCTACTGTTATTCTACCTTTATTCTCTTTAATCATGTTGCAGGTTGACAGAAGCCGTAAAACTAGTGGAACTTGCAGTATAGGGGATTCTAAAACCACATTTAAAAATAATCCACTAAAAAAAAATCTATGTGAAATACAGAGGCAGAGAAGTACATTGAGATATATGCTCATATCTGTGTGTGTGCATGCACAGGTATGCACACATACACACTTCCTTCAACATGGGGAATGGCTAAAGACAGATGCATAGTAACTGCTATGCCCAGTTTGCAGCACAAGCCACAAGTTGGAGCAACCCTCTCACCATCAGCCTCTTCTCTGTAACTGCAGGTGAGAATCTGGGCCTCTTTTGCCTCGGCTCTACAATCCAACATGAATAGCTGCAATTTGCAAATTAGAGGAAAATGACAGTGTTTTCCCTGAATGGTTTTAGTCCCAACCCACACTGCTCACACTGGCATTAGGTTCCTTCCCTCCCCAGCTCAGAGAACGGGGGAGGGGGTAGAACACCAGCCATTTGTTTCTTTGGAAGTTGCCTCAGTTTTAAATGTGACTGAAGAGAAATCAGCTCCCCCTGGAGTCCTTTGCACACCATCCCTAGCTTTATATGCAATGACTTTCTTAACTTAAATATTGCACTCTTTTTCAGACACTCAGGCCCAGCTGGTATGATGTCCATGTTCCCACTGAGGAGAAAAACAGACAGAGAAATAATACTAAAATGCTAAATCCAGAATGAGCAGCCCACCCCTCAAGGCTTGGGAGGGCACCCCCCATGCACACACACGTATACACACACACACACACACACACACACACACACACACACACCATCCTCAGGTATTGTCTCAGTTCATCTTTTCATCCTTTCTGTAGCTGCAGCATCCCCACCCCCAAGTTGTCCAGCTTCAAGCTCAGAGATGAAGGAAACTCTTTTGAGTTTTCATGACAAAATCCAAGGGCTGTTCCAGAATACAAGCAACCTAGAGTTAAGTTTGCCCTTAAATCACTTTAGGGGAGAGCAAGCAGCAAGAAATCTCAATAATGGCACACTCTGGAGGTATCAGGATGCTTCAGCGATCAGAAGGGCCTCACTGACTTCAGGTGAGCACTTCTGCTGCTTGACTACAAACTTCCCACTCCTGGAAATCAGTCGGGGTCTGTGCTGGCCTGACTGCCATCATCAGGCCCCTCTTAAAATTCACACCCTTCAGGAAGCATGCAAGCAAGAGTCACTTTTTAGACTTGGGCAGCACAGCCCTGAAGGGATCATGTTGTACAGCTAATTTGTACAGCTAATAGAAGAGGTTGGCTGGATTTGGCTACTACCAAACCTGGGAGCAAGCCTTGGATTAGCAAAGTCGTACCAGAACTAACTAGAGGCAAGAAATTGGGAATGAGGAAAGGAAATAGAAGCTAAGAAGGGGCCGTGAGGAGGGATCTAAAAAGGATAACCAAATAAGGAAACAGAAAAAAACACACACACAAACAAACAAACAAACAAAAAAAAACCATACACAGAGACCCGGTCAGAGAGTTCCGCAAACTCAAAACCCTCAAAGCCATCCATTTTTACTCAGAGCAGCCAAGGAGGCATGGGTTCAGAGGCTGCAGGGACCAGAGGCAGAGCACTGCAGTTGGACCCACTGCTCATCAGTCCTGGATCTGCCTTCCTCCTGTTTTGGAACCCAAGACATGAGACCTGCTTGCCCCCCTCCGCCCCAGCACATCCCACTGTTTCTGGGCAGAGAAGACTATTTCCAATCTCAGAGCCTGGGATTCGGGATTCGGGTGAGAGGCTGCATTAGTAAGGGCGAGGGACTGGGAGTAGAGGGAGCAGTCAGTGAAAGCGATTTTATTTCGCAGTTAGCATGAGCTCATCCCCAGCTGAGGTCTGAAGTGGCAGCAGAAAGCTAGCTGATCGCCCTGTTCCTGCCACTGGCCGGACTGCAAACGCATTTAGGAGGTGCACAAAAATTGCCAGGAGGAAACCAACTCTGCGGGGATCACGTCAGCAGGCGGGGTCTCCCTAGTGGGGCGGGTACCCCATGCCTCTGATGGAGACCGGCTACAGGTCGGAAATTCAACCCCAAAGAAATGGGCAATTAGCATCCACATGCGAGTAAACCCCAGCCCTCAGTTGAAGAAGGGGCTTCTTGAGGTCTTCGCGAATATTTCCACCGAGTCGAGGTTTCCTAGGTGGCTTGGGCATGGGAAGCAGGGGAGTTGAGAAATGCCATTTTTCAAAGCATCTTCTCATTTTTCATATTCCGTGTGCCTAACCTGCTCCCCTAGGAGCCCAGGCACTTTTACAAGCCTGTTTCCGACCATATTTCACTCTAATGCAAACCCATTTAAATCATCGCCTTGTTTTTCCGAAGATTGCTTCTTGTAAATGGGACCATAAATCCGGGGAGTCAGGTCAGATGGAGTGGAGCATGGACAGGGGAAGACATGAAAGAGGAGTAAACTAAGCAAGGAAGATACCTCCTTGGGTGGGGTGGGAGGGATTCGGCAGGATCTCCAGGGAAGAAATGCCGGAGTGCTGGCCTGACCCCTGCAACCCACGAAGTCCAAACCAGCCTTTAAGGTTAGAGCGCAGGGAGCCATAGAATGCTCCTCCCCAAAGGGAGCGCCCCCCTACCTGGAAAAGCCTCAAGATGTTGGCTACCATGATGGAGACGGAGCTCCCCGAAGCCCCAATCACTCCAACTACTTTCTCTGGCTTGACGAAAACCGGGGGCTCGCCGTTGGTGCAGCGCACGTCGGAGGTGTCCTTTTGGATGAGCGCCTGGACGAAAGTGAGCGACTGTTCGAGCGCATAAGTGTCCCTGGAACAAGTGTCCAGGATCCGCGCGCCTAACGTTACGTTGGGCAGCAGGTTGGGATCGCTGTTGATTTGGTCTAGGGCATAAAGCATAGCTTCCAGCCTGTGGATCCCGTTCTCCCTCTTGATGTCGCCGCAGGGCACTCCGCTGGGACCCTTGGCGTGCACTGGGAACAGCCCCCCAAGGGTGACGTCCCCCTCGATCCGGATCGAGTGCGGGGCGTACATCTCCTGGCCGCGCGCCGCCGCCGCCAGCACGCACAGGAGCACCTCCAGCACGCAGCAGGGGAACTTCATCAAAGTCAGGACGCGGAGCAGCTTCCCCAGCTGGACCATGCCGCTACTCCGGATGCTGCTGCGGTGGCGGCGGCGGCGCTGGAGGGAATGCTGGTGGGCTCTCCTAAGTCCGGGCTTCTCGAGGTGAGCTCCTTTGGGGGAAGCCCGGGGACTTCTGTAGGCACAGAGGGTGGAGGAGCCGGAGGAGATGCAGCGTGAGAGGGTGGGGGGGTCCCAGGGCGCCAGCCAGCCTTGGGTACCTGGCGCTGTGGCTCTGCTGGCCCGCGCGCTGAGCTTGCGCTCCCCGGCTAGCGGCTCGCTCTCTCCAACAGCCAAGCACTGGGGAGAGGGCAGGGATTGCTATCGCTTTAAATGGTCGTTGGGCTCCCTCTCCTCCTCCTCCTCCCACTCCCTCTCCCTCCCTAGCTTGCTATCCATCTCTCCCCACCCTTCCCAGCGCCCGCCCTCCCCACCGGTTTGCATCATCACGCAGGGAGGGGCTGCGTGCTGAGGTAAAGGGGGTGGGGGTGGAGGAATGGGTGGGTGGCCCGGGAGCAAAGAGGTTTCCTCTCCAGGGGAGTTTTGTGGTCCCCAGGATATCCATGAATTTCAGGAGAGCAGGATACCAAGCAAAGCTCTTGTCTCCAACTCTGGGATGGAAGCCTCTGGTCCACCAACACCCACGCCCATGTTCTAGGAACCGCAGACCTACACTTGGGATGAGATAGGGATATAGGGACTTACTGATTCAGAGCCCCTAAGTCTGAGCCTTTGACTCTCAGCTCTAGCAGAAAGAGAGGCAGTCCTGAAGTGGAGCAGCCAGTTGAAAGAGGGCGGGAGAAGTGTAGAGACTCCAGTCTCTATGACTGGCACTCTTGTGCTAGCTTACGCTCAGAAAAATACAGGACAGTCAGTAGCTTGATTCATGACTTAACTATAAGCTTCTCCAGGAGAAGGCACCCTCTAGCTTAGAGGAAAGCTGGAGCCAAGGGGAAGCCTAAGGGATGGTACTGTACTGCGCCCTGGATCTTTCTAAAGGATAATGCTGGCCGAACTGTCCACCTTCCTCAGCAGGTCTGCAGCAGAAACCTGGGACCCTATCGGTGTGGTGTCTTTTCTTTTCTTTCTACAAGAGGAGAAACAACTAAGAACTCCAGCACTTTCCCCACTAGCGCTGACAGGTGTAAGGCTCCCTCTTACCTATTTCCAGAGATACTTCTGGGCTGGTGACAGTTTTTTGTTTGTTTGTTTGTTTGTTTTTGGTTAGGAAACAGGAAGAAAGAGGTGGGGGTAGGAGGAAGAAAGGGGAGTTGCAGACTGCAGAAGTCTCCTTGAAGATGAGGGATGCTGTTTTGCACTTTCCTTGCTGGGAATTCTAGGAACAAAGCCAGGATGTTCAGGCAGGTTCCACTGCAGTATCTCATGGAAGGTACCCCCACTGAAACTTAGCCCATTAAAGCAACAAGTGGTATTAGCTTTGTTACAGGGAAATTTAAAATGTAAAATTTCTCTGGGACCTTAACGCAACTGTTGTTGATGCTTTCTGTTGGAGTGTATAAAAGCTATACTATACATATTTGAGGGTGGAAAGAAAGCCAAAAACAAGACCATGCTTTGTGTTGTTGGTGGGAAAACTATTATTAAATATAACATACAAAGTTGTTATATTGCCTCCAACAACAACTACCTGTGTGTCCTTGGCATTTCAATGCCTCTGCCTGAGTTCTAGTTTTCCCATTGGGAAAACGATGAGATTGAGTTGGATGCCCTCCAACTTATCTTTTAAATCAAATACTTTGTTAAAATAGGCCATGTCCCTTTGGCTACAGTGCTCTTTTTAGGCCAACATTCTCTGTTGCTTTATGCTTAGGAAAACAACACAAAGATCTCCAAACTCTATTGCCAACATTTACTGGTGATGAGGACTTTATGGGTTAGGTCAGGTGCTTCTGCTAAGTGTCTATTCTTCCTCCCATAGGTACAGTCCTTCACTTTCTTTTGGGACATATTCTCTATTTCAATTTTTATGATTTTTGAACTGAGCTATCTTCCTATAATCTAGGTGTGGCTTAATAGTTCATCTGAATGATCCTCTAGTCAGAATGTCAAGGTCAACTGAGGGAATAAAGCTCAACTAGAGTCTTGAAGAACTCATCCTGGTGGGACAGCCAGGATGGAGACATGAGATTGGAGGTGGGATTGGGGGTTGTCACTGGAACTAGACACACGTCTATGAATTAGAAAAAAAATAGGCCCTGTGCTCAACAGAATTCATGTTTCTCTTCTGGAAAACTATTATGCTCTTATGATTTTGTAAGTACAAGATACTTTACTATCATCTTCTATAAAACTGTACTGTGATTCATATGCAAATTCTATACAATATGCATATCAGTCATCCTCAGGCTTGATGCCTTACTACACAAATGCACACCCAACATAAAATGTTATTTCATGATGGCTCCTGCTGTTTGCTGCAGGTCTGTACCTTTGAGGATGGGCCCTGTTCTACATTCTAAGGAACAGGGACGTTTTTGAATCCCAGACTGAGAGATAGAGAGCAATGATGACAAGGGCAAGTGGAAGGGTGACAGAGAGAGAGAGAGAGAGAGAGAGAGAGAGAGAGAGAGAGAGAGAGATGGAGATATACATGGATAAAATGGATATGGACAACAATGGCATGCATGGGGTGTGAGGAAGAAGTAAAGGAGAGAAAAAGTAGAGGACAAAGACACATAGAGAAAGAAGCATAGTAACAGACAAATAAAAGGCATTCTGTTAAAGCACATGAGTGCTCCAGATCCAGGCACATTTGAAAGATTGCTTTTGTTATTTTCCATTTACATGGTAGTTTCTTTCTATTGTTTGAAATAAAAACTGTCTGTAGTTACTCTTCTCTTGCCATGCTCTAGATCAAACCCCGGTTGAAATTGGTTGGGTAGGATTCCATCAAGGTATAATCATCTAAATTGGAAGAGAAGAAAAAGCAAATGAAACAAATGAAAGGCCTACTATAGGACATGATGGCAAGGGCTGCTGAGTTTAAACACCAGTAGCTTGGGCTTTCTTTGACAGAGATGGAATCCTATTTTTAATTTCACATTATGTCTTATGAAGTTGATAACAAACAGTACTCAGAGAGATAAATAACCAGTAATAACCAGCTTTTACCTGTACAGGTATTCATCCATGTCCTTCTCTCCCATTCTCCTCTCAAAGCCCATGATAGCCCCATTTGTTAAAGGTTACCTCATTTGGTGGCTAGTTTTATATCAACTTGACAGAAGCTACAGTCAATGAAGAGGAGGAAGCCTCAATTGAGAAATTTCCTCCATAAGATTGGGCTGTAAGCAAGCCTGTAGGGCATTTTGTTAGTGATTGGTATGGAAGTGCCAAGCCTATTGTGGGCATGTCTCTCCTGGCAGGTGGTCCTGGATTCTATAAGAAAGAAGGTTGAGCAAGCCATATGGAACAAGCCAGTCAGCAGCAACCCTCCATGTCCTCTGCATCAGCTCTTATCTACAGCTTCCTTCACTGTTTTGTATTAACTTCCTTCAGTGATGGACTATGATGTAGAAGTATAAGCCAAAGTTTGTAAGCCAAACCATTTTTCTCTGGCGCCCAACGTGTTGGCAAGAGTTTCCACCTAAAACTTGAGAAAAAAGATTCTAAGACGGAGCTAAAAACAGCTTCCTAGTTGTCTCCCTCAAGTTAGCGACAGCCTGCCAGTTTGAGCTACTATGGCGGGTTCCTGGCGTGAGCTTATGACCTGCAGTGTGGCGGGAATGAGGAGTCTACAAGGGGTACTTCACACTGCTGCGTGGTAGATTTAGTCTTTGCTAGTTTAATAAAAAGAAAAACTAAATTTCTGGGCTATGCCCTGCTTTGATAGAACTCCTTCTGATAGTTGATGGTACACATGGCTCTAGACCCAGACCCAGACCTGGCGGTAAACTGTATCACCGCCATGTTGGGAAGCTGAGGTGGGCAGAGCCAGCAGCCACAGTGGTGTTTCAGTCTTACAAAGATGGACATTACACAGAGAATCTGGTTTGTCTTGTCTTTGGGATTTTTAACTGCAAAAAAAGATTTGATTGTAAAAACTGTTGAGTTAAACAAATATATAAATTTTAAAGGTAACTTGATTTCAAAATTTGGATATAAGGATATGATGCTTTGGAAAAGAGTATCTGATTTTGTTTCCACAGAAAGCCAGAGGCTATGGATTTGTTCCAGATTAAGATACATCAGGTTTGATCAGCCAAGACCACCTGAAAGGTCTCCGATGGCGCCATGGCCCAGATGATCCAACATCCAAAATGGTTTCAAGGCAACTGGCTCAGAGGTTCACCCTAATGGACTACTCCATAATCCTAAAATTTTCTTTGTGTCCCCATAAGATACAGCGCCCCCCTTCAGCAGGAAGTAGTAAGAGAAACTACGCCCACATTCCCAAAATTATCAAGCTGGCTTTGGAGATGGAATTGGTTCACGCCTTCTCTAAACCCAGACATATTGCTAAAAAAAAAAAAAAAAAAAAAAAAAGGTTAAGAGATTCTTATGTCCCAAATCAGAAGAGCCCTCTGGTGTGGGACAGAGGAAAAGCAATATTTTTCTTTAAAGCAGGTTGATTATAAATGCAATCTCTTTCTAAAGAAGAAAAGGGGATAAAATATAAATATAATAGGATGAAAGGGTAGATTAAGGAAGGAACTTACTTCTAAAGAGCAACAACTTGTTTAAAATGTTTTACATTGGTATAGATTTTAGTCTATTGATACAAACTTAAAGTTAATTTTGTTATACTATGTATATATTTCTACTCCTGTTTAAGGTATTATGTTTGTATAGCTCATTTAAAATTGTAATGGATAATTAAAAATAGATTAATAATTAATCATCTGTGATAATCATACTCATAGCCATGTTAGTTAAGTCTTCTGGGTATACATAGAGATATTTCAGATAGATAGGTAATCTTCAAATACTTCAAAGACTTTCAGAATATGGCATTTAAAATATTTTTAAAATTTAGACTTTCTGGACAGTGAGACATGTCTGCTCCTGGCAACACCAATTTACTTCAGAGACAACGATGGGCATTGACGACACTTCATATCTTATCTTCACTTTTGCAAAAATAGCCATTTGGGCAAGAAACTGTTCTTGCCTGGACTGCTTGATTAACTGGACATGCAGGACCCATAGAAAGGTGACCACTGAACTTTGCTTGACAAAATGGTCCTTCAGGTTCCTGCTTCACAGAGGAAACTGCCAGACATTCTACAGGACACTGAGAAAAGTGACCGAGAGACTCTAGCCCTGTGGGCTGAAGACAGATGCCCCAACTTTACAAAGGAACATTAGGTGACTGTCCAGGCTGCCAGCTGTCTCTGTCTACTCTTGCAAGACTCCTGAAAAATGCTTACATCCTTCTCCCGGTTCTCAGGTAATATTATATCCTTCTGAGGTCTTTGATGTGGCTGAAGACTAGATAGTTATAATTTCCTCAGTTATGATACAAGATAAGTTAGATATAAAACCTTAGACTCATAAATATAAGATAGCTAGGATATCTTCTTTAATATTGTAACTGTAATTCTTGCTAGATAATTGTTTTGTTATATGTAATTGTACTATGTAAAAGTTAAAGCCTTCCTTAAAAATAAAAGAAAAGGGGAAGTGCTGTGGATATCGCTCTGTGTAAATAAAGTTCTGATTGGCCAGTGGCCAGGCAGGAAGTATAGGCGGGACAAGGAAGAGGAGAAGGCTGGGAAGTAGAAGGCTGGAGAGACACCGCCAGCTGCCGCCATGAGAAGCAACATGTAAAGATACTGGTAAGCCACAAGCCATGTGGCAAAGTATAGATAAACAGAAATGGGTTAATTTAAGATAGAAGAAGTAGATAACAAGAAGCCTGCCACAGCCATACAGTTTGTAAGCAATATAAGTTTCTGTGTGCTTTCTTGGTTGGGTCTGAGCGACTGTGGGACTGGCGGGTGAGAGAGATTTGTCCTGACTGGGCCAGGCAGGAAAACTCTAACTACATTTCTCCAGCTTGCTTCCGATCATCATGTTTCATCACAGCAGTGGTAACCCTAAGATGTCCCTCTTTTCTCTTTGCATTCTCTCCAAACATCTAGCAGCCAGCATTACATCCCTTGTAGTACATCCATTGTGTTTGTAAGATGCTTAAGGATATGAACTGGGGTGTTAGTTATCACTTCATCAAGGACAATGTTCTCAATGGTGTCTGTGTCTAAGAATTGCTCATGTGTTGAGTGAATCAAAACTGATTCTCTTACTCTGCTGCATTTACCTAGAAGCAACCAGAAACAAAAATAAACAGAGAAGAAATATGAACACATAACTTGTTTAGCCCTTAGTCACTAAGCATGGTTTCTGGAATATAATTGATAATAAATATTCTTTGAAATACTCTTGTCTAGAAAAAAATTGGAAGACTGAAACAGCCTCACCTAACCTTGAGGCACTTGATCAACTTTCATGAAAGCTTAGATTGGTTCTTCTAGATTTGAGACCTCATTCTCAGACCAATAAATGAGCCTACTGTCATAAACTGCCTGAAGGAGATGAGAGACACTGAGCTCCTTTTTGTAACTAGACACTAGCATACCTGAATCACATAGAACATGAAGTCTGTTACCAGAAAAACTAGAAGTGATGCTAAACCTGCAGAATCACTATGCATTTAGAACCCACATCATCACATTCATTTTTCTATATTTAACTACAGTGGAGAATCCAACCTTTCATATTAGGCACTCTATTTTTGCATTGAGTAGATAAACTGAAATCTCCCGCATAGAAATAGTTCAAGTAGAACTTGGACAACCACCCTTCTAATGGCATATTTAGCAGGAGGAGAATCTAGTTTTGGCCAAAGTGATGATATATTATAAAGCGTGTCTATGGGCTTGATTCTGTCTAAGTGTTCATCTTAATGCATGGCCTCACAAAAACTATATAACTTAGTTATATGAGTTCCATACTATTTTTGTTGTTGCTACTGCTGTTCAGTTTTGTTTTTTAGATCAGCTCCATTTTTAGTGTTTATTTTTATTTTATGTACTTGAGTGTTCCCTTAATGTATGTATGGGCATCTTGTGCATGTGGTTCCTATAGAGGAATGGATCAGCAGTTAAAACCATTTCCTGCTCTTCAAGGGGATCTGTGGTAGGTTCCCTGCACACACATGGTGACTCACAACCATCTGTAACTTCATTCCATGAATTCAGATTACTTTATCTGAAGTTCCTGAGAACCAGGCACATATTGAACATATATACACACATGTAAAACACTCAGATGAACAAAATGAAAATAAATGTTTCTAGAATGTATCAACTTAGTTCTCAACATATGTACAATTAACATATTATGTTTCTACTATCATTGTTTTTATTGACAAGGAGATGGACTGGGCAGAGCATAACAGATATTGCTTCATTTCTTTTGTGCCTTTAGGTTTCTATCATGCAGCTTTTGTGCTTTCTGTCTGGCCTTAAGATGCTTCACAGGCACTCTCTCTCTCTCTCTTATCCAATGTGCTTCATTCACAGATTTTACCTGTTACATCTCTCAAATCT
The DNA here is from genome assembly GCF_903995425.1 of Onychomys torridus. Taxonomy (NCBI): domain Eukaryota; kingdom Metazoa; phylum Chordata; class Mammalia; order Rodentia; family Cricetidae; genus Onychomys; species Onychomys torridus. The sequence continues at coordinate 100,371,295 of NC_050445.1, read as the reverse complement.
CATGTGCCAGTCTGGGTGTAGAGGCTTTTAAACCACAAACAGAATCTAACTTTAGAACCAAAGGAAACTCCAATGATCTGATTCCTTTCTCCTTTCACAGTAGAAGGAGAACATTTTTTACCTGCCCTTTGGATGAGAGTGTGAGTTGAATTTAGAGAAAATCAGTTGTAAATGTGATTCTTTGAGTAATGCTAAACATCCCCTTCCCTACAATATTTTGTTGCCCTTCAAGAAATGTACCCTTCTGTAGATGTGTAACAGATAGCAAAATGACTTGTTACTTGCCAAGCAAAAATTCTTACCTGTGTTGGTTTCTGGACAAGCCAGTCTGCAAACTTTTATATCCCATCCCATTCCCCAAATCTTTTCAATGTCCCCTGCAGTTGGTAGAAAATGGGAAGTCACTTCTCTCACATTGACAACATTGAAAACCACTCCTTTGAAAACACATCTACTTCAGCCCCTTCCCTGAGTAAGGCTGATAAGTTAGGACAAGAGAGAAACTTAGATTTTGATGTAATGAAACTCAAATGAGGCAGTTCTCTTAGCTATTTATATATGAAGATAGAGGCCAAAGATTTCTAGGAGCTGCCATTTCTATAATATGGACAAAAAATGTCAGAGAATTAACTGAAACCACAAAGGGAAGAAGATTAAGGTGTGGAAAAAAGGTAGAGCCCCATCAAGGTCATAGGAGATGCTGAGTTCAGCCACAGGCCTAGCTCCATTTACCACTGAGCTTTCCATCTTCCTACTCACTTACTTCCATCTCTTTTGTTGTTAAGTTTGATGTAGGGCTTAATGTATCTCAAAGTTGCCTTGAGCTTGCTGTGTTGGTGGCAACAACATTGAACTCCTGATCCTCCTTCTTCTGCTTTCTAAGTGATGCAATTATAGACACACTTCACCACCTTTGGCTGTCCCATTCTTTTGAAAAGCTAGTTTGAGTTTGTTCTCTCATAATCAGGGGTGCTAATTTGGACAGGTAGAGCTTAAAGATAAGCAGATAATTAAATGTATAAGAAGATACTGCTTATTAGATTTCTGTGAGAATGAATTATTTAATCTATAACTTGGTGATAATAGAGTGCAGTGGCCTTCTCTCCATATGACTACTGACCTTGAGAAAATAATGGTAAGCACCAAGTGATCATTTTAGGGAGGATAAAATGAAAATATAGTAAGCACTAAGTATATGTGATAAGTCTTTAAAGAGGCTTAAGATTCAGTGTATTATGCTCATCTATGTATGGCTGAATATGGCCTTACTGACCTTCTGATTGTTCTGTCTCTCATCTCCCAAATACCGTCATCTACCATGTCTGGTTTCTTGCAGTGCTGGGGATAAATCCAGGGCTTTTGAATCTGGGCAAGTCCTCTACAAACATTTCTACACCATTATCCCCAAGTTCAATGGCCTTTAGTGGGCAGTAAAATGCAGCCACTTTCCTGTGATAGATTTATGCTATTCAGTATCCAATAAATAGTATGAGGACATTTATAAAATAGGAGAAAATACCCAGTTAATACAACAGATTTTAAAATTATCATCTTGGAATAGCCCACAAGTGCAATAAATAGCAAGTTAAACAGACTGCTGAAATTTCTTCAATGACTTTTGAAATTATATGGAGGAAAGTTTTTTGCAGATGCAATTAAATAAAACGTTAATCAATTGACCCAAAGATAGATTATCCAGTGAGTTTATTGATACCACATAAGTACTTTAAAAGACTTTTTGGTTTCAAAAGAAAAACATCAGAGGTTGCAAGCATGAGAGGGGATTTCACTCAAATGACACTCTTTCCTTTTAAGATAGAGGCACATATGCAAGGACCTGAGAGTGTGCCGAGACACTATGTATCTTTTGGAAGGTGGCCAGAATGGTGGCAGGGACATCACTCCTACCTTTTCAAGGAGCCAACATCTACTAACAATCTAGAGAAGGCTGGAAGCAGATTCTTCCCTGAAAGCCTTCAGATAATGGGTTGCTAGCTGATCTTTCAACCTTGTGATACTAAGAAGGGAATCTGTGGACCTGATTACACTGCACTTGATGTGCAGAACAGTAAGGTAAATTATTGTTGGCTTATGCCACTAAATCTTTTGGTTTTTCAAACATAGCGATAGGGAACTAATACAAAATATATTTTAAAACCTGACCATTTTATGGGAAAGTGAGGTCACTCAGCTGGGAAAAGTGCTTGTCTCCAAGCATCTGGACCTGGATTCTGCATTAGGGACCCCTATAGTGGAAGGAGAAATTTTTACTGCTCCATCTTGTCCTCTGACTTCTACACATATGACTATTTGATAAATGATGTAATTAACAATTTCCTCAAAGTTTCAACAACTTTAAAGTGTGTGGTGAGATAGTTGAAAATACTTTTACAAACTAAACAAATGAATGCCTAAAAATGAAAACAACAGGAAATACAGTATCCTTAATCCAAAGTATTCATGTAGCAGCAGTGTACATTGTGAGGGAAATGATCTTGAAGTTTCCTAGAGCACCAATTAAAACACAACAGCCCCTCCCGCCATATTACTCTCTAAAACACATCTTAATACATTTTAAAGGATGAAACTTATTCTGACAGTAATGAAATTAAAGAATTAAAGTAAAATCAACAAAAGTATTACCTAGAAAATGAACCTGTATTTAAAATGAAACAGCACAACCCTCCCCAAACCTAAGAGCCATACAAAAGAAGTACAAAGAAGAAAATATTTTATAGGACTGAAGACAAAAACATGTTTTCTAAATTTGTGGAATGTGAGTAACAGATCTTAAGGAGATATTGACAGCTAAATCCTGACATCAGAAACTAATTTAAAGTCAATCACCTAGACTGTACATTAAAACATAGAAAGATTTTTTAAAAATGAGTGACACTCCAAGAGAAAAAAAAAAAAGAAAAAAAAAGTGTAGCGAGAAAATCAGAAATGCCAGAAGCTGGTCTGTAAAATTAACTCTGTGGCTGTACAGATGAAGAACAACAGGAGATGAGTGGCAGGGGGGGGGGCGGGGGGACAGAGATTGCCAGTGTAAAGGGAAAGTCCATGTCTTGACCTTAGACATTAAAAAATAATGTGAATGATTTCATGTCCAAAAAGGAATAACAGAAGGAAATGTACAAATTTACTGAATGTCTCACTTTACCAAAACTGACTTAGAAAGAAAAGGAAAACTCTGAAAGAGATTTATGTCTCTCACGTTTATTTTATAACCATAAGCTTTCAAAATGTTGCCTCTGGCAAGTGGTGGGAGTAGAAATTAACTGGAAAAGGGCACAGGAGATCTTATTAAAGGTACAGAAACATTCTAAAACTGATTTATGGTAATGGCTGCACAACTTCGTAAAGTTAGTAGAAATTATTAAACTGTACACTTGAAATGGATGGTTTTCATAACTAAAATGTATCTCAATAAAGCTGTTTAAAATAAGATATATGAAATAATATGTTTTTAAAAATACTTCCCTGGGGGAAAATTCTAGATCCAGATGATATAATCAAATATTTAATGGGGAAGTATCAATTTTTTACAAGCCTTTTCAATACATGAAATAGACAAGAGCAGCAATGTAAAGAAATTAATATTACATGTAATCTGATGATCTTCTGAACAAATTACTTTATAATTCATGCATATACACACATTGAGAATAGGAATATATCTACCTACCAAAGAAGATATATATACATGAAACAGGTATATGAGAAGATGGTAAATATTATTTACCATAAATAATTGAATTCATACTACAATGAAATATCACCAACCTTTAGAATAATTAAAACAAAACTGTTCAACACTGCACGTGTTGGCCAGGATTGCAAGAATCAGTACTTTTATACATTAATCAACAGAATATGAAATGGCATGACCACTGTAGACATCTCTATTGATTTATTTTAAAAGTATTCATTCACCTGCCATGCAATTCGACACATATCTATCAATAGCCTTCTGTCAATGCTATTCTATATCATAAATATATAGAGCTAGCCATACAATTAAGCAGTTAAATAAATCAAATACAGATACCCACAATTAGTCCATGTGAAGAAAATAAGAGACTATAGAATGCTCAGCAATGAAAAGAGGCATGTATATACTATATCCTCTATTCCCAAAGGCTCAGGAATCATCATGATAGAGTGGGTGGAAAGAATGTAAGAACAAGGTGCCGGGTGACTACAAAGAAACAATGCCTCCCAGATGCAATAAGGCAGCTGCACATATAAACTCACAGAGGTACCGCAACACACCTAAGACCTGTTCAAGCTTAAGCCAGGCCAAATCACAGTGTGGAGCAGGGAAGTAGGATGAAGTTCTCTCCCGAGGGGCTATTGGCAACTGATGGTGCTAGAACAGGGACAGCAGTGTTTTTTAAGAATAAAGCCCCTTCTAAGTCAGCCATCACTCTGCAGTGGACAAGGTCATTTATTCAAGAATTTGTGGGAAGCACAAATCGGAGGTGATGGATGAAAAAGAAAAACAGATGCAGGTCGTGTGAGTAAGGAAGGGAATATGGATCTGGGAGGAACTGGGAGGGGGTGAATAAAAAGGAAAATGAGCGAATCGTTGTTAAATTTTAATTGGAAATCATGTTTCTCTTTTAACAAAATGAGTGCCCTCAGAGGTCAGAAGAATGCAGCGGATCTTCTTGGGATTGAGTTTGCAAACAGTTGTGAGTCACCATGTGCATTCTGAAAACTGAATTTAGGTCCTCTGTGAGAGCAGGCATTGCTCTGATGGCCGACATCTCCAGCCCTGGGGAATCTATTTGTGTTCAGGGGGCAACAAGAAAATGAAGAAGCGGTTCCACCCACACCCAGCTCGAAGAGTCAGTATATTCTGGGGTTGCCTACAGGAGCACAGGTGACTGAAAGGCAGCTATATGACATAAAAGCCTATCCTGGCAGGAGTGACTACTCACAAAAACTGTGTTACTGAAGTTCCTTGCACACTTTGCAGGCAGTCACATCACAGAAGACGGTGCTTTCCTCAGTAACTGTTTATAAACCTGGGGAGAGGCCCACAGTCTCCTAAGTTTTTCGAGCTCCCAAGGTTTGTGAATTTCTTGTGAATTTCATGCACTTTATAAACCTTCCTATCTCTTCCAGGAGGGATGTTTTGGATAAGGAGCTAACAGCAACACAAGACACTGATACAGCAAATCCCCAAAAACACTAATCTACATGGAAGTACACAGGGACATAGGCAAATATCAAAAATATTCTCTACTGGACATCCTAGTCAATTAACATACATGGAAAGCTGATCAATGCAGCTTTAGGTGTAGGTAATGGATCTAGAGAACAGGGGTTCATGATACATTTTCAGGTGATATAAATTTTATACATTTTGACTGTGGTTATTCTTGCTATGCAAAGTTTCAGGTTTAGTTTATCTACCTATAAACACATTAATCTATGTACTTAACCTAAATGCATTTTTATATAATTAAATTGCACCTCAAAAATAAAGCATAATAAAAAAGAAGATTTAGAAAATGAAATCTTAATAAATGAGTCAACTCACGTTTTTAAGTTATTTTTTTTAATGTTTGTTGATGTTTGTGTTTGAGGGTAAGATTCATCACAGGCTTGCGGATGTCCACAGAGGCAGGAAGTGGATCTCCTGGTGATGGAGTTGTACATGAACGTGAGCTGCCAATGTGCTTGGTAGGCACTGAATCACCTCTTCTGCCCCCAACTTTCAAATAAAATGCACTCTGTCATCTATAGTATATTTTCCCTTTGATTCTTAACATCTGAGTCCTAACTCCTGTCATCATTATAATCACTGGTAAGGTATAAAGTTGTATCAGGTCTCCTCAATCTCTTACTTAGATTTGTTTTGCTTCTTGTAAAATAGTGTTTTCCAATAAATTATACTGTGACTAATGTTGTAACTGACACTATTAAGAAAATATTGATAAAAAACTGATTTATAAACCTCTCTCAATACAGAGAAAAATCCCAGGAGGGTTGCACTATAACAACATGTCCCAAACTTCAGTGAATCTGAACAAAATGAGCCGATCTTGCAGGGTTAGGGCCAAGGCTCATTCACTAAAGTACTTGTTGTGCAGACATGTTCAGATTTCTTGTAAAAATTAAAGAATGGTGTGTGCAGCAGTAACTCCAGTACTGATAGAGAATCTACATAGACAAAAGTAGATATGCGTGTAGACATGCATATCTACCTGAATATACATATGCATGAATAAAAGTGAGCATGTGTGCTGTGGTATGGTCTTTCTGTATGCTGTAAATATGTGTTGCTCTCATTGGTTGATAAATAAAACCATTTTGACTTATAGCCAGTTAGAACAAGGCTGGGTGGGAAAGCCAAATGGAGATACAGGGAGAAGGAGGGTCGAGTGGGGCAGATGTGATCCAGCCACCCAAGGAACAAGATGTCAGAGAACCAGTAAGCCATGGGCCACATGGTGATGCATAGATTAATAGAAATGGGTTAATTTAAATGTAGGAACTAGCTAATCACAAGACTGACCCATTGGCCATGCATTCTGTCATTAATATTAAGCCTGTAAGTGATTATTTAAAAGCAGCTGTGGGACTGGGTGGGACAGAGAAAAGCCTCGAGTTACACATGTGTACACAATACACACTCCAAAACACACATGAAAAATGGACCTTAAAATTTTGAATATAAAATCCCACCTGATTTTATTGCTTCAGACTGTCAAGATGCCTTAGCAGGTAAAGGCACTTGCTGCCAATCCTGACAACCTGAGTTTGATCCCCAGAACCCACAGAGTGGAAAGAGAGAATAGACTCCTAAAAATTGTCCTCTGACCTGCACAAGTGTTCCTGTGCTACATAATGGAACCTCTACCAAGAATAATACTTAATATTGTGGGTATCTTCTCAAAGACTCATAACCTAATTTTAACTAAGAGCAATGCAATTAAATGACATTCCATAGAATATCAGGTCACTATTACTCAAAAGTGTCCATGTCTCTAAAAACAAAGAAAGCCTAATAAATACCAGCTCAAGAGAACTTATGAAGGATAACCAAATATAGTGTGACTTTCTACATGAACTCTTTTGTTAGGAAGACATTAATTTAAAAATAATATTTAAGCATTTAATACGTTTAATAGTGCTTCCTTTAGTGGTAATTCGTTAGCTATATTTCATTGACTATGACAAGTTAATACATGAAGACAGTGACAGGGAAAATTGAATATAGAGAATGTCAGAATGTTGCAATATTCTATGCCTTTTCTATACACTGCCAGCTCTTTTTCACAAACTGAAAATTTTGTTTATGATACACACACACACACACACACACACACACACACACACACACACATTGCTGAATTGGGAGGTGGTGGTGGAAGCATTTCCTCTAAAATCAGGACAATAGGGTGATAATTATTTTCACAATTATTCAGCATACTACTAGAATTAGACAAGAAGAAATGAAAAGCACATCAACAGAGAAAGAAGTTAAATTATCCATTCATAGGTGGCATGATTCTGTATACACAAAATCAAAAAACACCATCAAATGCCTTTAAGAACTGGTAAGTAAGAATGAAACATACAAAGAAATAAAAGACCTCACAAGTGTAAATTATAAAACTATTATTAAAGATTATGAAAAAACCCTATAATAGGGAAAGATAGCACATGTTCATAGATAGGAAAAAATGTGAAAATATTTATGCTACCTTAGAGTCTATACAATTCAGTTGCCATCAAAATGCCAATGATTGTTTTCAAAGAACTAGAAAACATAGACTTATTAATTTACCAGGAAATACAAAAAGTACAACTGGAGACATCATAATGCTTCATGTCAAGAATACTACAGAGATACAGTAATAAAACCAGCAGAATGTTTGGCATACAAAACAGATACACTGTTGACTATAACAGAAGAGAGTACCCAAAGTAAAACCATGCTTCTACAACCAATTGATTCTCAGCAACAGAGCCAAGAATGCACACTGCAGAAAAGTCAGCTGCTTTCAGAAATGGTACAAGTGGAATTGGATAGCCACATGAAGAAGACTGATACTGCAGCTGGGTCTTACCCTTGACATCAACTTGAAATGGATAAGTTCCTTTAAGATCTGATACTCTGAGACTACTAGAACTGGAAAAATATGCGAACATATTAGTATATGTAATGATTTTCTGAGTAGAATCCCAAAAATCTCAGCTATACAAACAAAATTTGACAAAAGAGATTATGTATAACCCAAGAACTCTGGTACATCAAGGAATTCATTTGACAGAGGGCTTATATGCAAACTATATAGGAACTCAAAATCTAGCCACAAACAAAAGAATATAATCCTCTTAAAAATGGGCAAACCATGTGTTAGAGTGTAGATAAGAATAAGTTAATTTAAAATGTAAAAGTTAATTAGTACAAGCCTGAGCTTTTGGCTGAGCATTTATAATTAACAATAAGCCTCAATGTGGTCATTTAAGAACTAGTTGATGGGACAGAAAGTCTGCTTACCTATGGCACCTAACATGTGGAACCCACATCCATATAAGACCTGAGAATACTCTGAGAGGTTTCCAAGCAAGAGTGCTCAGGGGTTAAGATCACTGACTGATGCTCCAGAGAACCCAGGTTCAATTCCCAAGCCATCAGGTGTCTTATCAGACCAGGCTAAATAAAGTATCTAAACACACAAGAAATGGAGACAAACATGGATGGCTTCCTAGTCTCATGTCTCTCATGCTGACCATGATACAAAGATTTATCTCCCAGTTGCTATCTGTGGTTTGGGTCACCAGCACAGTCACTGCCCAAGTGTGACCCCCAATCATGTCATGAACTAAGCCAAATGACAGGTTTAATTTTTGTTCATGCAGACAGAAAAATTACAGATATGCAGTAAAGACAGATCCAGATGGTGGAATAAACTCTAAACAGATTACAATTTGTTTAAAAGCAAACATAGGCTTGGAAGAGAAAAGATAAATGGTACAGACAGTCATAGAAAAAATAGTTTAAAAATAATAAAGTCTTTAATGAAATAATATAAGGGGGAAAAGCCATGGAATGATGGAAAATACATGATGAGTCTGGATCCTGTATGTTATTTTGTTGTCTTTGAATTTTCTATTGCTGATGAAGGAAGGAGACATTGGATTATGGATACTGCTGGATTAAACAAACCTATATATTTTAAAAATGGCTTGACTTCAAAATGGATGTCAAAAGATGGAGAAGAGGTTATGCTTTTATTTCCACAGGAAATAAGATGCTGTGTATTCATTCCAAGTTGATATTTGATTGGGGAAGAACCCCTGACAATCTTTGTTTCAGACATAAATAAATAAACCCAGAGAAGCTGTACAACACATAATAAGTGTTTTATCTGCTCAAACATAAAACAAAAAAAAGTCTTTGGCTAAGTTGTGTACAACAGAGTTTATACTTATATTAATATAAACATTGATATTACCTTTAAAAGTTTATGTATTTTTAATACAAGGAGACTACAAACCACTGAAAATAGATGGCTCAGGTGATTTAGCATCTCAAAATACCTCTGTTGCAGTCTCCTCAGAATACTGCATCAAGAACAGTTTCAAGGTTGTTAGCTGAACCTCACAAACTATTCCAGGTAAGACTTAATAATTATTCTGATTTTTCCAAGGTTTCTCCAAAGGTACCAGTGTCCTCAAACAACAAAAAGTAATCTAAAGAATGATTCCCATATTCCCAATAGTTGGGGTATTGGTGAGTTTTGATTATTCAATGGTTATTGATGTTTGTCATTGGTTAAGGGGGTTGGTTACCAGTTGTTATTGGTCATAGTCAGAAAAAAGCTGAACAAGAAAGTTAAATTTAAAGATTTCTTTCTAAAGGAAAAAAATGATTTGATACAGAACTGATGAGATAAAAGGGTACATTATTGAATCTCCTTTAATCCTAAAAACAACTATTTATCTAAAAACATTTTATATTAGTATGGATTTTTGGTTTATTGATACAAATATAAAGTTAACTTTGTTATACTTTATGCATGTTTTTACTCTTGTTTGGGGTATTGTGTTTATGTAGCTCATTTAAAAATGTAATGTACAATAAATAAATGAATGCTAGTAGTTAACTACCTATTACAATCAAGTTTTTAGTCATATTAGGTATGTTTCAATGTCAAACAGGGATATATTTTAGATAGACAGGTAGTCTTCAGACACTTCAGAGATCTACAGAATATGATATAAGGTTTTTATTACAATGAGACATGTCTGCTCCTGTCAGCACCAATCTACTTCAGAGAAGATGATGGGCACTGAAGAAACACCATATGCAGTTTGCTTATGTTGTAGCAAATATTAGCCACTGAGCAAGAAACTGTCCTTGTCCTGACTGCTGACAGTATACTGTTCAAAATGGACAAGCAGGCCACAAAAGAAAGTGACTGCTGAGCTTTGCCAAGACAAGGCAGGATCATCCTTCAAAATTTCTGCTTCACAGAAATGTCTGTCAGTAATACTAGGCCTGTAGACCAAAGATTGATGCCCCAACATTACAGTCGAACTTTGGGTGAGTGTCCAGGCAGTGAGATGTCCCTGTGTTTAGGTAATATTACACACTTCTTTGGTCTTTGATAGAGTTTAAGACTAAATAATTAGACTTAGAGTTTTACCTAGTTATGATAAAAGGTAAATTAGGTATAAGAACTTAAACTCACAAAGATAATATAGATAATAAAATATGTTTTTTTTTCAAATTATCAAGTATGAATGGACTGGATATTATAACTGTAAACCTTAATTGATAACTGTTTTGTTATATATATTTGTACTACAAAAAGTTTAAATCTTCCTTTTTAATTAGACAAAAAGGGGGAAATGCTGTGGAATATGCTTTTGTACGCTGTAATATATGTTTTGCTGTCATTGTTAATAAAGAACTGATTGGCCAATAGCTAGGCAGGATTTGGGGGCAGAGAGAAAACAGGGAAAAAGAAGCACAAAGTCAAAGAATCACAAGGAGGCACAGAGAGAAAGAGATGAACTTCCCATACTGAGAAAAGGTACCAAATTTGGTGGTAGAGTATAGATAAGAAATGTGGGTTACTTTACAAATGTAAAAATTAGCTACTAAGAAGCTTGAGCTATTGGCCACATTTAAAATTAATAGTGAGTCTTGGTGTGGTTATTTGGGACCTAGCTAGTGGGCCAGAAAAAAAAAAAACCCAAAAAAAACTAAAAAAACTGATATAAGGAATCAGTAAATAAATATATGAAACATTATGCTCAATGCCATCACTTACTAGGGAAATTAAAATAAAAAATAAATGATGTATATCTCCTCCTAGTTAGAATGGTTAGTATCAAAAGAGAATAAGCAAACATAAACTAAAAGTGAATAGACAAAACCAAAACACAAATCCCCAGGTTGGAATGTAGAAATGAAGAAATAATAACAACAAAAAACCCTTACACTGCAACTGGTGGGAATATAAATAAGTCTGGCCACTGTAGAGAACTGTGCAAAGCTTCTCCTCAGAACTGAAAATAAAATTACAACATGATCCAGCTGTCTGATTCCTGTCTGTATTTCCAAAGGAAATGAAGAGAATGTACAAAGCAAACCCCCATACATCTGTGCTTATTATGGTTCTTCTTATAGTCACAGCCTTCGTGCCTATGTGCTGATAGGCACCAGCACATGAAAAAAATGCAATATACTCAATACTCAAGCAAGTATTAACTAGGTATATAGAGTCATGGAGTAATATAAAATGACAAAGGATAAACATGGAGGAAATTACATCAAGAAAAATACATTCAGTCCAAAAAGGAAAAGTGAATTCCCTATCCTATGTAAAAACTGAGACAGGAATAGGCACCCAAACAGCACCCATTGCAGTGGGGCATGAGAATGTGAGGAGGATGGTTGGATATGATGAATATATAGTATAGGCATGTATAAAGTTTCATACCTCTTAATGGATAGATGGCTCAGTGGGTAAAAGTATTTACTGCTCTTGCAAAAGACCTGGGTTCAGTTCCAACATCCATGAGACAGCTCACGACTACCTGTTACTCCAGTTCTGGGTGAACTAATGCTCTTTTTGAACCTTCACTGACACTGCACATATGTGCATGCATATACACTCAGGCACACACAAATACACAAAAAAAAATGAATACACCCTTAAAAATATCACACAGAATCACATTAACTCATATAGAGTGTGTGTGTGTGTGTGTGTGTGTGTGTGTGTGTGTGTGTGTAGGAGACAATATTAAGGCATTCATATAATTCATTGTCTAAATCAAGACATTTTTGGAATACAAGAGGATGTGATTATGTTAAGGGACAGGCATGGAGGTACATGCCTTTAATTACAGCCCCTCACAGGTAGAGGAAGTGGTAGAAGCTGTGACAGTGGCAGGTTGGTCTCAGTAATGAGTTCTAGGCCAATAGGGCTATATAGTAAGACTAGTCTATGATATACAGACACAAAGAAGAAAACACATTAAACTTTATTACTGTTTTATTCTTCCACTGTTTCAGTACAAGCTACACTATTTTAAGCTGCATTAGTTACTTATTCTCCAAACAGTATCTGTGATCTTAGGAGAATAGTTACATTAACCCTACCATGTTAAGAGGAAGTAATAAGTAATTGATGAGATAAATGATTATTTAATGAGACACCTTGTATATAATGAATACTCTAGAAATAAAAGGTAAAATTTATGGAAATAGAGACCTTACTGAATTCCACTAAAATATAGTTTCTATTGTTGCTATGACAAAAATATTTGACAGAAAAACTGTAGGAGAGGACAGGGCTATTTGGATTTTCATGGGATTTTAGTGATTTCTGGCAGAAATCTTGACATTGGAATAGCCTCAGCCTGTGGTTGACAACTTGTTTGCCTAGAAGAGACTGGAATACAAGTGCTGGCAGGAAGTAGGGGCTAGATAATCACCATTAAGGGCCTGCCTCTGGTTATCAACTACTTCTGCTAGTCCAGGCCCATCTTCTGAAGGTTGACATAAGAAAGCCTTAAGGATCACTCAGGATGGCTTAGTGAGGAAAGGTGCTCCCTGACATGCCTGAAGACCTGAGTTCAACCACCAGGAAACTACATGGTTGAAGGAGAAAACTGACTGCTGAAAGTTGTTCTATGACTTCCACATGTGCTCTGTGACATGTGTATACACCTCCCCAACAAAATAAATATACAAATAAGCAGAATTTGGAAATTATAAGATAGAAGTAGACTTGAGAGGAGAGTATTGATTACAGTGGGGAGGAAAGTGTATAATATAGGCATGTACAAAATATTACACTTGGGGCTGGAAAGGTTGCACAATGGTTAAGAGCACTCCCTGCTCTTGTAGAAGACTGGAGTTCAGTTCCTACCACTCACATTAGGAGGCTCAAAACTGCATATAATTCCTGTTCCAGGTTTGATGCTCTCTTCTGATCTTTGTGGATACACACATTAGCATAACTACACTACTAATAAAGAAAATAAAAAATAAAATAAAAATTTTAGAAATAACATCACATCTTGGAGACCAAGCATATAAAACATATGACTATGAAAGATATTTCAGAATCAAGCCATTACTTACAAGGACACAAAATTCTTCATTTTAGTGGGTCCTCTTGAATTTCATCTTAATTGAATGGTGGTCATAAGAATATTTACTGTTTCCTATTTATTATTAACACTCAATTTACATCACTTAATCGGATCTATTTCCATTGAAGATGATTTAGAAGATATAATAATAATAATAATAATAATAATAATAATAATAATAATAAATAATAGATGGTATTGACTACACAGCTTCTTTTCCTTTGAGAAGCTCACCTAACTATTTATCAAGATGTATGTTAGTCAGTTCATGCTGCCCAGCACCCATCATCAGATGCTGTCCATGTTTAGGGGTTAAGTATATCTCTTTTGATGCAAATATTTCTTGAAAAATGGACCCACAACAGTTAATTGAGTAATATAAGGAGAAATTTAACTCTTGCACCTAGATTCAGGGCCTCAGATGATAGGCACCTAGAGTGATAAACTCCTTCCTTCACAGAACAAGGAGCTACAACCTATGAGGTAAAACCAATGCAGAAACAAGTCACTAAAAAGGTAGACTGTGAGTTTAGCTGTTCAGGAATGTACTGTTCTTAAAAGGGTGTTTTATTTTAACATTTTATTTATTTATTCATTCTCTTTCTGTCTCTCTCTGTTTCTGTCTTTCTTTCTCTCTGTCTCTGTGTGTACATGCATGTGTATGTGTGCAGGAATGTGTCTTGTTGGATACATGGATGTCATAGGAGGAATCATGGAAGTTGGTTCCTTCTTTTCATCATGCAGGCCATGAGTTTTGATATCAGAACATCAGGTTAGGCAGTAGATGCCTTTACAAAGTAAACTGTTATGGAATATTATTTTAAGATGTGTTACATTTGCTTATGCTATGGAATATTTGTTTAATGATGCAAAAATATGTTGAATTATTTTATGTTGCATTTGTTCAACTCTGAGAAACTGTGCTGTTTTGCCTGTCTAAAACACCTGATTGGTCTAATAAAGAGCTGAATGACCAATAGCAAGGCAGGAGAAAGGATAGGCAGGGCTGGAAGACAGAGAAAATAAATAGAAGAAATTCGCAAAGAAAAGATCAAGGAGCAGGAGGAAGAGGACACCAAGGGCCAGGCACCCAGTTACATATCATGCCACAGAATAAGAAATAAAAACAGACAAGAGAAATAGAGAAAGGTAAAAGCCCAGAGGCAAAAGAAAGACAGGATAATTTAAGCTAAGAAAAGCTGGCTAGAAACAGGCCAAGCTAAGCCCAGGTATTCATAAGAACCAATGAGTCTCCTTGTGTATTTATTGGGGAGTTGGGTGGCAGGCTCCCCCAAAAGAGCAAAGTGTGGTGATATATTGTATACCCTAGTAAAATTTGTATGAAGATCAGAGAACAGAACAAGCTAGTAGATTAGACATAGATGCCAGGCCAGGTGGTGGTGGCACATGCCTTTAATCCCAGCACTCAGGAGGCAGATCCAGGAGGATCAATATTGGTGAAATTATTAAGGCCACTGCATGTAGTTAAAAGGGAGGTTTATTTTGTGAGATAACTTACAAATGAAGGGATAGGTAACAGGGTATGGGAAAGGTGTAGCACAGTCTGGCAGTGTTCTCTGGAGAACTCTGCTCATTCTACCTCCAGCCTTCAGGGTCTAGGAACCAAGAGAGCTGGAGCATCGGGATATCGGGTCTTCCAGGTCCTCTCTTGGCCCTGCCTTGTAGGCGTGACAGTTACCGAAGCCTCAATGAGGGTTGGAACTTCCAGATCAAAACTGGAATGGCTACCCACTACAGATCTCTGTGAGTTTGAGGCCAGCCTGGGCTACAGAGTGAGTTCCAGGAAAGGTGCAAAGCTACACAGAGAAACCCTGTCTTGAAAAATCAAAAAACAAACCACCACCAACAAAAACATAGATGCCAGGCAGTGGTGGCACACACCTTTAATCCTAACACTTGGGAGGCTTATATCAATCTGGATCCACATGAGTTCAAAGCCACCCTGGACTATATGAGATTAATAGAGGAGAAAAACAGAGTCAGGCAGTGGTGGCACATACCTTTAATCCTAGTACTCGGGAATCACATGCCTTTAATCCCATCACAAGAAAGGAAGTAATATGGCTGGGTGGAGAAAGGTATATAAGGCATGAGGAGACAGGAACAAAAGCTTTTAGGCTGAAGCATTTCAGCTGAGGACTCAAGAGGCGTTAAGTTTGAGGATTCGTGGAGTTGGGGGGGGATGAGGTGTGACAGTGTCTTGTTCCTCCGTCTCTCTGATCTTTCCATATTTACCTCAATATCTGGCTCCAGGTTTTTTATTAAAAGACCTATTAGATTTTGTGGTACAGCAAAGAGTAAAACAGTAAAAGAGTAAAACAAAACTACAGTGAGGCATCTCACCAGTCTGGTTTTTGTTTGTTTTTATTCATTACACAACCAAGTTACCTGGATTTTTTTTAACCACTGAAAAAACCTGAAGTGGAAGGAAAAAGATCCTTTGATCTTCTAAGTGATATTAGATGGATCATGGACTTGAACAGGTGACATCAACTATGGATTGACACTAAATATGACCAACCTCATCCTGTGCATGTGCCATTTCAATAGTTCTCACACTGTGTGCGTGAAATCTTGACCACTTGACTACTCTCTAAATTTGATGGGATGCCTTTTAGCCATTTTTTTTTCTTTTTATCAGTTTGGTTTTCCTCATTCTGGGTTGAAGATTTCTACACATTTACTGGAAAAAAAAAACACGTAGTTTTTACATGGTTATATTGAAAAATGTAATTCATCATTAGGATCTGAAAAAAGTAAAAGGACAAAGGCTTTGATTCTGGATGTTCTCCTCCATTATCATTTCTCATTATTTCTACTCATGTCATTTTTCTCTGATGCTGTTCTTGTCTTTGAGGAAAGGTGTACATGTTTAAACATATTCTCTGTGTTCATGTGTGTATCATTTACGCATTGAAGTTCCAAGGACTTTCTATTTCTTATTTCAATTGTTGTTTTTTGTTTGTTTGTTTGTTTGTTTTTTGTTTTTCAAGACAGAGTTTCTCTATGTAGTTTTGGTGCCTGTAGACCAGGCTGGCCTTACAGAGTGCCACTGCCACCTGGCCTAACTGTAGATTTTAAAAACTATATACCTATGTCATATGTCTCTCTGACAACTTTCATAAAAGATAAACATTTTCTATAATCTGTAGATCTCCTTACTGCTCTTACTGAAACCAGAGTTTGGTTTTTGATGCCTATATCAGGCAACTCACAATAACTCCAGCTTGAAGGTACCTAACATCACTTTTTAGCTCCATAGGCATGGGTACTTACTTGTGAAGGCCATAGACATGAATTTTGTAGTTTTTAATAAAAGAAGAGAAGTTATGAGATACTAGGGATGTAGCTCAATGGGTAGGGTGTTTGCCTGGCATGCATCAATCCCTGGCTTTGATACATGCTAACATGAAAAAATAGAGTGGTAGTGTTTGGATATAATTCCAAATTCTGGGAAGTGAAGGAAGAAAGATCAGAAGTTCAAGATCACATTCCACTACATAGAAGTTAGCTCATACAATACCAGAACATGTCTCCAAAGGGAAAAAAAAAAGGAAAGCCATAAGAACCTCTTTCAAGAGCTTTGGACTTTTCATCTGCTGTGACTCATCTTTCAGTACTGCTAAACAAGAAAGATATACACAATAAGAGATACTTTGAAGCATCTTTAAAAGGAAAACATCCAAACATAATAGAATTCTCTTTGCTAATGTTTACAGAACAATATTTTCAAAAGGAATCATAAAAATAATTGGATTGAATAAATTGAGTCATGTTTCAGGACTTCATCAACCACAGGGCTTGGTGCACTAACCAGAATTATATGGGGGTTGGAAGAGCTATGCTCTTTTGTAAACAGCAGGTGCTTACTCAACATAAAGGAAACAATCAAACAATAATAACCAAATTAGCCAATAAACACTTTCCTTTTATTTTCAGTACAAGAATCTCATGTACAGATCTCTCAGAATTTGGGAAGTAAAGCGACATATTCAAGACAGAAGCTACAGAGCATGCTGTAACTGACTATGCCAAACAACCCATTTTCCATGACATTTCCACCTTCTGCTGCACAATACAGGCTGAGATAAAAGTATAAGGCCAAGGTTTAGGACAAAGAGATAAAATAGGCTTCCTATGATTTGGCTGCCTATCTTGTGGTGTGACAGCCAAAAGAAATGCTTAATATTTTAGTTCAGTATGACATGCCTCTTTGACAACTTCTCTTGGTGGCCTTACAGATACATGGCAGAAAAGACTTGCATATCTGTCTCTTGTGTCTAGATAGAACTACCAGTTCCTAGAGTAGACCATGGTAATGGAAGGTTTATCAATTTGTAGTAAGCCTTGGCTCTCATAACTGAAATAATTCTTATATCTCCTAGTGTTTTCCTCAGAATTCCTAAGAAAACTTGTGTTGCTTAAAATGTAAGAAAAATGTCAAGATTCAAGTATCAACTTATCATGGTGAAATCTCTTATTTAGATCTAAATCTACTTCATCTGAATCTGTTGTTCACCATTAGGGTCAATATTGCCCTCCAGTGGATATTTGAAATGATCTGGAGGAATTTATTCTCCAAACTGGGAAATCTTTTCTGATAACCAGTAGGTTGATGCCAGAGAGTCTTAAAATAAATCTTTCTTGTCCATAGGACTATAACAACAAAGCATATTCAACTCCCAAATTTATATAATGCTGTTAGAGATTATCTAGATTAGTAACCTAGAAAAATTAGAAAACCTCCCACATTGCTCCCACTATCTTTACAATTCACAGTAAACTCAAACAGCTAGAGAAAGGATTGAACAATGGCACATGCAATCCAGAGTGTCAGTAATGCTTCTTGTCCTTTTCATGACCCCTTTCTTGCCCTTTTTTTTCAAGGCCTTACGTCCTATTATGGCATCAGAATCTGGGTTCCTAAAGGTTTAGCAGAATAGAATTATGAAATTAGAAATACAGCAAATAGAAACTGAAGAAATCTTGGTTCTGATTCTGATTACATTTTTATTATAGTGTCATGACTTCAAAAAATTTTACCTAATCCCTTAGAAACTTACTTTCTATTTGGTACATATAATGTATTTACCTTACATCATTCTTTTGAAGTAGTCCTTTAATATAACATTGAAGATACAAATGCAAAAAGAAACACGAACAAACAACTGGATGGAAGAAAAATCAGGCAAGCAGGCATTCTACTGATGAACTTGTTCCCTTGCCAGAGAGTAGCACCAGAGGCCGTTCTCAATTCATTTTATGAATTGCTGAATTCAGCAACTTGTGCTTTCTTTCCAGTTTTAATATTTGATGAACAAGACATCCTCTACCCACCCAAGGTCCAGTTTCAAAATACTTTGTTCTTTAATAAGGATAGAAATTGTTCTGGTTTCCATATACAGTGTTCTCCCAAAGGGAAATATATTGAAATCTTGGTTTCTTTCTTTCTTTCTTTCTTTTTTTTTTTTTTGTTGTATTTGTGTTTTAATTTTACACATCAGCCATGGGTTCCCCTGTCCTCCCCGCTCCCGCCCCCGCCCCCATCCTCCCCCAACCCCTCCCCTCCATTCTCATCTCCTCCAGGGCCAAGACTCCCCTGGGGATTCATTTAAACTTGGTAGATTCAGTACAGGCAGCTCCAGTACCCTCCTTCCAGGCTGAGCAAAGCGTCCCCCTGTAAGCCCAAGGTTCCAAACAGCCAGCTCATGCACTAAGGACAGGTCCCAGTCCCACAGCCTGGATGCCTCCCAAATATTTCAAGCTATTGAATTGTCTCACTTATCCAGAGGTCCTGATCCAGCTGGGGACACCACAGACTTTGGTTCATAATTCATGTGCTTCCAATTGTTTGGCGATTTGTCCCTGTGCTATTTCCAATCTTGGGCTCAACAATTCACAATCTTTCAGTCCCTCATCTTTTTCGACAACTGGACACCTGAAGCTCCACCTGGGGCCTGGCCGAGGATCTCTGCATCCACTTCCATCAGTTATTGGATGAGAGTTCCAGCAGAACTGTTAGGGTGTTTGGCCATCTGATCACAGGACTAGGTCAGAACAGGCTTTCTCTCGACCATTGCCAGCAGTCTACAAAGGATGTATCACTGTGGATTTCTGGGGACCTCCCCAGCACTCTGCCTATTCCTGTTCTCATGCGGTCATCATTTATCATGGTCTGTTATTCCTTGTTCTCCCTTTCTGTTCTTCATCCAGCTGGGATCTCCTGCTCCCTTAAGCTTTCTTTCCCTCAAACCTTGCCCTTCATTACTCCCACTGTCATCCAGGTTGTCATGTAGATCTCATCCATTTCTCTCTCATTGGGCGATCCCTATGTCTTTCCTAGGGTCCTGTTTTCTAGGTAGCCTCCCTGGAGTTGTGTAGCAGTCTAGTCATCTTTGTTTTACATCCAGTGGGGGTGGGCACGGGAGGGGGGAGGAAAGAGGAACTCACGGCTGATGTGTAAAATTAAAATACAAATATAATAAATAACAAAAAAGAAAACAGTAAGTTCAACTTCATAAAAAAACAAACCAACAATGGTCTTAAATACCATCAATATGGGATTATTTCAGAGATAATCACAGAAGGCATTCAAGATTCATTTGTATCTTACCACCTCAAACACTATGCCTATTTATCACAAGTGGCATTTTAGGTTATGACAATATCATTTCACACCTGTCAGATTATGTGAGAAAAGTGGCTTATTCAATGTTTCCAAAAATGATTGCTCTTATATATGGGTATCTTAGTTTTCTTCCCATTACTGTGATAAAACACTGACCAAAAGCAATTTGGTGAGGTGTGGATTCATCTTACACCTCCAGGTTCATAACTGAAAGAAGTAAAGGCAGGAATGCAAGCAAATTCCACAGAGGAACATGTATACTGCCTTGCTCCTTCTAGCTTGCTCAGATACTGTTTGTGCCTAGGTTTCTTGATAGTTTTCTCTTAGATTACTTATCTTGCCTTTCATCCATTTGTCCTACTGTACTCTCATAGCTCTCTGTTTTTTATTTAAGCTTGTATAAAAGCACTCAGATTTAGGAGCCCATTCTTGGCTGTTCCTTTTGCTGTCAAGCAGTGGCTCTTTGTCACAAGGATGATGCTTTTTTATTGTTTCCTTTTTGGGGATGTTTTTATACTTACTATGTTTTTTTGTTGTTTGTTTTTGAGATTTTGTTTTAAATGAATACCTTATTGGAACCTATGGCAAGATCATATTTAGAGATGATGGGGATGAAAATGTAGGATTTTTAACTGGTATTAGAAAAATCAGAAACAATTATCTTGACAAGTTACAAGTAAAGATCAAACTGAGAACAAACTCTAAGAAAGGCTCCCCTGAAGACTCTTGTAAATTCTGATGTCCAGAAAGTAGCACTGACAATGTCTAGAGAACAGAAGGAAGTTTTCTGAATAACTCTTGCAAATCCTACTAGTTAGTTGAGATACCTTCTCATTATATTTACCAGACAGGCCTCAAACTCAGCATCCTTCTCTCTCTATTTCTGCAGGGCACAGATTATATCATACAAGATAAGACTACTTATATCTTGAAACTATAATCCATCTCCTGTATCTTATAGCCTTCCCATGTAAAGTATAATAGAAACATATTTTGAACTTCAAAAAAATTAAATACACTATAGTATACTCAAAGAAAAAAGGAAAAGAATACTAATCTCAGATTTTCAGGAATATGCAGATATGTCATGGAGTTCCTCCTTAGACATAAACTACATATTTTATCTTTGGAGATACAAATGTTACCTTTCCTATGAACTAAAAATTTCCAAAGAGATAACTCTACTAATGCAAAGGGAAGACAAAGGAGGTGCTTTGGGAACACATGGTATTTTCATGGGCTCTTCTTGCTTGGAAAAATTCTTAGGGAAATTTAGTAAACATGCACATATTACTGTGTCATTGGCAAAATAAAATCTTTTTTTTTTTTTAACAAAAAGACTATATATGAAGGTTGATGATCTCAGCCATGAAGAACACTTGCTGTTCTTGAGGTTTTGAGTTCAGTACCCAACACTGACTGACATTCAACTGCTCACAACCTCCTGTCACTTCAGCTCAGGGGATCTCATGCCCTCTTATGGACTATCCTGGCACTGCATACATGTACAACATACTTTTTAAATTAAATTTTACATGTAGACTACACACAAACACATATACATGGATACATTTTAAAAGACTAAAGTAAAAGTTGTTTTCAGAGTTGAGAAGTTAGCTTTAATTTACCCTATGGATCAAAACATAAGACAAAGTGAGGATTAATATATTAACTAGCAACTCTTTCATTTTTACATACTTATATTTAGCTCATAACTAGGATTTAGATTAGAAATTATATAAAATCTCTACATTGTCTTTATGTTTGTGTGTGTTATGTACACAGACTATTTCCTATATCTAGATGACACAATCAAATTAATTTTTAAGTTGGATGAATTTGAACAGATAAACACACGTAACTGAAATATTACTAAATATCTCAGAAATATAGAATGCACAGCAAATGAATTTTAAATTTATGTAACTTAGGTACCTCTATGATGCATTTGCTCAATAGTATCAGTTTAATTAAATGAAAATATGTTCTGTTTATCAGTATTAAGTACCATATAAACATACATATTTTATTTTTCTTGGATTATTAGTAAAGTTTAAAGATTAAAAATAGAAAGAAGTATAGGAAATGGCTAGCTTAATTGGTCCTATAATAAATCAGCACCAAAACAGCTTTAAGCTTATTCATTAGGAAGGACTTTTCAACTTATATTGGAGCTGGAGAGAGAGCACAGTGATTAACAGCAATGGCTGCTCTTCTAAAGGACCCTGGTTTGATTCCAATGGCAATTCACAACTATTTGTAACTCTAATTCCATAGTATGTAATGCCCTCTTCTGACCTCAATGGACAATACATGCATACATAATAAATAAAAATAAAAGAAGAAATAAGCTGTAATGAATTAAACACTAGATGTTAATTGAATCTCTGGGTTATTTCTAAAATGAACTACTAAAATATTAATCACTAAGTTTAACTTTACATTGTTGAGCTTCTTGCTTTTGCACAATATAGGGATGCTAAATATATGTAGGGCTGTTAACAAACGTGAGAAACTAAACTATGAGGAAGCATATGCCTATAGGAAAACATGAGATTTACATATACACAAAATTTGCTTTTCTGCAGCAGAATGCTGGTGACAGACAATTCACGCTTGTCTGGTTTCTATTTTTCTCCATAAAAGATGACTAATGATTAAAAATCAAAATCACTGCATAAAATAAAACCACTACTTCATAGGAAATAACATGTATATAGAGTATGCAATGATCCAAGCTCATGTGTTTTTCTTGCTGCTGTTATTTTTATGGTGTTCTTTTGCTTGATTTCTTAGTTTTGTCCTTGAGCTTGATAGACCCCAGGCAGGCTTCATCTGACTGTACTGCAGAAGCTACTCTTAAACTCTTGATACTCCTGCCTCCACATATCTCATAAAACGGGAAGTGAAGGATGATTGCTTTTTGTTTGGTTGATTGTTTCATTTATTTATTTATTTTTATTGAGATAAAAATGAAAGAAAATGACAAAAGGATGGAGGGAGAGAGGAAGAAGTAGAGGGAAGGGAAGAGAAAGAGCAAGAGAGAGAGAGAGAGAGAGAGAGAGAGAGAGAAGAAATTGATTTTTATCCTAAAGTAAGGTGCTGGCTGTTCCAAAATGAGAATGGGAACAAATTCTGAAGGCAAAGATGAAAATGGTTTACAGAGAAATGATCACACCCCATGCTGTTAGGGGGCTGGATTTAAATGATTTAATTTTAAGGTTTGAAACAATCTCTAAGTTCAGTAGGGTACCCATGCAAAACTAGATCTTAATTTTCTTTCTCCCTTAAGAGATTGAGCATTGTTGTACTTAAAAAAAAAGTTTTTATTTACCTGTTAAATAATTCACCTAAGAAACTAAGAAGATAACTTTTAATTTTGCTATAGTGATATTTCATTTGTACTGAAATGTGATTTTATTTGTATATTAATAGTGTTGCCTTGGGGTCAGAGCAAGCCATAGCAGAAGCTGGGCGGTGGTGGTGCACGCCTTTAATCCCAGCACTTGGGAGGCAGAGCTAGGCAGATCTCTGTGTGTTCAAGGATACAGCCAGCATGGCAACACACACCTTTAATCTCAATACCAACCATAGAAGACCTGGAGGTCTGTACAGATAGGCAGTGATGAGGAGGTCATGTGGTTGGGTTTATAACCAATGAGAAAGCAGAACAGAAAGTCTATAAAAAAGAAAAAACACACAGAAGTAGCTCTTTTGTGGAGATGAAAGACAGAGCAGCATTGAAGGGTAAGGTTTTCAGCTCTCAGCTATTGCTCTGACCTCTTGGCTTTTAACTCTGTAATTGTTCTGTGTTTCTTATTTAACAAGATGGTTACATCTACATTTTGCTCTTCAAGTTGTCTTTATTAAGTTATTGATAACTTAAGAAAGTTACTTATCTTCTGAATAGTAAAGGAACTAAAAGGGTTTTGTTTTTATAATTATGCCACTTTTGCCCTTATAATCAAAATAATTCACTATCAATGTGATTAAATGATGACAACTGTTTAACACTGAGTAAACACTAAGTTTCACTAGGTATTCAAATGTCTTAATTCTGTTTTGTTTGTTTGTTTTTGGAGACAGGGTTTTTCTGTGTAGTATTGGTGCCTTTTCTGGATCTTGCTCTGTAGACCAGGCTGGCCTTGAATTCACAGAGATCTGCCTGGCTCTGCCTCCTGAGTGCTGGGATTAAAGGTGTGTGCCACCATGGCCCAGTCATGTCTTAATACTTTTAGAAACTTTCCAAAGTCAATTTTAAAGGTCTGTCTGACTGCAAACTCACATTGAGTGTGTCCAAAGGATCCATAGAAAACTTCAATAGAATTTGTTCTCTCACCTTACAGAAGGAGAAAAGTTAAACTTATTAGATGATTTCATATGCAAGCTGCATCAATGAAGCAGTGATAATTAGCCTTCATGTGACTGTTTGAGAATATATACTAGCTATATGCATTTCAGATACTATCTTAAGTTCCTAGAAACTGGTCTTTGTTCTCATTGTCCATACAATCCATTATAAACTCAGTAATCCTAGCAAGTATGTTATAATACATGAATGTAGGAATTTTCATCAAATCTTTAACTAGGATCATTCCAAACCTCTGTCAGTTGGATGGTTCTTCATGCCAGTTCTTCTCTACATTCATTTACAATCACCTGTGAAAATTTCCAGCACTGCATTGGAAGGATGAATTAGGGATCTCTGGTTTAAAACATTCCTGGTCCAGTGGTAGAGTTCAGAATGTGCTCTGCTCCTACTCACATGGGACAGCTCATAGCTGCCCACTAGTCCAGATTCAAGGGAGTCTGATGCTCCCTTCTGGTCTCCATGGGCACCGGCATTGATGTACACATACATATATATGCATAATGAAAAATAAACATTTAAAAATATTCCTCTCTCAATTACACCATGTTACAACACAATATGAAAATTAATACAACTTCCAGTAAAAAATAAGACAAAATAAGAACTTTGCTTATTCTTCAATATCTGTTTTATAGACACAAGGAGCCCTTGAAATCTTTTGCCTCAAGGTATTTCTAGCTTACAGCTATTTGGTAAATCATATCTTTGTAAGCAGAAATAAAAAAAAAATACTGTTTCTCACTAACTGATCCTTCCACATTTCAGAAACTGTTATTTTCATGGCAATTTAATATTTTTGGATAAATTCAGCAAGATTCTGCTCTCTGTGTAAAAGACAGAATTGGAAACATTGTTTATCTTAACATTTGATAATTGAGTACATACAATCAGATATTGACAGGCACTTTTATGGAACTGAGATTATGAAATGTTCTGGACTAGCCTGTTAGCTGATTTACACATTTGTCAAATTTAGGGGTGACTAAGTCACTTTCAAACCTGCCCACAAATCTTAGGATATGCTTCAGACTTTGAGGAGATCAGAATTTATCCAAACCTGTTGGTGGTACAGGAAAATCTAATTGTACATCCCTGGGTCAGCTTCATAGCCTTGAAATCTTTTACATGTCAAAAACAAAGATTTTCAAGAAACTATCAAGTAAAATCTAGTGTTGCCTTTATGTGTATGGATGTCGAGCCAACTGCTGGGTCAGGAACAGCCTATCAGGATCTCCATTCTAGAATACTGGCTATCTGCCCAACCCATTTAATAAAAGAATGTATGAAATAGAGAGGGAGAGTGATCAAGGCATGGATGGAACTGGAAGTGAGGGAGCAGGGGTGGACTGGATGAATGAACATTATATTCTGTGAAATTCTCAAAGAATAAAACAAGTTCTAGTAAGCAAACTAAAGACTGAGACTGTGATAAATTATTGTTCTTAATATACATGTAAAAAACTAGGTGACATGCAAGTCACCTGAGGGGAGACTTCTCTTTACAGGTGAATTCTTTCTATTTTGTCAAATTTTAGTAGAAATGGGATGATTCAAGGAGAATAGGTAGGTATGTTCCTCAAGATATCTCTAACATATCCTGTGGGTTATTCAAGTTTGTTTTAAGTGTTCAAAAATTTAAAGTTCCATAAGCTGCCTGTAAAAGCTATATAGAAACCTACCAGTTCTTTCAGATCACTCAAAATCTGTAAGAACCTGTGAGTATTTTTACATCATCCTTTTACTCATGTAATTTGGTACCACTGGAGGTAAAAACTAACTACTCAAATCCTTAATGAAAATGTCTAAGCAGGACAGATGAGTCTGTGGTCTCAGAGTGAGACACTGAGATAAGAAGATTCTAAGTTCAGTTCCAGCTTGGGCAACCTTATGAGAACTTGATAGATCAAATGGGAAAGAGAAAGAAAAAAGAAATATAGGGTGAAAGAAGTTAATACTAAAACAAGACATGATGAGATAAAATTGTGAGCTTTAGCTGAACACTGACACATTTGCTAAGCAAAATATCTGCCACAGAGCCATTACTAGAGCATTCAGTCTTAAAACTGGCAAGTTGCTTCCCAATCCCCACTGTTTTCAAAGCCTCATCTGAACATCCTTCAAGATCAACATCTGCAGACCTTTCTGACTGCACCAAGGAGTAAAAAGCAAAGTCAACAGCTGGCTCTACCCCTTAGCTTATGGCTTTTCTTGTCTTCAAGGAAGTCCCTCTTTGTTGTATCATTCCTCCAGCTGTATACAGTCCTACTTTTGGCAGAGGCACACTTACAGCCACCTTACCTCCTACAATTATAAGACAAAACTCTACAAGTGGATTTACCTGTTCCTCAGATTGAGGCTGGTCCACTGGGATATGGGACCATCTTATATTTCAACTTCTCAGCCAGGAAATCTCTTGGAGAGAGTTTCAAATGGAGTGAGGGTGCCAGAGTGTAGAATGTACTAATTCCAAATCTGTTGTCTTGGTATGAACTGAATATGGGACTTTGATAAGTTGCAGATGAGGGAAGAATTGTGGGATACATTCCTGAAGGTCAGAAGAACACCCTGTTAGAGCTGTCCTCCCTTTATCCAGGGAACTGGATCATCTTTATTTCCAAAGATGGAGGGGCCCTGAATGAATAGGACTTGTTAGGTTCCCCTCAGTTCATCATTCTTGCCACATGTCTCTTCCTACCACATTTTTCCATGACTGCTTCTTCCATCAGAACTTGTGCTAGGCTGAGCTATTTTTTTTAGATATTCAGAAGATTCACATGTTTCAAAACATGTATGAAAATATTTTAATTTTGCTTATTAATATACAATGATGATGTGCATTGATATGTGTGTGTATGTATGTGTGTGTGTGTGTGTGTGTGTGTGTGTGTGTGTGCAAGCAACAGCACACATGTGGAGGTCAGAGGACAACTTTGTGGAGTTTGTTCTTTCCATCCCCCTTCATTTGGTCTCTGGGGATCAAACTGGGGTCACCAGGGTTCTGTGGCAAGCACCTTTATCCTCTGAGTCTTCCCAAAGTCTCATTTGTTTTTTGATGATGGCCTCAGCTGAGATCATCAAGCAATACAAAGAAAACATTTTTCCTGTCTCCTATAAAAGTACCGAAATTGTAGTGTTTCAAATTTTGTCAAAACTCTCTAGAGGTAGAACGGATTCACTCGTCAAATCAATAAAATTTTCCTTTGAGCTATTAGAGTCTTACATTTTCCTCTCAGTGGGTAGTGTGAAATATATTGGCTTTTTCTTTATATTCAAAACCAAAACTTCTCAAGTGACTGCTCAGGTAGAATATTATTCCTAAAATATGTTCATTTGCTTTCTCTCTCTCTCTCTCTCTCTCTCTCTCTCTCTCTTTTATAAAACAAGTTGCCAAACTTGCATTCTTATGGATATTTACTGTTAGTTCCCAAAGATATTTTCTAAGACTCTCTAGAGAAAAAACAACTATTAATGATCTAGCCACATCACTCCACTCTAGGATCTTATCCTAGCCTCGTCTTTTACATTTATTTCAGGCAGTGGTTATTAATGCTTCTGAAAATTAGAGAACTTTAGTCCAAGAAAACCAGAGATATGTTTTCATTTTCTTTCACTTTTCTTTTCTGTTTTTCACTACTTTTATACTCTGCATTGAGACTCTTAAATATTGGCCAGCACTTCACTGGTAGTAAATGCACTTTTGAAAGAAAATTTACTGCTTTTGAATATATAATTTCAATGTTTCTCTTAATTCATCATCCTAACTGTGCTTCTTTGTTTTTAATTTCAAATTTTATTTTTTATACAGATATTTGTATTTTAACTTTACACATTAGGCATGGGTTCACCTGTCCTCCCCCCTCCTACACCCATCCCTGCCTTCCTCCAGCCCCTCCTAACCCATTCCTATCTCTTCCAGGGCAAAGACACCCCTGGGGATTCAGCTCAGCCTGGTAGATTCAGTACAGGCAAGTCCAGTCCCCTCCTTCCAGGCTGAGCAAAGTGTCCACACATAAGCCCTGAGTTCTAAACAGCCAGCTCATACATTAAGGACAGGTCCCAGTCCCACTGCCTGGGTGTCTCCCAAATATTTCAAGCTATTCAATTGTCTCACTTATCCAGAAGGCCTGATCCATTTGAGGGCTCCACAACTTTTGGCTCATAATTCCTGTGTTTTCATTAGTTTGGCTATTTGTCCCTGTGTTCTCCCAATCCTGCTCTCAACAATTCTCTCTCATACAATCCCTCCTCTTTCTCACCAATTGGACTCCTAGAGTGCCACCTGGGGCCTGGCTGAGGATCTCTGCATTCACTTCTATCAGTTATTGTATGAGAGTTCTAGCACGACAGTTAAGGTGTTGGGCCATCCGATCACCAGACTAAGTCAGTTCGGGCATTCTCTCAACCATTGCCAGTAGTCTACAGTGGATGTATCATTGTGGATTTCTGGAGACCTCTCTAGCACTTTTCTTCTTCCTATTCTCATGTGGTCTTCATTTATCATGGTCTGTTATTCCTTGTTCTCCCTTTCTGTTCTTGATTCAAATGGGATGTCCTGCTCCCCTAAGCTCTCTTTCCCTTGAACGTTGCCCTTCATTACCCCCACTGTCATCCAGGTTGTTCATATAGATCTCATCCATTTCTCTGTCATTGGGTGACCCCTGTGTCTTTCTTAGGGTCCTGTTTTCTAGGTAGCCTCCCTGGAGTTGTGTAGCAGTCTAGTCATCTTTGTTTTAAATCTAGTATCCTCCTATGAGTGAGTACAAACCATGTTTGACTTTTTGAGTCTGGGTTATCTCACTCAGGATGATTTTTTTTTCTAGATCCATCCATTTGCCTGCAAACCTCATGATGACACTGTTTTTCTCTGCTGAGTGGTACTCCATTGTGTATATGTACCACATTTTCTTTATCCATTCTTCAGTTGAAGGGCATCTAGGTTATTTCCAGGTTCTGGCTATCACAAACAATGCTGATATGAACATAGCTGAGCAAATGTCCTTGTGGTATGATTGAGCATTCCTTGGGTATATGCCCAAGAGTGCTACAGCTGGGTCTTGTGGGAGATGGATTCCCAATTTTCTAAGGAAGTGCCATATTGATTTCCAAAATGGCTGTACAAGCTTGCATTCCCACCAGCAGTAGAGGAGAGTTCCCCTTTCTCCACATCCTCTCCAGCATAAGCTGTCTTCTGTGTTTTTGATCTTAGCCATTCTGACAGGTATAGGGTGGTATCTCAGAGTCTTTGATTTGCATTTCCCAGATAATTAGGGATGTTGATCAATTCCTTAAATGTCTTTCAGCCATTTGAGCTTCCTCTGTTGAGAATTCTCTGTTTAGTTCTATAGCCCATTTCTTAATTGGGCTGTTGGGCATTTTGTTGTCTAATTTCTTGAGTTCTTTATATATTTTGGATATCAGTCCTCTGTCAGATGTGGGGTTGGTGAAGACCTTTTCCCATTCTGTAGGCTGTCACTTTGTCTTGTTGACCATTTCCTTTGCTCTACATAAGCTTCTCAGTTTCAACAGGTCCTGTTGATTGATTGTTTCTTTCAGTGTCTGTGCAACTCATGTTATATTTAGGAAGTGATCTCCTATGCCAATGCATCCAATACTACTTCCTACTTTCTCTTCTATCAGGTTCAGAGTAACTGGATTTATGTTGAGGTCTTTGATCCACTTGGACTTATGTTTTGTGCATAGTGACAGATATGGATCTATTTGTAGCCTTCTACACATTGACATCCAGTTATGCCAGCACCATTTGTTGAAGATGGTTTATTTTTTCCATTGTACATTTTTGGCTTCTTTGTCAAAAAATAATATATTCATAGGTGATCTAGTTAATGTCAGGTCTTCAATTCGATTTTATTGGTCCACATGTCGGTTTTTATGCTAGTACCAAGCTGTTTTTTTTTTTACTGTTGCTCTATAGTAGAGCTTGAGGTCTGGGATCATG
The DNA here is from genome assembly GCF_903995425.1 of Onychomys torridus. NCBI lineage: Eukaryota > Metazoa > Chordata > Mammalia > Rodentia > Cricetidae > Onychomys > Onychomys torridus. The sequence continues at coordinate 100,340,680 of NC_050445.1, read as the reverse complement.
ATGCCTCCAGAGGTTTTATTGTACAGGATTCTTTTGGCTATTCTGGTTTTTTTGTCTTTCCATATGAAGTTGAGTATTATTCTTTCCAGATCTGTGAAGAATTGTGTTGGTAATTTGATGGGGATTGCACTGAATCTGTAGATTGCTTTTGGTAAGTTCGCCATTTTTACTATGTTAATCCTGCCAATCCATGAGCATGGGAGGTCTTTCCATTTTCTGACATCTTCAATTTCTTTTTTCAGGGACTTAAAGTTCTTGTCATGTCCTTCACTTTCTTAGTTAGAGTAACCCCAAAGTATTTTATATCATTTGTGGCTATTGTAAATGGTGATGTATCTCTGATTTCCTTCTCAGTCTGTTTGTCTATTGTATATAAGAGGGCTACTGATTTTTTGTGTTGATCTTGTATCCTGCTATGTTGCTGAAGGTTTTTATTAGCTGTATCAGTTCCTTGGTTGAATTTTGGGGGTCACTCATGTATACTATCTTGTCATCTGAAAATAGGGGAATCTTGACTTGTTCCTTTCCAATTTGTATCCCCTTAATCTCCTTTTGTTTTCTTATTGTTCTGGCTAGAACTTCAAGTACTATATTGTATAAGTATGGGGAGAGGGGACAGCCTTGTTTTGTTCCTGATTTTAGTGGTATTGCTTTGAGTTTCTCTCCATTTAATTTGATGTTGGCTGTTGGCTTGCTGTAAATTGCCTTGAATATGTTTAGGTATGTTCCCTGTATTCCTGATTGCTCCAAGACTTTTATCATGAAGGGGTGTTGGATTTTGTCAATTGCCTTTTCTGTGTCTAGTGAAATGATCATGTGGTTTGTTTCCTTTGAGTTCGTTTATATGGTGTATTACCTTGATGGACTTGTGTTTCTATAATATTCATATGAATTTATATAAATATATGTATGTGTGTGTGTGTGTGTGTGTGTGTGTGTGTGTGTGTGTGTTTCGGGGGACATATATATGTGTGGGTAGCCTCAGAAGTCAGAATAGTATTTTACTTCACCTGGAACTAGAGATGTAGGTAGTTGTGAGGTGCCCAATGTGGGTGCTAGGGTGATAAACTCATGATCTCTGTAATAGCACTACATGCTTTTAACAGCTGAGGCTACCATTTCATGCTTACCAGTAAATATTGAAACACAAATCAAAGTCAGAGAAACCATGATTCTGGCCTAATTCTGGTCAGGAATGATGAAATCTCAAGTAAAATAATCTACTCCTTATTAATACTGAGTTAGAGATTATGAAACTTCCATAGATTAAAAACAAATTGAAAATTTTCTGGGCTTTATCCGGCTTTGTATTATCACAGCTTCTTAGAGACAAATCTGTAAATCAGAAGTTTTATGAGGCCCAGGCCAATTTACCATTAATATTCTTACACTGGATTGAAGAACATAGCAAAAGAAATATGTGACTCTCAAACTCTCATAGATCAACAATCAATGGTAAAGGACCACAATTTTGCCATGCTTTCATTCTAAATTATGCAATAAAATTTTGAAACAAAAGTTGGCATGAATATATGTGAGGAAGGGTTATTTCTAATAGGTCAAGCCATATGTATTTTTTTTTTCCTAATGAAACTTGGTGTGTAGACCTCCAGTAGAGCATTCATTATCATCTCTTTAGTCCTTGTTGTACTCAGGAAGTAGTCCTTCCCAAACTTGGAATTGCTAACGAGTAGTAGGTCATTTGGTCTGGAAACTTTTGAAGGCTTTTGACTATTCTAAACTACAAGACAATGAGAGAGGAGCATGTAATATATGCATGATAGATAATAATCATAGAAAATTGTTTAAATACAGTGTAATGTTTATTTGATATTTTGCCCCTATGGCCTCCATCAAATCAAAATTTCAAATTAACTCAGAAACTCAATTTCTATCACAAGCCTGCAAGTTAGGTCTATTGCCTAAGAACTGCTCAGGGCTACTTGATTAGTATCCAGTATTCTTAATTTTATCCCATCACTAAGCAAGCTATATGCTCACTAAGAATCATCTGTGCCTCTTCCTAAATCTCCTTTTTTTACAGGTATACTTTTATATTACTTCTTTCATTATTTATACAATTTAATGGACTATGAGCCTGTAAAAAGAGCAGTTTCTATGAAAACTGTTTATTGCTTTCAAAATACTAATAAAAGCAAGTTAGGGAAAAATCCTCCTGAACTGCAAAGAGGAATAAAGATTAAAAAGATGGAAAGAAAAATGCAAAAATCTATTAACATTCTAACACTTGATTGTTTCACAATCTATGTGATTTCTCACTTCACTTAAAAAGAATATGGAATTAAAGACAAATAATAAATTGTTGTCTTACTCATTGAAAAGAGGGAATGTAGTTTTTCAAACAGCAAATATGTGAAGCAAAACTAAAACAAAACAGAAATAAAAGAAACTGTAGCCATACTATAGCTGCATAAATAGTCAAAGCCATATAATATCATATAAATTCTCTCCTTAAATGGGCTGTTCCCTGCATTGATAATTTAGATCAAATAAGTTGAAAAAAAGATTTATATTTAATATATGGTATCAGAATTCTATTCTAAACACCCTAGATTGTTAGGCTATCTAGTCTCTGGCTCTTGGTTACTCAAGTAGTGTCATATATGGGTTCCTTCTCTTGGAGTGGATCTTGTCAAATCAGACATTGGTGGGCTACTCATACAAGTTCTGTGCCACTATTGCCCTAGTATATTTGGCAGGAAGGACAGATTGTAGGCCAAAGTTTTGTGACTTGCTTGGTGTCCATATTTCTCTCTCAATAGCCTGCAGAGTAACATATACAGTATCATCATTTATCTTACTAGAGAAATGACCACTTGGCATCATGAATACTTTATGGTTTGGTGGACATATAGAGTGTGAAGAAACTTTGATAGGGGGAATAAATGATGAAATAGATTGAAGTTCCCTCTAATACCTCAGAATATACATTCATCTTCTCAAAGCTCCTTTATATGAGGTATAGAATAATGTTTAGCCAATCTTGCTATATGGGGAATATCATTTGGTTCATACTCACAAGAGTAGGACAGGTATATATTTTTGATGTATCATGAATCATATATTAAAAAATCGTTTTGAAAACTCAATACATGAATTCTGCAGCAGACATTTTCTATCAGTCATTTCAAAACTACTGACAGATAATCTTTGAACACTTACATTCTTGTAACAAACTATCTGGTAGCTTGTGTGTGCATTCCTTCATAGAGGAGCCTCTAAAATCACATTGTACAGGCTATTTGCCTGATGAACAGCCTGTTACGGTATTCACCTTCCATAAATGATTTCCAATTGACAACAGAGCAAGCAGTGTTGTATAAAAAGAGTGAGCAGGAAACAGTACCAACTCCAAAGTGTGAGAGGGATCTACAGTGTGGTGTGTTTCCAGGGGAAATATTCATAACTTAGAGGCAAGCTTATTGAGTCTGAGATGGCAAAGTTAAAGGAAAGTGCAACCAAGGTATGCATGACCCATGAAAAGGCATGAATGGTGGGCATTTCTAACACCTAGAGGAGTGATGCATCAGAGAAGCCAAGTGATTAGGAAGGAAAATACTGAATCACTTACCCGATGATGACAACACTGAAACTTTCAAGACTCAGTTTTAAGTTATAAAATCTATCTTAGAATTGAAGTCAGAAGGCTAATGAGAGCTACTGGTATCAAAAGGCCATGGAAGTATACAGCATATGACAATTGATAATTCAGGTGTTGACCTACTAGATGAATAATTCTCTGATGGAGATAATCTTGTTTAGTAAGGCTTACAGGACCACTGACTCTGAAGACCAGTTGCCTGTATCTGTACTTTCTCTCATGCTCCACTTCATTTCTTCCCTAAGAACTTCATTCATTCCTTAATAACAGCTATGGGTGTTTTTCCACTGCTTGAATTTATCTCATGTAAATATTCTATCTATTGGGCACACATATCTGTGGGTGGTCAGATGTAAACCTTTATTTCTAGTACTTAAGAAGCAGAGGCAAGTGTATCTCTGGGAGTTTTTATCCAGCATGGTCTACATGGTGAGCTCTAGGTCAGCCAGGGCTTCGTGGTTAGATCCATCTCAATAAACAAACCTAAATCAATCAACACAGCTTCCTATATGATACTATCAGGTAACTATAAGCTGTGAACACTTAATGTTAAAAAAAAAAGAAACTATAAAGATATCCAGGTATTTGTTTGAAATTTTGTTTTGGAACCAGGTGGCAGTGGCGCATGCCTTTAATTCCAGCACTCAGGAGGCAGAGCCTGGTGGATCTCTCTGAGTTCGAGGCCAGTCTGGTCTACAGAGTGAGATCCAGGACAGGCACCAAAACTACACAGAGTAACTCTGTCTTGAAAAATCAAGAAAAAAAAATAAGATTTTGTTTTGGCTATGATTTTTTCTCCCCAAAGTATTCATTTTAATAGTGTTCTGTAGCATAAATGGGAATTGCACATCAATTCTGGAAAATACAAAGGACAAGGAGTTGGCCCAACAACTAAAATTTATTAAAAGGACTTCCATCCACTCTTATATTCTCATCCACTTTTCTAGTCAATGTTCACAACTTCTTTCCTTCCTTCCTTCCTTCCTTCCTTCCTTCCTTCCTTCCTTCCTTCCTCTTCCTTCCTTATTTTCTTCTTCCATAATGTTTTAAAATTTCTTTTATGTGTATGGATAGTTTACCACCATGTATATCTGTGCACCATGTATGTGCCTCCTACTTACAGAAGGTTGAAGAAGGTGTTGGATCCTCTGAAACTGGAGTGACAGACATGATCTGCCATGTGGATGCTGAGAATTTATCCTGGGTTCTCTGCAAGTGCTTTAACTGCTAAGCTATGACTCTAGTCCCAGGTCACAGCTTTTTTGTTTAAGTTATTATTATTATTTTTTTTTTTTGGAGCTGAGGACTGAATCCTGGGCCTTGTGCTTGCTAAGCAAGCACTCTACCACTCAGCTAAATCCCCACCCCTGTTTAAATTATTTTTTATAATATGTCTTAATCATATTATTTCCTCTCCCTCAAGTCCTTTATGATCATCCCCCATGACAGTGGTTTGAATAAAAATGCCCCCATTGGTCCATAGTGAGTGGCACTCTTAGAAGGTGGGGCATCATTGAAAGAAGTGTCAGTGTGGCTGGCTTTGAGGTTTCAGAAGCTCAAGCCGGACCCAGTGTCACTCTTTCTTTCTGCTGCCTGTAGATTCAGATGTAGAATTCTAAGCTACTTCTCCAGCACCATATCTGCCAGTCTACAACCATACTTTCCACCATGATGATGATGGACTAAACTTCTGAACTGTAAATCATGCTTTCCTTTATAAGAATTGTCATGACTGTTCTTTCTCCACAGAAATAAAAACACTAACTAAACTAAGACAAGTTACTATCAGAAGTGGGGTATTGCTGTGATAGGCCTGACCATATTGCTTGGTAGAATATGGACCTTCAGAGTTTGGACTAGAAAAGCAATTGAACACTTTAAGCAGAGGTTAAAGGGCTATACAAATAAGATCATGGAAAGCAATGGTGCCAAGTGTGATTTGAACTGTGAGAGCCTAGAAGAAGAGGTTTTAGAACAGAAGAATATAAGTATGTGATCAAGAGACTGGTATTGTGATATTCAAGCAAAGAATATGGCTGCATTTTGCCCTTGTCTGAAAGGTCTGTCTGTGGCAAAATTGAAGAGTTTTGGATTAATTTCAGTGGCAGAGGAAATCTCAAAACAACCTAGTATTGAGTCTGTCATGTGGTCATTAATGTTCATTTTTTTCTGCAGCTCTATAATGAAAAGGATCAAGTTAATAAAGGAAAAATACAAAATATACAATTTGAGGAGAAATGGGGCACTAGGAAGTAGAATGGAGTGAAATCCTATGTTCAAGGAGATAAACAAATTTAACTAAAGCCTTAGATTAAATGAAATAAAGAAAGTGGTGACTTCAGGATAAGATCCCAGCACAGGTAAGCTTCCAATTTATAAAGAGATATTAAAGAAACTCTTAGGGCTGCATGTGTTGGTGCATGTCTTTAATCCCAGTACTTCAGAGAATTGGCAGAGGGATCTCTGAGTCTGAAGTCAGCATAGTATACAGAGCAAGTTCCAGGATAGCCAAGCTTAGGCAGTGAAGGAAACCATCAATAACAAAAAGCTGATTAAAGTGTGTTTGAACAACCCCAGCAAACAGTAGAACTTGACAGCTTCGGGCACATGGTTCCTGCCTTGAAGTCAAGGAAGTAAGACATGCATGAGTACAGGTAAAGCCATGAGCCACATGGCAATACATAGATGAATAGAAATGGGTTAATTTCAATGTAAGAGTTAGATAGTAACAACCCTAAGCTATTGGCTTATAATTCATATTAAGTCACTGAGTCAGTAATTTGGGACCAGGCAGTCAGGACAAGAAATGTCTGTTTAAAATTCCTTGAACTCCACCTAATGTTTGGTTGTGGATGTGCATCTGTTTCCATAAGTTGTTGGATGAAGCTTCTCTTATGACAATTGAGCTAGGTACCAATCTTGTCACAGGAGATGACCAGTTCAGATGACATATCTGCTATTGCTAGAGGTCTTAACTGGGTTCAAACTTTTAGATTAATGGGAAATTTCCTTACACCAGGTTTTTACCTGACACTGAAATGAAACCCTTTTCCAGTAGTCTCTTTCAGTATTCTCCCCCTCCTCCACCCCAACCTGATTGCTCATGTACACTTCCCCCACTCACCCGCAGCCCACTCATGAAATCTCTTTTATTTCCCTTCACCCTTCCCAGGGAGATCTGGGTGTCTCCCCCACCCCATGCACCCTCCTTGTTACCTAATCTCTCTGGGTCTGTGAATTGTAGCATAATTATTTGCTTTGTTGATATCTAGTTTCTTGAGTAGATCCACGTCTATCACCTTGCATGAAACTCAAGTTCATGTGGATCAAAGACCTCAACATAAATCCAGATACACTGGCCCTGATAAAAGAAAGTGGGAAATAATCCTGAATGCATTTGCACAGAAGACAACTTTCTGAACACAACACCAATAGCACAGGTGCTAATACTGACAGTTAATAAATGGAACCTTATGAAATTGAAAACTTTCTGTAAGGCAAAGGATACTGCCAATAGGACAAAATGACAACCTACAGAAAGGAAAAAGATCTTTACCAACGCATTATCTGACAGAGGGCTGATTTCCAAAATATATAAACAACTTTGGATTTTAAACAGTACTGATACTCTTAAAGACTATGAGGACTTTCGAAATTGGACTAAGTGCATGATGCACTGTGATATGGCTACAGGCCTATGGGAGACAGGGAGTAGAATTTGCTGGTTAGAATGGAAATACCCACAAATGGAATGGCACTAGTAGGGTCTGTGGCCTTGTTGAAGTAGGTGTGACCTTATTGGAGGAAATGTGTCACTGGGGTTGGGTGTTGAGGTTTCAGAAGCTAAAGCCATGTTCACTGTTGCTCTCTTTTTCTGCAGCCTGAGGATTCTGATGTAGACCTCTAAGCTACTTCTCCATCACCTTGTTTGCCTGTGTGTTGCCATGCTTTCCACCATGATGAAAATAGACTAAACTTCTGAACTGTAAGGCACCTTCAATTAAATTATTTCCTTTATAAGAGTTGCTTTTGTCATGATATCCTTGCAGCAATACATTCCCTAACTAAGCCATCCACTTAACTACCTTCCTAACTTCATGTTTGCTCTTTCATTCTCTCTTTCTCATAAATGACATAACAACAAACAAACAAAAAATAAACCAATAATACAAATAATGAATACCAAAACAAAATAAAAAACACTCAAGAAACATGAAATCCATTTTGTATTGGCCAACAAGAAAAAAGGTCACAGCTGCTTAAGCTGTGATAAGTTGAATTATTTTATAAATTCTTATAAATGAACGTGAGGTTTAAAAAATTTGGCAACAGTGGGGGGTTTTCCTAACAATGCAACAATCAAAAACAAATTGAAAATCGCACACATTATGAAACCTAGGTGTTGCTAGCATTGCTTACACAAGCTATATCATGGAACCTCTTTGCTGCTTTAATTCCGAACACACATCACATGCACTCTGTACAGTGCATTCTGTCATGCCACACAATGCCTATTTGCTCCATCTTCAATAACCTTCTGCTGTGGGATGTTCTGTATGCTGTGAATATGTGTTGCTCTGATTGGTTGATAAATAAAATGATGATTGGCCTGTATCCAGGCAGGAAGTATAGGCAGGAAAAACAGACCAGGAGAATTGTGGGAAGAGAAAGACTGAGTCAGGAGTCACCAGCCAGACACAGAGAAAGCAAAATGTGAAGGCAGAACTGAGAGAAGGTACCAAGCCACACGGCTAAACATAAATAAGAATTATGGGTTAATTTCAGTGTAATAGCTAGTTAGTAATAAGCTTAAGCTAATGGTCATATAGTTTGTAAATAATATAAGCCTCTGTGTGTTTACTTGGGTCTGCGCAGCTACAGGACTGGAGGGTGAGAGAGATTTGTCCTGACTGCAGGCCAGGCAGGACACATATAAACTTTAAGCTATGCCCTTTCTTACAGATGAGGCTATTTTATGCTACACATTTTTGTATCATATATAGAGAGACACCTCCCATCCTTATTGAAATATAACTGTTCAATTATGAAAAATCTAGGTCTTTAGTATTTCCCAGCCACTATTCCTCAGCATCCTCAGCATGTAAGTTTAAAGTCCTATGTTTAGAGGTTGTTTTATGTTATAATGCTTGATTTTTAAAATTGTTGTTTGAGTTGCTGAATTGAGTTTATTGAGAAAAATCATTCCATTAATTTTGGCTTGTGGTCTGGAAAGAATTTCCAAATATTTCTGAAAGGCCCTGGATGTGTTTCTGCATTTGTTCTAATATAAGCAATTTTATAAAATATTTTTTCCTTTTAAAATTATGTGTGGGTATGTGCACATGAATACAAGTGTCCAATGGAGCCAGACTCATCAGATGTCCTGGGGCTGAATTTACTGACAGCTGTGATTCATGCAGATTCTGGCAGTAGAAACAGGATCCTTTGATAGAGCAGGCAGTGTTCTTAATTGTGGAGTTGTCTTTCCACTCCTATTTCTGCCACTTTTCAATATTTATGTGATACATAAAATAAAAATTCTGATGAAAAAATCAAAACTTTGATCAATTTTAAAAAGCATTAACATTGTTTTATGTTCTTCAGTATCAAATATTCAGTCAAGATTTAATTCCTCATTTATAAACAAGCACATCCATCCTATTAGTATGCTTTTGTCTTTAATGAATAGTTAAAAACATGTCTATTAAATAATTTACTTAAATTATTTTAGGATTTATTATCAGTGCATATTTAACCTGGATGCCTATTTTATCATCTTCCAGGCAGTTCCTAAAATAGTACAGAAATACTGCATGTTGTAATGACTTTGTTCTCATTACTTCTATTATATCCCACAATTTCCTAGTTTTCTGGAAAGTGTGGATCCAAATTCTATGTATTCATAATTCACCAATGAGCACATGTAAAGGAGTCTGGTTCTTATGGACCTTACATTGTAGGGAGAAGGAGGAAAAGTACATCCCAAATATAAGCTAGGTTCCTGTTTTCTGTGACTTACAAGAAAGTACCATAATAAAAACATGGAATCAGAGAGTGAAGGTGGGAAAACATTTTGTAGTAAAGTGAACACAGAAGATATCTCTAAGCAAAAGATAAGTCAAGGGGTGCTTGAAAGAAGATTGCAAAGGGAAGAGAGGACAGTAGAGAAAAATTAAGGGAGGGAATGAAGAGGAGGGAGGCAGAGACAAAGAGACATAGAGAGATATATAGAAGTTACTGGTAGAAAATATTTGTCCTGGTGTAGGAAAGGAATTTAGAGCCTGGAACTAAGCAAGGTCAGTGCAGCACCAGCTGCTGAGTACAGTCAGCTATAGAACTGACACAAAATGATTTGGGGGTGTCAGGACATAGTTAGGACATAATGGCTTTGACAAGAACTGATTACATCACTAAAAAACATAAAAATAAAAGGAAAAGTGGTGTGTTACTTGTAATATTTGTAGAATCATGTGATGTCAGGTGTTACCTAAGCCTTTAGAATCCATACTGTCACAAACATAGCTCCATATTCCATCTGGCCCTGATGTCTTCCTTACCATTAACTTCATTATAAAGCAAAGACAACTACTAAACAACCATGGATAGTGTATTTATTTTCTGGACAATACAACATGATTAAGACATACTGTGTCAACATTCTTTGCACAAACAAGATGACACAGTTACTTTAGGACCTATGTCTTGCCTAAAGACCTTTGTGTCTTCTAGACACTGGCCAGAGGTAATGACCACTCTATCTTACCTCTGCAGGTATAATGGCTGTTTCCATGTTTATCTTCCTCATTTGTTGAAAGTTTCAAGCCATGGTCCAATCTTCGATGGACCTTAAGAGTAAACAATTTGTAAATATTCCTGTTCTAGAACATATTTATTCCCAAGAACAGTAAAAACAACCATATGGTAGGACCTGTCTTGACATACCAGTATAACTCATCTTGCATCATGCTATAACTGAGCCGTTCGATGCTCCAGATTGTAGTAGTGTGGGCCATCCTTCCCATGGCTGAATGGTGATTGTTGGAGTCCAAATACTTTTTGATGAGTGCAATTATTGGATATACATAATATGTCTTCCCAGATCCTGTCATTGCTTCATGTTACTGAAGCCTGTAGTCACCTCTACTGCTGGAATGATGAGGAAGCACTCTAAATAGAACCAAGTTTATATGAATTCATTTGTAGCACTGCTCATGTAAAGGAAGAGGCTTGGAGTGGATAGGTAATCAGTTTCAAAATGCAGTTGTCTGTGGTTGTGAATATTTCTATTAATCCCCCACCACAAACACACACAAATTCATTTTAGTCATCAGGTAAGCTTGATGAGTGAGCTATTCTATAATTTGTTACTGCCATACCATTTAAGGGCAGAGATCAATTTTAAATCTCCTAGAAAGAGATATTTTACAGATGGTTAAGAGTCCAAAAGTTGTGATGAGTGGCTTTCATCTCTGAGGAATATCTGGGCTATGACAGGAAGAAGGGCTGTGATGATTGATGGGTGCTTTTGTAAAATGTGGCATTCACTGAAGTGAATTACAGATTTCCACCTGTTTATAAGTAAAGTGACAATACTCCAAGAACTATAAAATCTTAAATTAATAGAACTTCAACCATCCACAAATTATATCTTTATTTTATTATCATTATAAATGATTGTGAAACAGAATGTGCTTTGAAAATCCTATTTATTCATTAACTGCACTTACACTTAATGGAGATTAGTAACCTCCCAGTGGATGATTTACTTTTCATTTGGTACTGTAAGGTTATAGAATGCTAAAAATATGAGTGAAGTAGATATAACTACTGATGATAAAGACATTTTCCCAAGATATTCTTTTTAGAGTCTCTCTCTCTCTCTCTCTCTCTCTCTCTCTCTCTCTCTCTCTCTGTCTGTGTGTGTGTGTGTACTGTGTGTGCATATATGTGTATGTGTGTATACTCATGGTGGACAGGAGAGGTAATTGGATCCCCTGAAGATGAAGTTAGCAGTGCAGGTGGTCATGAGCCACCCCAAATGGATGCTTGGAACTAACTAGGGACCTTTGTAAGAATAGTAAATGTTCCCAACTATCCCTCATTTTTGACCATTGCTCTATTTAAGCTATTGTCTAATTATGAGAAACATTTCCAAAGCTTTAATTAAAATTGTTCCACAGTTGTAACTCTAGTTCCAGGGGATCTGGCACCATCATACAGATGTACATGGAGGCAAAACACCAATGCACATAAAATAAATACATTTTAAAAAATAAATAAAAGTATTTGAAATGAATCTACACAAGCTCACACTATTTCAGGTGTGTGGCAAATGGCACACTTTAGAAATTATGGTTTACAATAATCTAAAAACAAATAGCAGCAGCAGGAACTCCACCGAGTCACAAAAGGTATGTCTTTCCTTTGCATGAAATGCTTCCTGAAATGCTTCATATGCCCCACATTCTGTCTCTATGGATGGATTTAATAAGTTCTTCATTTGTCTTGATGTCCCCAAATTGTAAAGGGTAAGGAATCATCAGTGTCAAGTGAAGAACTCAGTAAAGACGCTGCAACAAACCCAGGAATCAAGTTGCTCTCTGAGAGGCATTTCCAGTACAAAGGCAATAAGTACTACAAGCCTAGGTTTGAGTTTGCACAATTATCTATTGGGTAGAGGTAGGACAGCAGAAATCCAGGTGCCATACTACATGACAATGAGGATAAAGTGACATGTGGTGGCCAAGGCAAGGGAAATTAACATTTGTTATCTAAAGTATTATTGTGATTTGTGTATGAGCTAAGAAATTAGTGTGCTTGATTCCATTGGTCCAAGTAAACCAATTTTCTGTGGCTGATTTCTTATTAGGAATGGTAAAATCAGTTCTTTACCAGGAAACAACAATCATTCTAAATGATCACCTTGGAGCTTGAGCATGGGAGGAGCCAAGAGCAATGGTAACATTGGATCAAAAACTATTAATAAGAGAATCCAAGTACCTTGAAAAATACTTTTATTATTCTTAGTTAGATATATGTGTGTTTGTGCACAGTTTTGAATATGTGAGTGCATATGCCTGCATAAGCCCTGCATAGCTCTGCAGCTGCACCTGTAGTTGTTACAGTTGGTTGCAAGCCACCTTGACATGCTTGTGGGGGCTCAACCTAGGTTCCTCTGGAGGAGCAGTATCTGCTCTCAGCTACTGAACCATCTCTCCGTCCATTCATGCACACTTTGCTTAGGGACCTCTTTGTCACAGATAACCTCAAAATTACTCCCCCACTGCAAGAAAACTGCTAAATGATTTTGTTACCATTCTATTGAGAGGCCACCTTTCTAAGCAGTTTATTTTAGGTTTAGTGATTGTGTTTTATTTGTATTTTGCCTGAATGTATGTACATGTATCCTGAGGATGCAGTGCCCATGGAGGCCTGAGAAGGGCAAAAGATCCCAAATAACTGGAGTTAAAGGGAGTTGTGGGAGCTGGGAACTGAACCTGGATCCTCTTGAAAAGTAGTCAGTGCTCTTAGTGATGAGCCATCTTTCTAACCCCATCTAAGCAGCTTTTTGATGATCCTTCACCTGCTAAATATCTTCCCAATGAAAATAATTTATTAGTAGTCATGTGTACCTCAAACTGAGCTAAATCACTCTGATTCACAAAGGAATAAGAATATATGCATCTCTGAATAATGCAGGAAAAGGGATTCTCATAAAGGGGAAAGCATATCACTAGGAATACAGGAAAAGGCAATGTTCAAAGGATCTGCCAGTAACTGTAGTTAACAGTAGTGTGCTCTTTATTTGAAATTTATTGAGTAATTCATGAGCACCTTTACCTGTTTCATATGACCTTGTGAAGACAAAGGTGTGTTATTCTTGCTCATTCTGATAATTGCATGGGGTAGATGCATATCAAATCATTTTACATGCCTTGTACATATATGATTTTTCAGATTTATTTTATTTTGTCTGTATATGTATACATACAGCATGTGTGTGTAGTGTCCACAGATGACAAAAAAAAAGGTATTAGATTATGTGGATCTGGAGCTACGGATGGTTTTTATCCATATGGGTGATGTGAACTGAACACAGGTCTGTTGGAAGAGTAACCAGTGTCTCTAGCCCCTATGTGTGTATTTTGTTTGTGAGTTATATTCTAATAATCTAGATAAATAGGTACAAGAAAAAATGATAATGTCAAGATAGTAAATAAACCAATTTTTATCTTCAGAGATTCCAAAAATATTTTTTCTTTTTATGTTATATAAACAATTCCTAGTGAGATAACAGAAAAAAATAGCCCATGAGTCCAGATTAAACTGACTAGTCTAAAGAGCACAGGAACAATATTTAGGTCATCAGGATTTATCATAAAGAGAACTGAAATCCTTTCTATTCCAGAGAACATTAGACTTTGCAGCTTGTCTGGATCTCTCTGTGATGAGTGAGCCCACATTTCAACAGCTCTGGCCAGCTCAGGTGGGAATGGGTGGTTTGAATGATGTGTACAGAGCCAGAATTTGATTGCACAGAACTGTAGTGTTCATAACTGCATTGTGGTGCTCCTATCTCAGTCTGCACAAAAGTTAAAGTGACACTAACATGGTATATCAAATACTCAATACATATTTGCTCCTATGCAATTATTGATTACAGGTTATCAGGTAGAAAATCTTAAGGTATTTATAAAGGTATTTTTCATTTGAGAAGTTTGAACCACTTAATACGTGAAGACTGTTTTCAAACATACAGTAATATGACATGAAGTGATTCCAGCTTGCAGTGTCTTTTTAAAAACAGCAACTGAATGTTTTCAGAAACACTTTGTAAGTAATATTATTTACCCTCCTATCATATCTGTAATATTTTTATCTTTTATTTTACAAAAAAAGAAAAATTTCCCATCTCCATTGCCCTTAGAGTTTGCAAATTTTTCTTATTCTGTTAACTAATTTTATCTTCATAACACCTGTATGCTAGGCTGAATGGGTGTTAAAATGTCCTTTAAAATTTTGTATTACATTAAAAATTTAATTTTGGGTTGTGTAACTGTAGTTAAGAGTTTTCCTGTCTGGCCCACAGTCAGGACAAATCTCTCTTACCCGCCAGTCCCACAGTCGCTCAGACCCAACCAAGAAAGCATATAGAAACTTACATTGTTTATAAACTGTTTGGCTGTGGCAGGTTTTTTGTTATCTATTTTTTTTATCTTAAATTAACCCATTTCTGTTAGTCTATACTTTGTCACATGGCTTGTGGCTTACCAGTGTCTTTACATGTTGTTTTTCATGGCGGCGGCTGGCGGTGTCTCTCTCCAGTCTTCTACTTCCCAGAATTCTCTACTCTCTTGTCCCGCCTATACTTCCTGCCTGACCATTGGCCAATCAGAACTTTATTTACACAGAGCGATATCCATAACATGTAACACACACATAGAGGTCAGAAATAAGTTTATAGATTCCTTTTCAACTATGTGGACTCCATAGATGACACTAAGGTTCAGGTTGGTGGAAGATGACTGTACCTCTAGTGCATCTCACTGGCCCTAAAAAGCCCCATTGACTCATGAAATAAACAAAGGTGCTTCTGGACCAGATGTGAGTGCCTAGGGTTAAAGTCAGAGAGGCAACTGCCCCTGGGTCCCACCGCTGGACACAGGCCATCACCGGAAGAACTGCCCAACTTGGCCCCAGTTTCGGGCCAATCGGCAGGCCTTGCAAGAAGGTTCCACAATTCCAAGACTGTAGGCAGACCCTGCAGTCTCCACACCCTGCCCCCACACCCACCTGCTGGAGACCCCAGCCACTTATTGAGAATCAGAAACCAGCCCCCAGCTTCCATTCTGCCCTGGAACTCCCATCTGGACCAGAGACCAGAGGAACTCCCACCTGGACAAGAGACAAGAGGAACTCCTATCTGGACAACAAGAGCTCCCATCTGGACAAAATAAGGAGACACCAGTGACTTCACAAAACTCACAGTCCAGCCCCCCAGCTCCTATCTGTCCAGCATTCTCATCTGGACCAGCGCTCCCATCTGGCCCAGACTTCCATCTGGACCAGAGAGAGGCTCCCTAAATCTGTCAACTGTCTCAGGACCAAGTACACTGATAAGACCAAGAACGAAACCAAGAGGAGATGGGCAGACATCAAGGCAGAAGTACATAAAACAAAATAAAGAGAAACACAGCATCACCAGAACCTAGCCCTTCTCCAACAGCTAGACCTGAACATCACAGAATGGAAGAAGAAGAAGAAGAAGAAGAAGAAGAAGAAGAAGAAGAAGAAGAAGAAGAAGAAGAAAACAACCTTATATGTAACATCATGAAGAGGCTAGAGCCTTATATAGAAGAAATCAAAAATAAAGTAGAGGAACAGACAAACAAAAAATGGGAAGAATGCTATAAAAAACTAGAGGAAAGGACAATTAAAGCAGAAGAAAACAAGTACTTGAAAGAAAATCATAAAAAAGCAAGAGAGACAGTCCAAGTCCTGAAGAGGGAAATAGAAAAAAATGAAGACACTAGCGGAAGGAATGCTGGAAATAGAAAATCTGAGTAAACAAACAGGAACTTCAGAGGCAAGTATAACCAACAGAATGCAAGAGATGGAAGAGAGGATCTCTGGTGTTGAAAATACGGTAGAAGAAATAGATTCATCAGTCAAAGAAAACACTAAAACCAAAAAAGTCATGACCAAAAATATCCAAGAAATTTGGGACACCATGAAAAGACCAAACCTATGAATAATAGGGACAGAGGAAGGAGAATACCAACTCAAAGGCATGGAAAATATATTTAACAAGATCATAGAAGAAAACTTTCCCAACTGAAAGAAGGAAAGGCCTATGAAGATACAAGAAGCCTATAGAACACAAAACAGACTAGACCCCCCTCAAAAAGTCCCCTCACCACATGATTATTAAACAACTAAAAGTACAGAATAAAGAAAGAATATTAAGGGCAGCAAAGGAAAAAGGCCAAGTGACTTATACAGGCAAACCCATCAGAATAACACCCAAAATCTCAATGGAGACTTTGAAAGCCAGAAAGACCTGGACAGATATAATGCAGACACTAAGAGACAATGGATGCCAGCCTAGACTAATATACCCAGCAAAATTTTCAATCATCATAGATGGAGTAAACAAGACCTTCCAAGACAAAACCAGATTAAACAATACTTATCCACAAACCCAGCCCTACAAAAAGCACTAGAAGGAAAATTCCAACCTAAGGAAGGCAGATACACCCATGAAAACACAGGCAATAGATAACACCACAGAAGTAAACCCCAAAGAAAAGAAGTACACACACACTACCACCAAAAACAAACAAACAAAAAAATCACAACAGGAACGAACAATCACTAGTCATTAATATCCCTTAATATCAATGGACTTAATACACCTATAAAAAGACACAGACTAACAGAATGAATACGAAAACAGGACCCATCATTCTGCTGCATACAAGAAACACACCTCAAATTCAAAGACAGACACCTCCTAAGAATAAAAGGCTGGGAAAAGACTTTCCAATCAAATGGTCTTAAGAAGCAAGCTGGTGTAGCCATCCTAATATACAGCAAAATAGACTTCAAACTAAAGTTAATAAAAAGAGATGATGAAGGACATTATATACTCATCGCAGGAAAGATCCACCAAGATGAAGTTTCAATTCTGAACATTTATGCCACAAACACAAGGGCACCCACATATGTAAAAGAAACATTACTAAAGCTTAAATCACATATAAAACCCCACACATTAATAGTGGGAGACTTCAACACCCCAATTTCACCTCTGGACAGATTGGCCAAATTGAAACTTAACAGAGACATAATGGACTTAACTGATGTTAGGGCTCAAATGGACTTAATGGACATCTACAGAACATTTCACCCAAACAAAAAAGAATATACCTTCTTCTCAGCACCCCATGGAACCTTCTCTAAAATCAACCACATACTTGGCCACAAAGCAAATCTCAACAGATACAAAACAATCGGAATAATTTCCTGTGTTCTATCAGACCACCATGGTTTAAAGTTAGATTTCAAAAACAGAAAAAAAACTACAGAAATCCTACAATCTCATGGAAACTGAATAATGCTCAACTGAATCACCAATGGGTTAAGGAATAAATAATGAAAGAAATTAAAGACTTCCTAGTGATCAATGAAAATAAATACACCGCATACCCAAACTTATGGGATACTATGAAAGCAGTGCTAAGAGGGAAATTCACACCACTAAATGCCCACATAAAGAAGCTGGAGAAATCTCACTCTAGTGACTTGAAAGCACACCTGAAAGCCCTTGAACAGGAAGAAGCAAAGTCTCCCAGGAGGAACAGACACCAGGAAATTATCAAATTGAAAGCTAAAATCAATAAAATAGAAATAAAGAGAACAATACAAAGGATTAATGAAAGAAAGAGTTGGTTCTTTGACAAGATCAAGATAGACAAGAGCTTATCCAAACTAACCAAAAGACAGAGAGAGAGCATCCAAATTATCAAAATCACAAATGAAAAGGGGGACATAACAACAGACAATGAGGAAATCCAGAGAATCATCAGGTCATACTTCAAAAACCTCTACTCCACAAAACTGGAAAATCTAAAAGAAATGGATAATTTTCTGGATAGGTACCACATACCTATGTTAAATCAAGATGAGATAAACCATTTAAATAGTCCAATAATCCCTAAGGAAATAGAATCAGTCATTAAAAGTCTCCCAACCAAAAAAAGCCCAGGAACAGATGGATTCACTGCAGAATTCTACCAGATCTTCAAATAATGCTTAATACCAATACTCTTTAAATTGTTCCACACAATAGAAGCAGAAGGTATATTACCAAACTCCTTCTACATTTACCCTGATTCCTAAACCAGACAAAGATGCAACAAAGAAAGAGAACTACAGAACAATCTCCCTATTTGCAGACGACATGATAGTATACATGAGTGACCCCCAAAATTCAACCAAGGAACTGATACAGCTATTAACAACCTTCAACAACATAGCAGGATACAATATTAACTCAAAAAAAAATCTGTAGCCCTTCTATAACAATAGAAAAAGAGGCTGAGAAGGAAATCAGAGATACATCACAATTTACAATAGCCACAAATGATATAAAATAATTTGGGGTTACTTTAACTAAACAAGTGAAAGACCTATATGACAAAAACTTTAAGTCCCTCAAAGAAGAAATTGAAGAAGATGTGAGAAAATGGAAAGATCTCCCATGCTCATGGATAGGCAGGATTAACTTAGTAAAAATGGCGATCTTACTTACCAAAAGCAATCTACAGATTCAATGCAATTACCATCAAATAACCAACACAATTCTTCACAGGTCTGGAAAGAATAATACTCAACTTCATATGGAAAAAAAAACCCAAGATAGCAAAAAGAATCCTCAACAATAAAACAACCTCTGGAGGTCTCACAATCCTCGACCTCAAGCTCTACTATAAAGCTACCATAATAAAAACAGCTTTGTACTGGCATAAAAACCAACGTGTGGACCAATGGAATCAAATTGAAGACCCTGACATTAACCCGCACACCTATGAACATATAATTTTTGACACAGAA
This sequence comes from Onychomys torridus, assembly GCF_903995425.1. NCBI lineage: Eukaryota > Metazoa > Chordata > Mammalia > Rodentia > Cricetidae > Onychomys > Onychomys torridus. Next base: position 100,321,443 of record NC_050445.1, on the reverse strand, counting down.
GCCAAAAATGTACAATGGAAAAAGGAAAGCATCTTCAACAAATGGTGCTGGCATAACTGGATGTGAATGTGTAGAAGGCTGCAAATAGATCCATGTCTGTCACCATGCACAAAACTTAAGTCCAAGTGGATGAAAGACCTAAACATAAATCCAGCTACTCTGAACTTGATAGAAGAGAAAGTAGGAAGTACTCTTGAAGGCATTGTCACCAGAGATCACTTTCTAAATATAACAGCAGTAGCACAGACACTGAGAGAAACAATCAATCAATGGGACCAACTGAAACTGAGAAGCTTTTGTAGAGCAAAGGACATGGTCAACAAGACAAAGCAACAGCCTACAGAATCAGAAAAGGTCTTCACCAACCCCACATCTGACAGAGGGCTGATATCCAGAATATATAAAGAACTTAAGAAATTAGACATCAAAATGCCCAACAGTCCAATTAAGAAATGGGTGATAGAAGTAAACAGAGAATTCTCCACAGAGGAAGTTCAAATGGCTGAAAGACATTTAAGGAATTGCTCAACATCCCTAATTATACAGGAAATGCAAATCAAAATGACTCTGAGATACCACCTTACACCTGTCAGAGTGGCTAAGATCAAAAACACAGAAGACAGCTTATGCTGGAGAGGATGTGGAGCAAGGGGAACTCTCCCCCACTGATGGTGGGAATGTAAGCTTGTACAGCCATTTTGGAAATCAATATGCTGCTTCCTTAGAAAATTGGGAATCCATCTCCACCAAACCCAACTGTAGCACTCTTCAGCATATACCCAAGGAATGTTCAATCATACAACAAGGACATTTATTTAGCTATGTTCATATCAGCATTGTTTGTAATTGCCAGAATCTGCAAACAACCCAGATGCCCTTCAACTGAAGAATAGATAAAGAAAATATGGTACATATACACAATGGAGTACTACTCAGCAGAGAAAAACAATGATATCATGATTTTTGCAGGCAAATGGACAGATTTAGAAAAAATCATCCTGAGTGAGGTAACCCAGACTCAGAAGGACAAACATGGTATGTTCTCACTCATATGAGGATACTAGATGTAAAACAAAGATTACTAGACTGCTACACAACTCCAGGGAAGCTTACTAGAAAACCGGACCCTAGGAAAGACCCAGAGATCACCTAATGACAGAGAAATGGATGAGATCTACATGAACAACCTAGACGACAGTGGGAGTAATGAAGGGCAAATTTTGAGGGAAAGAAAGCTTAGGGGAGCAGGAGATCCCAGCTGGATCAAGAATAGAAAGGGAGAACAAGGAATAACAGACCATGATAAATGAAGACCACATGAGAACAGGAAGAGGCAGAGTGCTGGAGAGGTCCCCAGAAATCCACAATGATATATCCTCTATAGACTGCCTGATCTGACCTAGTCTGGTGATCAGATGACTAAACACCCTAGCAGTCGTATTTGAAGTCTCATCCAATAACTGATGGAAGTGGATGTAGAGATCCTTGGCTAGGCCCCAGGTGGAGCTCCAGGTGTCCAACTGTCAAGAAGGAGGAGGGACTGCAAGAGAGTGAATTGTTGAATCCAAGATTGCAAAAATCACCGGGACAAATAACCAATCGAATGAACCAAAGGCTGTGGAGCCCCCAGCTGAATCAGGCCCTCTGGATAAGTGAGGCAATTGAATAACTTGATCTGTTTGGGAGTTTCCCAGGCTGTAGGACCAGGACCTGTCCTTGGTGCTTGAGCTGGCTGTTTGGCATTTTGGGCTTACACAGGGACACATGCTCAGCCTGGAAAGAGGGGACTGGACCTGCCTGTACTGAATCCACCAGTTTTAAATGAGTCCCCAGTGGTGTCTTGCTCCTGGAGGACATGAGAATGGAGGGTAGAGGCTGGGGGGAAGTTGGGGGTGAGTGCAGGAAGGGGGAGGACAGGGGAACCCATGGCTGATGTATAAAATTAAAACACATAATAATAAAAAAATTCTCAAAAAAAGGAAATAACAAAGGTAAATATATTTGTTCATGATCTCTTCTCAAATGTATGTAATTGGGAGATTTACAATCAGTGTGCAAGTCTCTGCTCTAAGACTACAACTTTTTCTTATGAAATCATAAAACACATAAAGATTCTTCAACTTGCCTAAGGGAATTGGCAGAGCAAGAACAATGGGGGAAAATGTATAATCTAAACTTAAGTGTGCCCAACCGTCATTGGACTTTTTTAAAAAAATGGAATTCTGCAGTACATAACTTCTGTGATTCCAATTATGATATCTGATTATGGCCAAGGAAGCTGCTTATTAAAATAATCCAGTTCCTTCTGATGGTAATGGACTAGAGAGTGCATTCTGTGAAGAAGTGGTCCTTAAGTCAAAGTAATAATTCATATATCAATAAAGCAAATTGATTAGAGACCAAAGTATGACATGACCTCTGGTGTTGCATACAATTTATTTCACAAAATCAAGATAGTTTAATGAGAAATTCATGCTATAAATGTGCGATTATGCAATATAATTTATACTTAAAATACATTTATATATTTTATAATTCTAAATATGTCATTATAAATTATGTTTATAACATATACACACTATAGAATGTTTGTATATTTTTTTAAAAGAGAAAACATTTAATTAGGGTGCCTGACAGTTTCAGAGTTTTAGTTCATTATCATCATCACAGGAAATATAGTGGTATGCAGGCAGACACGGTGCTACAGAAGGAACTGAGAGCTCTACATCTTGATTTGAAGGCAATGGGAAGTGAATTGGGACACTGGGCATAGTTTAAGCATAGAAAATCTCAGAGCCCATTCCCACCATGACACACTTCCTCCAACAAGGTCATACATACAAGGCCACATCTCATAATTGTGCCACTCCTTTAGAGGCCATTTTCTTTTTTATTTATTTATTAAATTTTATATTCATTTTACATACCAACCACAGATCCCCCTCTCCTCCCTCCTGCTGCTCCCCCAGCTTTCCCCCACAACTTACCTCCCATTCCCACCTCCTCCAAGGCAAGGTCTCTCATGGGGATTCAGTAGAACCTGGTACACTCAGTTGATGCAGGTACAAGTCCCTCTCCCTCCACCAAGCATGTGCAAGGTACCCCCATAGGCACTGGACTCTAAAAAGCCGGCCCATGCACCAAGAATAGATCCTGATCCTACTGCCTACAGGCCCCCTAAACAGTCCAAGCTAAACAACTGTCTCACCTATCCAGAGGGCCTAGTGCCATAGAATGGATAAAGAAAATATGGTACATATACACAATGGAGTATTACTCAGCAGTAAAAAAAAAATAATATCATGAAATGTGCAGGCAAATAGATGGAACTAGAAAATAACATCCTGAATGAGGTAACCCAGACTCAGAAGGGCAAACATGGTATGTACTCACTCTTAAGTGGATACTAGATGTAAAGCAAAGGATAACCACACTGCAACCCACAGCTCTAAGGAGATTAGCTAGAAAGGAGGACCCTAGGAGAGACACATGGATTCCCCAGCAAAGGAGAAATAGATGATATCTACATGAGCAAACTGGAGTGAGGGGGAGTAATGGAGGGCAAGGGATAGGGGATGAGAACATAGGGGAATGGGAGTTTTGAGCTGGAACAGGGACAGAGTGGGAGAGCTAGGAAAGAGATACCATGGTAAATGAAGACATCATGGGAATAGGGAGAAACAGAGTGCTAGGGAAGTTCCCAGGAATCATTAGACTACTGGCAATAGTTGAGACAGTGCCTGAACTGGCCAACTCTGGTGATCAGATGGGTGAATATCCTCATTGTCATCATAAAGCCTTCATCCAGTGACTGATGGAAGCAGAAGCAGAGATCCACAGCCAGGCACCAGGCTGAACTCCAAGAGTCCAATCAATGAAAGAGAGGAGGGATTCTATATATAAGCAAGTGAAATCAAGATCATGATGAGAAAAATGTACAGGGATGGCCAGCCAAACTAGTGGAAACATGTGAACTGTGGACCAAGAGTTGTATAATATTTTTGATAAATATATAAGTATATTATGTTTCCATAATGAGAATTGAACCTAGGAATGGAAAAAAATACAATGTTCTAAGGATTAATCCCCAAATAAAGCAGGTTTCTTTGCATAATTCTGGCTTGAAAAATGCACTTTGTTTTAAATCTACATTTTCTCTTATCTGAATACTTCAGAAGAACTCTTAGACTGGGGACTTTTTTCATCCTGAGACTTCCTTGTTTTTAATGGATGATAAGTACACTTAGATGTCTATTATTTAAAGTCACAACTGAGACCAGAAAAAGAAGTTAAAGACTCAAGAATCCCAAGAATAAAGGTTTGGATGTGTATACATCCCTGATGATGATGCAACAGTTTCCATTAAGACATAGAACAGGATTCTGTAGGGAATGTTACTCCACTAAAGGGCTTTCTGGGAACATCCCAAATGTACTCTATTGAGCAGTTGAGGTTCTCTGAGAGGGTCGCATTGTCCACTGTAACACTTTATAAATGACCCAGTTTAGAGAGAACTCACAGTTGAGGCTCACTTGTCTACCTCCCTCCAGTTTAGCCTTCTTTGTTTTGGATGCCCTCACTCTATGCTCACATTTAGACCCTTCCCCTGTACCCAGGAAGTATTCACAAGTATGACACCATTCACTCAACATTTAAAGCAGTGTTCATGTTATTATTCTGGGGCTACATCTATACAAGGGAAACATTTATCATAGGAGTCCAGTCAATGCAAAACATTTATATTGCACAGGATAGGAAAATCTACCCCATCTCATCAATATTTAAGTAATTCAGGCCAAAGGAATATTCAAGTCTGACTGTTAAATAGCTGAAAATGAAGAAGTTAATTTAAAATAATGTAGATGATTATTTAGCCTGAAAACACTCTAGGTTCTACCCACATGATTTTTTCACCAATGGTAGCTAGATAAGTGATTTGAGTGGATGATTTTAAGATTGGAATAAGAAAACACATTTTGTATTTGAATTATTGAGTGCAAAACATAGTTACCCTACATTTTTATATTAATTCTTCTGCTTTTACAATCCTCAACAGATTTGTGGGAATGGCAGTCAAATGGTCTGGAGGCAAATCCTTTGATAGTCTTCCCATGTCATGGCTAACTGACCACGCCATTATCTGAGATGCCAACTCCTATATCAACAGGTAGAAGCCATGAATGAGCACACCAAAGTAGGAAAGAACCATTAAGATTTTGAAAACACTTTTTTGTGTGTGTTTCTTGGTTTTCACAAGCATGAAATGAGAACTGTGAGTGTTATATCTCCTTGAACACCTTGTATTACTCCTCTTCAATATGTTTATTTCCTTCTTTATTATTTGGATGCCTCTTAAGACATGTGATTTTACTGTTATGCCAGTAATAACTATTCAATGACAAATGGGTCTTCTGCTTCTCCTCCTCCTTCTTCATCTTCTTTTTCTTTTATTTCTTTTTCTTTTTCTCTGTCTCTCCCCTTCTTTCTTTCTTTCTTTCTTTCTTTCTTTCTTTCTTTCTTTCTTTCTTTCTTTCTTTCTTTCTTCCTTTCTTTCTTTCATTTCTTCCTTCCATCCTTCCTTCCTTCCTTTCTTTTCTGAGACATAACAGTGGCCTCAAATATTCTATGCCACAAGGAGTAACCCTGACTGTCTGATCCTCTGGCCACCACCTCCAATGTAGTGAACGTGAGTATATTTCACCATGCCACAGCATAGTTTTGTTGCCTTAACACTATCATCTACACCGATGCAGGAGAACGGTCACCATAAGCATCCACTTTTGTTCCCAGGACTGTCTATAATAATCTTTGTAGATAGGTATCACAAGGCAGTAGATATTGACTGATAATAGCAGGTTTTTTGTAAAGACAATGTATTTGAAAGTCATTATTGATTTTAAGTGAATCTCTTGGAAAATATCTGGCACATTTTTGTCACTCGATATATATTTGTTGACTGAATGAATTAATTCATGTGTGGAACAAATTTTGACATGGAGCAGAATTTGTATTGCTAAATAAATTAAAATGGAAAAAAATTACCTATGAGAAACAGTCTCTCTTGTTTTATAAAATGGTATGTCTGGCCGGGTGGTGGTGGAACATGCCTTTAATACCAGTACTTGGGAGGAAGAGCTAGGTGGATCTCTGTGAGTTTTAGGCCAGCCTTGTCTATGGAGAGAGATCCTGGACAGGCATCAAAACTACACAGAGAAAACTTGTCTTGAAAAAACAAAATAAAGAGGATATGTCTGTTATGATTCATAATGTACTCAAGATGAGAATCCTTATTGGAGTAACAAAGAAATATGCATTTAAAAAAATAAATCCAGATAGTGCATATGTGTGTGCCCATGAACATTGTGTGTGTGTGTGTGTGTGTGTGTTGTTGTTGTTGTTGTTATTGTTGTTGTTGTTGTATCTTGGAGGAGGAGAGAGATAGGAGGGTAAAGAAAGCAGAAATAGATTTCATTAACGACAAAGATGACCGAGAAGAAGACTCTTTGTGGAGAGGTGAAGTAAAAGAGGAAAATTAGATGCTTCTGTGCTGTCACTCTGGCACTATCTGACTTAGACTGTCTTAGGAATTCCTCAGGGACAAGGCAGAAGAAACTCCACTGCTCTATACTAGAAGGCAGAATTTGATTATGTAGGATGTCAGGACGTTGGAGTCTGCCTCTCAGTAGGTGGAAAAAGAGGTGTTTGTTGTATTTTGGTTTATATGTTAAGAGGGCTGTTTGTTTTAGGCAATCCCACAGAAGCCAATATAACCAGATACTTAAATTTTTAATCATTGTTAATATTTATCTTTCTTATTTTTAAATGATATGTACAGGTATGTGTCTGTCTGTTGGTATGTTCATGTGTCCATGGAAACCAGAGAGGGCATTAGTTTCCCTGGATTTGGAGTTACAGGCAGTTGTGAGCTACCTAGTATCACAGCTTCAAATGGAACTCAGCCTTCTGCAACAGCAACAAATGCTTTAACTTGAAACGCTATCTATTGAGGCCCCATCAATCATCATCATCATCACTCAATATTGAAAACCGATGCCTTCCCTCACACCAGGCAAATACTTTGCCACTGTGTTACACCACCAGCTCTTTATTGGATTATTTCAATGGTTTCTTTCATTTAGACATGAGTTATGCATATGTGTCCATATTTGTATGAGTATGTACAAGTATGTACAGGTGCTCAAGCAGGCCAGAGAGAGCATCAGATTTCCTGGAATCAGATTTCCAGGAGGTTATGAGAGGACCAACATGGGTTCAGGGAATTGAGCTAGGGACCTCTAGAAAACAGTAATTCCTCTTATATACTGAGCCATCTCTCCAGCTCCATTTATATTAACTTGTGGTGGTACTGTGTTCCCCAAAATATTGTGCACCCTAATAAACTTATCTGGGGTCAGGGCACAGAACAGCCACTAGATACAGAGGCTAGAAAATAGTGGCACTCACACCTTTAATCCTAGCATTCCAGAGGCAGAAATCCTTCTGGATCTCTGTGAGTTCAAGGCCACATTGCAAACAGCCAGGCATGGTGACATTTAATCCCAAGAAATGAGCCTTTAATCACAGGGAGTGAAGGAAGAAAACAGAAAGATATATAAGACGTGAAGAACACAAACTAGAAGCTTTTGGCTGGTTAAGCTTTTAGGCTTTGGAGCAGCACAGTTCAGCTGAGAGGCATCCAGTCTGAGGAAACAGGATCGGCTGAGGAATGGGGAAGGTGAGGTAGCTGTGGCTAGTTCTGCTTCTCTGATCTTCCAGTATTCACCCTAATAACTGGCCTCAGGTTAGATTTTATTAATAAGACCTGTTAAGATTCCTGCTACATTAACTAAACTTCCTCTCTCCAGCCTTATAATATGCACACATTGTCAGCACTGCATAACACTAAGCCCATATGTCTCCTAAGGGGGGACAATAATCAGGAAAAACAGAGGTTGCAAATCAAATGTGCTGAGTGTCTAAGACATGCTGAGAAAAAATGAACCCGGAGGAAAGGCATGAAGGGTTTGTTTGATTTAGAGTCTCACTTCTGTCACAATCTTTTATGTTCAGGTCAACTCAACACATGAGCCTTTATACTTAGATTCTGAATGTTTATTTATGAAAAATTTAATGGGCAGTTTATGTGATTTTTCTCCTATTTTATTTATTATATTTGTATTTTAATTTTACATATCAGTCATGGGTTCCCCTGTCCTCTCCCCTCTCGCCCCCACCCTCACCTTCACCCCAGCCCTTCCCCTCCATTCCCATCTCATCCAGGGACAAGACTCCCCTGGGGATTCATTTAAACCTGGTGGATTCAGTACAGGCAGCTCCAGTCCCCTCCTTCCAGGCTGAACAAAGTGTCCCTGTATAAGCCCAAGGTTCCAAAGACCCAGCTCATGTATTAAGGACAGGTTTGGGTCCCACTGGCTGAGTGCCTCCCAAACAATTCAAGCTATTCAATTGTCTCACTTATCCAGAATGCCTGATCCAGTTCGGGGCTCATCAGCTTTTGGTTCATAGTTCATGTGTTTCCATTAGTTTGGCCTTTTGTGCCTGTGCTTTTCCAATCTTGGTCTCAACAATTCACACCCTTACAGTCCCTCCTCTTTCTCGACAATTGGACTCCTGGAGCTCCACCTGGGGACTAGCTGAGGATCTCTGCAACCACTTCCATCAGTTATTGGATGAGAGTTCTAGCATGACAGTTAGGGTGTTGGGCCATCCGATCAACAGACTAGGTGAGTTCAGGCATTCTCTCAACCATTGCCAGTAGTCTACAGAGGATGTATCATTGTGGACTTCTGGGGACTTCTCCAGCACTCTGCCCATTCCTGTTCTCATGTGGTCATCATTTATCATGGTCTGTTATTCCTTGTTCTCCCTTTCTGTTCTTGATGCAAATGGGATGTCCTGCTCCCCTAATATCTCTTTCCTTCGAACCTTGCCCTTCATTACTCCCACTGTTGTCCAGGTTGTTCATGTAGATCTCATCCATTTCTCTGTCATTGGGTGATCCCTGTGTCTTTCCTAGGGTCCTGTTTTCTAGGTATCCTCCCTGGAATTGTGTAGCAGGCTAGTCATCTTTGTTTTACATCTAGTATCCTACTATGAGTGAGTACACACCATGTTTGTCTTTCTGAGTTTGGGTTACCTCACTCAAGATGATTTTTTCCAGATCCATCCATTTGCCTGCAAACCTCATGATGTCCTTGTTTTTCTCTGCTGAGTAATACTCCATTGTGTATATGTACCATATTTTCTTTATCCATTCTTCAGTTGAAGGGCATCTAGGTTGTTTCCAGGTTCTGACTATTACACACAATGCTGATATGAACATAGCTGAGCAAATGTCCTTGTGGTATGATTGAGCATTCCTTGGGTATATGCCCAAGAGTGCTACAGCTGGGTCTTGTGGGAGATGGATTCCCAATTTTCTAAGGAAGTGCCATATTGATTTCCAAAGTGGCTGTAGAAGCTTGCATTTCCACCAGCAGTGGAGGAGAGTTCCCCTTGCTCCACATCCTCTCCAGTATAAGGTGTCTTCAGTGTTTTTGATCTTAGCCACTCTGAAAGGTGTAAGGTGGTATGTCAGAGTCATTTTGATTTGCATTTCCCAGATAATTAGGGATGTTGATCAATTCCTTAAATGTCTTTCAGCCATTTGAGCTTCCTCTGTTGAGAATTCTCTGTTTAGTTCTATAGCCCCTTTCTTAATTGGCCTGTTGGGCATTTTGATGTCTAATTTCTTGAGTTCTTTATATATTCTGGATATCAGTCCTCTGTCAGCTGTGGGGTTGGTGAAGACCTTTTCCCATTCTGTAGGCTGTCACTTTGTCTTGTTGACCATTTCCTTTGCTCTATAAAAGCTTCTCAGTTTCAGTTGGTCCCATTGTTTGATTGTTTCTCTCAGTGTCTGTGCTACTGGTGTTATATTTGAAAGTGATCTCTGGTGCCAATGTGTTCAAGATTACTTCTTACTTTCTGTTCTATCAGGTTCAGAGTAACTGGATTTATGTTGAGGTCTTTTATCCACCTGGACTTAAGTTTTGTGTGTGGTTACAGATATGGGTCTATTTGCATCCTTCTACACATTGACATTCAGTTATGCCAGCACCATTTGTTGAAGATACTTTCTTTTTCCATTTTACCTTTTTGGCTTCTTTGTCAAAAATTATATGTTCATAGGTTTGCATGTTAATGTCAGGGTCTTCAATTTGATTCCATTGGTTCACATGTTGGTTTTTATGCCAATACCAAGCTGTTTTTATTATGGTAGCTCTATAGTAGAGCTTGAGGTCGGGGACTGTGATGCCTCCAGAGGTTGTTTTATTGTACAGGATACTTTTGGCTATCCTGGGTTTTTGTTTTTCCATATGAAGTTGAGCATTATTATTTCCAGGTCTGTGAAGAATTGTGTTGGTAATTTGGTGAGGATTGCGTTGAATCTGTAGATTGCTTTTGGTAAGATCGCCATTTTTACTATGTTAATCCTGCCAATCCATGAGCATGGAAGATCTTTCCATTTTCTGACATCTTCTTCAATTTCTTTTTTCAGGGACTTAAAGTTCTTGTCATACAGGTCTTTCACTTGCTTAGTTAGAGTAACCCCAAGGTATTTCATATCATTTGTGGCTATTGTAAAGGGTGATCTCTGATTTCTTTCTCAGCCTGTTTATCTATTAAAAAATCAATTTATGTAATTTAAAGCTTTGAAATATTGAAAAGATACTTTTAATACATACTAAAGAATGTTACACTTAAGCATGAATGAAGGTATTAAAAGATTAATGTTTATAAGATGATTGCAATAAATTAATCAAGATCACCTGCATACTTTTGTAGATTAAACTGGTTAAGTACTCTAAATGGTTTAAATGCATCTAAAAGGGAACTTGAAACACGTCTGTCATAACATGACCAAGACAAGATAAACAGGTATAATACATGATCATTGAGTACTTTACCCCATTTCAAAATGGGCAGATAACTTTCCACATTTAAGCTAATTCAGCAAAATTTATCTTTTGAGTGGCATAGTTAACTGTTATCATTTATATGAACTAAAATATCTTCAGATTAATTTTGGAAAGATATTATAAATTAGCATTTCATATAACTCAGATTTCCCTTGTGGTCCTCACATTTAGCACAAATTAATGGTATCTCACTATTCTTTTCATTTTTTCGTTCGTCACATATTTGAAGTACGTGCCACTGCCCAGGCATCTTTCATAAGACCACATTCTACATGAATGAATCAAATAGAATTTTTTTTATCCCACTACCTAGCAAGATAAATGAATAGGCAGGCAAAAGCCAAGCAAAGAAACAAAGGAATCTAACACTGTTGTTAGAAGATTAAGTTTGTTTTATGTATGCATATTTATGTATGAATATGCACACACGTACACAGGTGCCTGTGGAGTCCTGAATAGGGTGTCCTATCTTTCAGCATCTGCCATTACAGGCAGTTGGGACCACTATGAGTGCTTGAGACCAAACCCCTGTCTCTTGCAAGATTAGCAATCAGTCCTAACTACTACTGTCTAATTTTTCTAAATCACACATATTATTGAGATACCTTCAGTGCACTCAGTATCATTCATGGTGCTGGAAGCATTGATGTTAATGAAATATATCTCTCTTATGTACTTTTATTACAGAGTTTGTATTTGAATATGAACATGCTCAATACACTATTGAAAAGTAACGTTGAAAATTCTGTTTCATTAATGTAGAAAAGAAACAAATTCCTATAGAAATCATTAGGGAACTGCAGTCATTGTTATAGCATCCTAATGGACACCATGTGATTATAACCAAAGAGATTCTGATTGAGAATCACCTTGGACATTAACTCCATTTATGCAATTATACAGCTGTGCATAATTAGGTCATAATTTCTCCTCTGTTCTGTCAACTGAGATGGGCAAAATATTCTGTAAATTTTTCTAGCAATAATGTTAGTTTCTGAAAACATTTCTTGTGATTCAGTGGTGTTTGTTGGAAAAAAAAATGACACTGTGGGGGATTTCAAAATGTCAACACCATGCACAGTTTTGAGTGACATGGTTAATTCCGGAAACATGTGTCTCTGGCTGAGGTGGCAATTGGGGTTGTTTATATGCCTTCTCCGTTCTGGCCCTGTTCATTCAGGGCCTCTATCTTGGAGTTGGGGTTGAATTGCACTTGTGTTATCTTATGGCTGGACCACATCCTGGGATCTCAGGTAACTTGCTCAGGGCTATATCATGCAATATGGAATCTTAAGGAGTGGCTAAAGCACCATTCTGTGCCTTCCCCGCTTCTTCCAAGGTGACAGAGATATTTCAAAGCATGAGAAATTAATAACCTATGACTCTGAGTGAAGATGATAGAAAACAGAGACCAACGTTGACAGACACTATGGTAAGGGGAAGTCATAGATTCTCGGAGCTACTGATAGTTGGAGATGTTTGCTAGAACAGAAGGACCATTTCCATCCTTATTTTTAGGGAGACGATGTTAACAAATTAATTACTTAAATTGTGTATTCTTGTCTTCATACCTCTTTCTTCATAAAGCCTAAATTAAGATGATAACTCTAACCACTTTACTGGTATGAAAAGAATGAAAGAATAATTAAAATGCCTGATTCTATTGGATCAAATGGATAAATAATCTGTGACTAATAGATGCCTCAAACTGAAAATTATATGCTCTCTATCTTTTATCCCTTAAGTTTGGTCAAAGTTTGTAAATTTGATGAGCATTATTTGAACAAATTAACCAAATAGGTATGTCATATTTGAACAGGGTGGAAGAGATACAATATGGATATGGGATCCAACATTTCTGTTTTTATTTCCTTTTCCACTTTATGGGATTTTTCATTCTGTTTAGAGATCCTTCTTGAGGCTGTCTGTACAGTTGGTGTGATGATCATCTCAAAGTTGCCTCACTGTGCAAAAGTTTCCAACTCTGTGTCAGGTTGACTCATGCAGAACCTGCTTGTGCACACACCACCCACCTCTCACACGTGGAGCTCAGATGCCACATTATATGCTCCCACACTTAAAACTCCAGTTTACAAATCCAACCCACAGTGTAACACTGAAGAATAATATTATGACTGTAACTCACATTGCTCAAATGCAGACCAACAGCACTATGAAAACACTATCTTTAGCAATGCTAACTTTTATTTCATTTTGTGTGTGTGTGTGTGTGTGTGTGTGTGTGTGTTTGTGTGTGTGTGTGTGTTTTGTGACACATGTAACACAGCACATAAGTGAAAATCTAAGTGCAACCTGCAGGGTAAGTTCTCTTCATCTACCTTGTCAGGTTATCAGGAAGTGCTTTTTATCTGCTTAGCCATCTTGTTGGTCATTTAGTCACTTTTTAAAAAATGACTGATTACAAGAAAAAGAAAAAAAAAGAAACATGGAACCAGAAGAAGGCAGAGGAGGTAAAAGAGGAGGCATGGAAGGAAATGGAAGAGGAGGAGAAGAGAAAAAGGGAGGAGGAGGAGCAGAATAAAGCAGAAGCAGCAGAAGAGATATCATGAATTGCTGGTAACTGAGTTTTCTTATCTGAGGCCAGTGTTCAGACCAAAGACACAATTCAAGAACCTTTAGAAAAAGAAATAATGATCCTATTCATCACATCTTACTAATAATTCATAAAGTCTGAGCTATTTTACTGATTTTGTATCTTTTCCTGCCAGCTTTATTTCCGCTGGTAAATAACAATTCATTTAATTGCAGAAATAAATCTGTAAGACTACCATCATGAATTGGAAAGCGATAAAAAAAAAAAAGTTTAATAAAAACAAGTCCCAGGAATAGAGAGCTCAATTAGTTGCCATTCCTGTTCTCAACATCATTTTATTTTAGTTCTCAAAAGACCTTCTGACCCCCTTCAACATAGAAGCTGACTGGAGATAATTGCTAGTTCTTGTTAGTGGTTTCCATTCCTAGCTTCACTTTGTCATAACTAGTTAGCATCTTGTTAGTCTCAGGCTCTTTTTCTGGCTCTCTGAACCCCTGCCTACAATGTGTATTCTTTTGTCTTTCCTCTTTCCATTTTTCTCTGTCTTTTTTGCTATGATCTTCTTGTCCTAGAAAAGGTAATTTCACACATACTGAATTACTGCAATTTAGGTCAGACAGACCAGGCACCATGAAAATAAGTTCTTTATTTAGACAAAAAAAAAAAAAAAAGAAAGAAAGAAAAGCTTCTGATCTATTTCTCCTGTTAAGCTTGTGAGAGTCTCACCTTCTCTGGTGTTATGGAGATTGAGAAAAGAGGTATTTTTAAAGTGCTCCTTTAGGAAGTCCAGAGAGGTAATAAATACATTGGTACGTTTCCATAAAATGCTGCCTGGAACAAGTAAGATCACATTATAGGAAACAAAAGCCTGTGATTTGGATGTAGGTTGAGCTTTTATTAAAGCTGGATTTCACTGAGATTTTCTTTATAGTCATAGAGAACTTTAGAGTATTATAATATACTATGCAGGTTTGGGGGAGATTGGGGTTATATGTCACTATTTGTGGGGGTTACATTTACCTGTGTCATTGTAAATATTTTCCTTGAAGGAAGATCTACATATATGTTCACATGCTACAAGAATGATTTTATTTTAGCAAATACATAATGGTATTTCATAAGGGAAGAAACTAAGAAACCAACAGTTCAAGCAAATGACCAAACCACAAGTACTACTGCCAAGTCCAAAAAGCTAACAACTTCTAACTTCATCAAGTCCCAACTGATCCATCCTGTACCTCCCAACAGCCCAGCATTACTGAGTGAGTGCAAGAGCTCATTATCAATGATCCTCCCTGGGTAAAGTGCCAAGATAGATATGTCATATATAAGAGGGTGGAGACAAACCCACCAATATATATGGTCATTTTCATTATTTTTCACTGGAACCCTTATTTGGCCTACCATTTCTTCCTTATGATGGGTGTGCAGGCTACCAACCAAAAGATGACAGGGTTTGGTACATTTTATTCATCATCAATTTTTCTATATTATGCAGGAGTACTTTTGGACTACATGACTCTCTGGAAGGTTTTGAAGTATGCAAGACACTTAGAAGAGTTGAGAATCCTCAGGAAGACCTAGGGAGATTACTCAGTAGGTACAATGATTGCTGCACGAGCATGAAGACCTGAGTTTCTTTCCTGGGACCACGTTAAAAGTGAAAAACCTAGGTATGGTCATCCATATTCTCAAAGCTTGGGAGAAGGAGACAGGAAGATCTCTGGACGTCACTGGCCAGCTACCCTAGCCTACTTTATGAAATCTCAGGCTGAAGAGAAATTCTGTCTTAAATAATCAAGGTGGACAAGTTCTGAGGAATGACACTTGAGGTTTTTCTTTGGCTCCTATACACAGATGCAGAAATGCCCAAAAAGAAACTTGCATACACACACCCACACAAAAACACACAGAGAACATAAAATATACAAAATACACAGGATGGACACATGTGAAAAGAAAGTTAAAAGAACAAATAGAAACCCTATACTGTAGAGAGAAAGGGAGGGAGACAGAGAGAGAATGAAAGAGAAAAGGAGAGAGAGAGAGAGAGAGAGAGAGAGAGAGAGAGAGAGAGAGAGAGAGAGAGATGTTTATGACTTGCCATTAAATCATTGACCTAGATCTCAAGATTGGGTATTCCAGTGTTAGTCTTGCTCAATGAAAACACCTAACCCTTTACTGAAAATTACTAAAGTTCCTACTGTATTTGAAGCCCTGGATATGGTCCCAGGGATTTAGGGAGAGATGTGTGAGACGAATTTACATGGTTTTGACACCAAAGAGTTCCTACATATAGTTTGTTGATGTAAGAAAAAACAAGACATTATAGGTACAGGGTAGAACTATGGCAAAGATTAAGCAGGCATGGAGAACAGGGAAAAGGGTTACTTAAATCCTGAGTTCAGTGTCTCACTTGTGGTCACTATACTACCCAAGTACCTTTTCTTTGTACGCGATCACCTTAACAAACCAACAATACAATTATTGGTTGGTCTCACTGTGACAGAAGTTTGTCTGTTTTGTTCTTTCCTTTCTTTTCCTCCCTCCTTCCCTCCCTTCCCTCTCTCCTTACTTCCTTCCTTCCTTCCTTCCTACCCCTTTCTTTCTTTCTTCTTCCTTCATTCCTTCTTTTAATTCTTATTTATTTCTTTCTTGGTTGGTGGATGCATATGTGTGTGAATACTACTACAGTTTTAACATGCTGGGCTAGTGCTCTAACACACATTCCTGTGACTTTCTAGCCTGATATCAGTCAGTTTGAAGAGCTAACTAGAGTATTGCTATTCACACTTTCATCTGCAAAAAGCATTGGCTTTTAGGAATCACCACCTGCACTCTGAATATCATCAGTTATCAAGGCCACACTCATCTAGCTTTAGATGACTCAGTCTGAAAACCCAAATGATACCAGGTAATTCACAATTAAAACGTATATGAAAATACCTGAGCATAAGCTTGACTGAACAAGCAGCATCAATTCAAATATGATTTGGAACACACAAGATAGTTGACTACTGAGCCTTTGTATATGGAACACGTTCTATTTAAATTCTTTACAAAGAATCTGAAGATAAATCAAGACTGTTGTTAGTATTTTATTAAAGGCAGCAATAACATTACAATTTCCCAAATCTGATGCTAGCAATATGCACAGAAGGATACTTCCATCTCAGTAAGCAAATTTTCCCTCATATCCAACCATCTATATCATTTGTTTATTGTGGACCAGTGAACTAAGAAAAAGACCAAGAATACAGTTATTGGTCATTCCCAGTAACAGCTGCAGATGGGATCAGGCAGAGGGTACAGTGATGACTGACTAGGCTAGAGTTTACTGTGGAACTCATAACTGACAGCTAAGTAATGTACATGTGACTCTTCATACAAAAAGAAAAGTGAAAAGGATGACTAAAAATAAAGAAAGCCAAATTTTTAGCTTTTAACTTCATAGTCTGGTAAATACAAATCATTCCAGAAGATTCTACGAGATAATTGCTCTGGGTACAATAACTGATATGATCAATTTGAACAAAATGATCAGTATGATCACTAATCAATATGATCAGTTGTAGTTGGCTTCCTTTCTTTCCTGAAGTTATATGGTCATGTTTCCACTTACTAAGAATAAAACACTTTCTTTGTTTGTTAAAACAAAAAAAAATAGGGACCTGGGTGTCCTGGCACATCCTTTTCATTTCAGTATATGGGAAGCTGAGGCAGGCAGATCTCTGTTAATTATCGGCTACCCTGCTCTATATTGTGAGTTCCAGGCTACCCAGGGCTATATAGGGGGAGTCTGTCTCTGTCTCAAAAGTAAGGAAGTAAATAGATAAATACATAAATAGAATGGCCAGTGAGATGGCTCAGCAGGTAAAAGCATTTGCTATTAAGCCTGATGACATAAGTTCTGTGTCTGGCACCCAGGAGATTGAAGGAGAAAACAGACTAGCATATCGACCTCTGATCTTAATATATCCCCAAATAAATAAATGTCATGAACATATTTAAAAACAACTCCAGACAATGCAAAAGAGTAGTACACAGTCTGTGGCATATATATGATATTGTTCAAGCTATAATTGTGTTTCTGATATATTTCATAGTAATAAAAATGCAGCTAAAGTCGCAGTTGGGTATGGGTATCTAAAGTTACAATGGAAAAGTGATGAAAAGAATCATTCTACTGAGGTCTCTTCCTCCACCACTCACAGATGAACCAGAAATGATAGTTGGATGTTTTTACATAGGGGCATTGAATCTTTTAAATTCATGACTTAATGTTCAACATTCTTGCTGATTATTTTAATCACAGCACACACAGAAGCACTTCAGTCATCCAGTATCTCCCAGGAGGCACAGCCCCAATTGCTATCTCTAATCTTTTCAGAGCACCCTCTTTGGCTAGTGTTCATTAATTAAACATCCTTCTGCCGATGTTCCTTTTGGCTGCTGTTCCCCTAGAAGCTTCATGATCACTTGTCATTCTATTATGTCTTTTATCCCAACTATACTGGTTCATCTTCAATTATTTCTTTCTTTCAGAACTATTTTCCTCTCTTACAATATTCTTTGATGACTTGATAAGTCTCTACAATCAAATTCCACCTCATTTGTTTAAATTACTATTCTCAAAAGCATGGCAAATCTTTCTTTGTAATCATTTCCTTAGTCCCTAGAGGAGTTTAAAACTCTGATATTCATTGTAAGCATATAAAAGTAAATGTGTAGATTAAAGAGTAAAAGAAAATACAACCAAGCCAGGAGTCAAGCTGGATACCACAAATCAATGTTAGAAAAAGCAGAGATTAGGATAATGACATTTATTTACTTATCTGTTTTTGTACATTGAATTTATTCACTCAATGGACAAGTATTTATTTAGTATGAATATTATATCAAACAAGGCAAAAGTGACTTTTTCATGAGAATACCTGTTTGCATGTTAGCCCCACCCATATAATCTGTTCATGAGGTTCACCTTAATTCTGCAGAAAGAGATCGTCTTTGTTCCTTTTTATGAATCTGAGATAGCTTAGGATAATAATAGAACTGATGCTATGTAACTCTTCAAGATAGGTCACTAAGGCCACAGTATCTACCTGATTATTTCAGGACCCTCTGAGCGCCTTGAGAGAAGTCTGACTCTACTGAGGTCACAACAAAACAAGGAAGTACAAATAAGCAGCTGAAAAGAAATGCAGTCCTATGATTTTGCCTGCATTCATTACCAAGAGCCATCGTCAACCTGCCACCTAGTCAGTGCACTATCTTGAGGGAGGACCCCAGCTCTGACTCAGGCTGCCCTAGCTGTTGTTTTATGGAGTAGACAAAAGTCCGTTCACTTAATTTTATGAATAGCTTCTTTTTCTCTCCTTCCTTGCTCTTTCCTTTTTCTCTTTCTCTCAATATTCATGCATTTTTGTTTTAAATGTAAGAGTGTTTTGCCTGAATGTATGTCTGTGTATAACATGCCAAGTCCTTGGTGCCTGTGGAATCCAAAAGAGGGCACTGGATCCTCTAGAACTGAAGTTAGAGATGGCTGTGAGCCACTGTTTGGGCATTGGAATCAGAACTCAGGTCTTGTGCAAGAGAATCAAGTGCTCTTAATGGCTGAGCTATCTTTCTAGCCCTTAGAGCAATATTTTACTTGTCAATTAGTTATTGATGTAGCCCGTTACTCACCCCCTATAGCTAAAGATAGAAACACATTAAGGATTAATATGCAAATTACATATTGAAGTGCACACAATGTTTTCATATAGTTCATTATTGTTAGTAGGGATATTCTAGGAAGCCCCTTTACAAGACCTTTATATAAATCATAAAGAAAGTCTCCCCACAAAGTTTCTCTAACATCTCCTAGAAAACAAGATATATAAATCTTGAAGCATTAGGGATATAGAAAGGCCGACAAAATCTGGGAAGCCCACAAAGACTAGGAAGCAAGTACCAGAACTTTGAAATTTATTCTAGACATACCTTTGAACTTTAGTATTCATTTTTGTGTTGGGAAGTTTTCTTTACAACCTCTTGATATGGGTTTCAATAAGAATGACAGTCAAAATGATAACAGCAATACTAATGCATCAGTATATCAATTTTACCACACAACAAAGGCTGGAAGGAAGGTTCAGTAGTGAAAAGCACTTGCTGTTCTTCCACAGGACCTAAGTTCAGTCTCTAGCATCCATGTGGAATAGCTTATAACCCTCTGTAATTTTAGCTCCAAAGGATTTGATACCATTCTGACCTTTACCGTCATACTACACATGTAACAGATACATAGACAAACACATTCATATATACATAAATTTTAAAAAGTATGGTAGTTAGAGAGATGAGTCAGTGATTAAGTACATAGTTCTCTTACAAAGGACTGCAGTATGGTTTTCTGTAGCCATGCTAGACAGCTCACAACCATCCAATTGGTAACTCCAGCACCTACAATGTGATGTCTCTATAAACACTTGCACTCATGTTTCCCCCTCAAATACATTGTAGTAGTTTGAATAGGTCTTGTCCCCATAGACTAATGTGTTTGAATGCTTAGCCCATAGAGAGTGGCACTATTAGGAGGTATGGCCTTGCTGGAGTATGTGTGGCCTTGTTGGAGGGCATGTGTCACTGTGGGGGCAGGCTTTGAGGTCAAGCTCTGCCCAGGTGGGACACAGGTCTTTCCTACTGCCTTTACATCCACATATAGAATTCTCAGCTCCTTCTCTAGTACCAGGTGTGCCTGCAAACTGCCATATTTCCTGACATGATGATAATGGACTTAACTGCTGAAACTATAAACCAGCCCCAATTACATGTTTTCCTTTATAAGATTTGCCATGGTCATGGTGTCTCTTCACAGCAATAGAAACCTGTAGTTGAATGTCCTAAGATAGAAGTTGGTCCCACGGACTGGGGTATTGTTGTACTAGTGCTGACCATGCCTTTTTTTTTTTTTTTTCTTTTAGGAATGTAGACTTGGCAAGTGTAGACTTGGAGAGTTTGGATTAGAAAAGCAGTTGAACACTTCGTGTGTGATTTGACAGGTCATAGTAGGAGCA